>NC_086287.1:7076332-7378349 GCF_963924245.1 Chroicocephalus ridibundus | reverse complement strand
TCACTCAAGTGGCTTCTCAGTTGAGCACTAAATCCTCACCCTGCTGTGCTCCCTCTGGGTGTTATCTTGGGGTCTCGGTGGCCCTCATGGAATTAGGGGGGGAAGGCTGAGCCGGGGAGAGAAAAGGATATAGTCCTGTGTGAGGGGCTCTGCTCTGAGGACGTAGCTGCTGGTGGTTTGGACCTGGACAGGCTTCAGCCTTTTGGTACTTTTTTACTGCTGTTGGTTTTAGCACTTGGGTTTAGAGGGGGGGGGGGGGGGAAAAAAAGAAAAAAATTGTATGTGCTAATATTGACCAAACTGTTAATATTTTACAGAAGTAGTGTGAGTCTTGCTAGGTGTAGAAAGTGTCTTTTCCAAGGGCAAATCTTCTGGTTCTGTGCTAAGTGTTTAGTGGAGGGATTAAATCTCTTCGATATCCAGCTCAATTAATCATTTATTCAGAATTGACTTGCTCTTGCTTGACACTTCGTTTTCAAAAATTTCAGCTATTTTTTTGCCTGTTCTTTTTTTTTTAACCTGCTTCCTGCAAAGACAGATCTCTAGTTTCCAGGACAAAAATGTACAGTATCTTGATGTTTAGGAGTTTTAAGCAGGATTTTTATTTGGTTTAAGGATAATAAAAGTCAGTCACTTATTGCTTCAGCAGAAGCCTCTGCAATTGTGCAGGAAGGCCAATTTTTTCTCCTTAAAAAAATTAAAAAAATCTTTCTCTACTCTCCTAAGTAATAATGCCGGTAAAATAAATCTATAGCGTGTTCAAGAGAGATGGCTATTGTTTAAACAGTAATATATCAGAAATCCTGCTTAAGAGTAGGACTGCTTCCGCTGTCATTGTCTCTCCACTCATATAAGATAACTTTTTTTGCCCTAATAACTAACTGCGTCGATGGGAGAAATTCTGTAACATACATTGGATTGATGCTTGTTTCCGAATACCCTGGATTTTATCTTGCCAAATATATTCCCCTTTTCCTTCAGGTAAAATGCATCATCTGGTCTTAGTTGGTTCAATGCCTTCAGGAATGGAGAATAGTGGAATAATAACATAAACATAAAAAATATTCCTTCTTAACGCCATTTTTCAGTGAATTGGAGTCAGTGAATTTGGTGTCTGGTCCAATTTATTTTGCTACAAAAGGGTCAGATTGATATTGTAGGCCACTTTGCTGTGCAAATTGCTCTGCCCACCAGTTTGTCCTTTGGTGCCTTCAATGGGAATAGACAGCTTCTGTTTCATCTCTGTCCTGCCAGTGCCCGGCAGGAGACACGGCTCGGGGCTTGCTCCTCATTCCCAGTTTGTGTGGAGCTGCTGAGGCCCTCCAGGCTCTTCTGTGCAAGGAATTTGGGAGGGTTCGGGGAGCTCTGTACAGTTTGATCCTTGACTGCTTGCTGTCTTAAAGTCCATGCCAGACTCATAATTTTTTGCCCATGTAAGCTTTGTTACCATAATAAATATAATAGAAACAAATGCTTCAAACCAGAAGGAATGTAATGTGCAAGTAATCACCAAGTTGAGAAATTCTGCTGTACCATGGCAATGTGAAGTCATGAACTTCAGTTGTGCCCGTGGAGAATACGTAGCTATAAATATCCCACAAATGGAAGGGCAATGTTTAGTTCATGTGCTTTCTTTCCTGGTGACTGTGAGATGTGTACTTGACCACTAAGGACTTCTACATCATGCCTGTACCATCCAACAGAGTACACATACTGCTATAGGTTCCCATTGCCCTACTGGTTTGGGACTGTTTTATAGAAGACCGTGCAAATTGGCAAACATTTGTACATGTATCTGTTTTGCTACATCTGAGAAAACCATGTTACGCTGACTGGAGTCCCCCTCATTTGTTGAGAGTACAGTTGGACTTTGATCTTTTTTTCTACCCTTTTGGAGTAGTAAATGCTGGTCATGGCAAAAATGGGTATGGACTCCCTACAATGAGATGGATCTGTTGAATGGCTAAACAAGCAACAGGTACTATTCTGAACTTTATCTGGCTTCTTAAAATATGAGCTTGTGCCTGTTTTCCCTGCCCTGTGTGTGTATTGCAGCATTCAGGGCTGACAGCATCACTGAGGAGTTATCCCTGTTCTGGAGTTCTTCTCTTCAACAGGCAATAGTTGAACATAGAATTTTCACCGATAGCTCCTGCGTGACCGGTCCCTGCTTGGTTTTTCACACCTTAGAGGTACTAGGGAAACTGAGGATTCTGCGCATGATATATGTGTATTTTTTCAAAAACTCCCACTTCTTTCAAAAGACAATACATTAGTTGCGTTGTGCTGTTAGAGAGGCAAAGGACAAGAAGTATGTAGTGCCTACAGTCATTCATCCCGTGTGCTGAGTTTTAATTATTGGGACCCTTCTTGAAGTACTATGATAAATTGAAAAGCAGCTTCTGATTTTAAGAGAACAGGTGAATCACAGTGTGAATCAGCAGTGAAAATGCAGAGGTATTTTTACGTGTGACCATTTTCACTATTACAAAAGTCCTTTGCATCTCTGATTTAAAGAAGGAAAAGCAATTGAGTGGTAGCACCCTGCTGCAGGATTTGCGCTCTGCCCATGTGTTTGCATTGCGGCGCGAGCCTTGTGTATGCCAGTGTTGAGGAACCTTGCCCAAATACCATTCTGTTTAGCTCTGTTGTACGTAGATGGAAATCTGTTGGTATGTAGAGATATCCAGTTTTGAAAATCAATCTAAGGACTTTGCCAAAAGGATTAAGAGACAGGCTAATAAAGTTTTAAAGTTTAGTAAAGGAGGCAGAAGGGTTCTTACAGCAGAACGGTGCTTAGCAGATGCTGCTTTTGAGGTTGGTGGCAGATATCTTAACAATTCATACGTGCAGATTTATTGGGGAAGCCTTATGGTCTGTCTACGTTACACGTCTTGATTCTCTCCTTTCGGAGCTCAAACACACAAGCATGGCCTTACATGGGATTGCTACTTAACCTGTCCTTATGGAGAAGTCTCTTTTTGGTTTACATCTCTCTGAAGTGTATAGGACACCAGAAATACAGAGTATTGCTCTGTACTTGCTTTATATTTTAAAAGCAGTTAGCACGCAGTTTATTTGCAGAGAATATAGGCAAATCATCCAAGAACCTTCTGCAAATAACAACCAAGAGTCTGTGCGATTAAAAATGCAAACAACCCCTGTTCTGCTGCCATCTTGTCGGCAGCAGCAGTGCATTGCTGAGGTCTTGGGCTCTTTTCCCCAGATATGGAACTCAAGGAGGAGATTCTGTTACAGCTTTCCTTCACCAGCTTTTCAGGGTTGTGCAAATGATTTTCACCAAGTTTTCACACAACAGCCCAAGGCTTTTGAGGAAGGACTAGACTAGAAACTCATCACGCTTATTCCCATATGTTGCACTCCTTTAGACAAGGCAATTTCCAAAACACTGTGGCGGCCGAAGCATGAGAGGCATCTTAAATACTGAAAACCTTGGTCATATTTTAAGCATTTTTAACTGTTAAGAAGATATTATCTGCGGAGAGATTAATGACCAATAAGTAAGCTATGTTGGATCCAGGCTTGCAGAATGCAGTTTAACTGCTTTAGGTTTCAGCACACTCATTTAATTACTGGGTTACAGAATGTTTTCTCTGCTCTGGGGGGAGATGTGCGTAGGGGAAATGTGTGCATTTATATAAAGAACTGTGAATGAAGTTAGGGGATACTGTCTTCGTGTTGCCTAAACAATCCTGCTTTAGGTTACCCCCGCCTTAATTTCCTTTCAAGAAGATTGTAGGTAGGTCTTGCTATCGCTTACACTCGATTACTTCAGTGTTCACTTCCCCTATGTGATGTAACATGCACAAGCTTAATTATTCTTTTCTGGCCTAGGGAGAGATTTCCTTCCAATAATTACCTTCACTGCCCTTTACCCTTCTGCACATTAGTTTGTTTGGAGAAATGTAGTTGCTCGGTAAGCAACTCCAAACAAGGCAGTGCCCGGAGCTGTCTTGGAAACATAATTTATACCTTTTACGTAGCATGTTAAGCTTCAGTTTGCTGAAACTCGACTACTAGATGTACCGAATTAGCAAGCTCTAAGCACTTCTCCCTTAACTAAAGGCGGTAGGAGTTCAGCAGAAAAGCACCAGTTTACACCGCACTTTGATACTGTAGTGGGGTGATACAGGTAAAAAGGAAAGTACATTTAAGTTAGCAAATAACATCCATTAATTCAACCATCACTTTCTACTGGTAGCTGTTGTTTAGTCATACACTATTTAAATGTCAAAAGAGAATGACTCCTCATGAGATGGATGTGATGCAATGCTGCCAGACTGATTGCTCCTGTGATAGCAAAGAAATACATATTTAATCTTGTGGAAATTTCTCAGGATTGTATCCTTCTGATTGCTCCTCATGCTGTTCTCCGTAATACATAGTATGGAGGAAAGAAAGGACAATAAGAATAGTAAAGACCAAAAGGAATAACGTGCATAAATTCTTTGTTAAAATCTTTTTTATTTTAACTCGGTGGTAGTTGGAGGAAGGATGACTGATCTGTTTCTTGGAATGGGTGGTGCAGAATTAGTTCTCAAAGCTTTGTCTCTTGCAACTTATATTAATCTGTATGCTATACGAAGTACAATTTGATATGTCAAAAGGATGGGGATGCTTCCTTCCCTACCGTGTTTACTGTAAATAGTCCTTACAATAATGTAACTATTTTGTGGTAAATATAATGAAAAGTAGCAAAAGGTTCCCTTTGTCTTGGACCTCTGAATATTTAGTGCTCTTATAAAGATGAAATAATTATTTAACTCTACTATTAATTGCACAGGAAGTAAATATATTTGTAAAATCGACTGTATTTAGATATGCGGAAAAAATAAACTGTTTTGAACATGACAAAGTTCTGTATATTTTTAAGTTACACTGCCTTCTTCATTATATCCTGATGTTTGTTTAAACACAGACAAGAAGTGATCATGTTTTGAATATTTTCTTGCCTTTTAAGGTAGTCTCTTAAAGCTCTAATCTCTGATCTGTTGCAGGATTACTTGTCCCTCAACTAAAAGTGAAAATAAATTACTACACCTGCTTTATACTTTTCAGGTTTGGTAGTGAATATAAGATGTGTTGGTATTTATTGTGGGATCTGACATAATTGCAGAGCTCTGCTTCATTTCTGGTAGCTTAAATGATTTGCTGGTTTCAGTAAAAACCTTTTCACCCTCTCAACTTTCAGGGAGTTAATTTTCTTTCCTTTTTAATAGTATCTTCACAATTTTGCTTGTGATAGATTGGAAAAATTGCTGTGTTGATGGTAGTAAATGAAGAAATTGGTTATGAGGAAAACAGAGTGTCAGGAGCACTGAGGTGTCCTTATTAGGGGCAGGTTTTGAGCTGCGTGGCAAGTTTTACTGGCCCCAGTTTACTGATTCAGTAAAACCCATAGTCTTTCAAGGCAGAAGAAACCGGACTTCTTTGAAACAAGCCAGAACAAGAAAAACCAGATCTTGTTATTAATGGAGCTTGGGAGGGGGTATTCTTTGTCCACCTTGCATGCATTATAGTTGTCTTCACTGCAACATAGGTTTATACGTTAAAAATGAATGTATATTGACCGGTGGCCTTTAGGTAAGAGCTAGACTGTATTTCCTTGCGTATAGGATAGCTATGATGAAGTAAAAATGTGCCCATGTTTGTCCTGTGGAGGTAGCCAAGGAGACAAGGGTTCACAAGCCCAATTTTCTTCTTGGAGTTCATCTGTAAAATGCATATTGCTGGAAAGATGCATGTGCTATTTCTGTCTACAAGCAGGCTAGAAATACAGGCGGATTACTTGATTGCCTTTTTTTGAGTAGCTTGCTTTTCCATCACATGCATTAGATGTGTTTATATAAAAAATTGATCCTATGTACATGATTAAACTTGACAAGCCTTAATCTCTGTTGCTAAGAGTGTGGGCTGGATAGTTAATGTGGTAGGTCTTTGTTTTTCATGTAAATACTTGTAATGTTCTGTTTGCATTAAGTATGCTGTTTTTTTCTTGACAGTTTAGTGATTAAAATCTACTCAGTTTTAAATAGGTGTAGTCATGTAAATACTGAGAACAGCGTTAAACTGAAGAGAGAATTTAACCGTTTCAAGAAAATTACTAGTAATAAGTGCTTCTTTGACCTCTTTTATTTATAATGGCAAGCGATGGATGTCAGGTTTTTTTGGCTGAGGGTTTCTGTAAAAGGTTTCATTTGCTTGTATATATTTTCCTTAAAAATTAGAAAACATGCTAACTTTTTATTGGTTTGTATTCTTAGTTCACCAATGGTAAGTATTATTATTTTTATTCATGTTAGGGCAGAATTCCGAAGTCCAGAGCTGTACCACTAAATTTGGTTAGCACAACTATCCAGTTTGGGATGCAGTTCCTAACCAACAAAGTCATGCTGGAGATTGCCTCTGTCCAGACGGTTTTTGGGGGAGGTTGTTTAGGCTTTGGGTGTTTTTTTTTTTTATTTGTTGTTTTCCCACTGTTGTGAGATATTTTTTTTTTTTATCAGCACAATGTGAATTTGTATTGTAGTTGATGCATTGGATGCACTTAGGGTGATGATGCATTGGATGCACTTAGGGTGATGATGCATTGGATGCACTTAGGGTGATATTTCATGCTTGTTTTCAGAGTTTAAATTATTTTTCTTGCTCTTTGCTGTTGGAGAGGAGTCCCTTCTAAACTGCTGTGGTAAATAATCACAGAAATTGTCAATAATATAACAGAACTTGAGAGCAAACTCCTGCTTGATCGATGTTGAAGCTCTGTCAAGGTCAGTGATATAACACATTCTGATAAAGGCTTGTGAACGGGCTTTCCAAAAATGTGGCCTTGGAGTTAGGCCTTCAGAACCAAGTCATGCAGATGTTATCGTCTTTTTTTTTTTTTTTTTTTTTTTTTTTACTTTTAGTACAGTTACATCGTATTTTCTTACAGCGGGAGGAAACAGGAACACCATATAGGACAGGTGGTAGTCATGTATTATTTGTGGGGGCCTTAGTTCAGTGGTCTCAGGTAGACTAGAAGAGATTTTGGTGTATAAGCAGTTTGATTTTTTTTTTGAATATTTTTTGCCTAAATAGGCAGTCTGTTTTTTTTTTTTTTTTTTGTTAAAAACAAAATCACTGATTACTGCTGTCAAATTACCATTCCTGAAAGGCAAGTTAATTCCTTGACTATGTGAATACAAATACGAGCAGCTAGCTCTCTGGTGTATTTTTTAAAAAATTAATAATAAAAGCTCTAAGCTGATTTATACCCAGTAGCATTTTGCCTGGATGCATATAGACTTTATAGCAAGGGGTGCTCGTTAAGGAATGCCTGCTGGATACGTAGGTAGTGTAGAGAGGAGGGTTTTAAACCATTGCTTTTTGTGTTTGCTCAGATTGGTGTTAGTAATAAAAACGTCTTTGTTCTGTTCTCTCTGTGTTGTGTGGGGTTTCTGTCAGTCATAAAAAGGCTATTCCCGGTTTCTTGCAGGGGAGAGGGCATTTTGGAGGTTACCAGAGCTTCAGCCTGTGGTTCTTTGACGTGAAAAATACCTTCCACTAGTGATTTTGGTAGCTTTTGGCTGCACCTTCTATTGCCGGGCCGGTCTCCTGGGAGGGAGCTGCCCGTACGCTGCCGTTCACGGGATGAGGGCATTCACAAGGCCATGGGGAGGGCTGGACCCTCGCTGGCTGGGTGTTGGCTTTGTTGGGTGGTGGATGTACCAGGTGCCTCCCTCTCACCCCTGCACCCATCACCCCACAGCCTGCCCCCCAGGCTGGTTTGCAGTGGGGAACGACTAGATGACTAGGTTACTGCACCTACGAGGATGATATTGCAATGGCACTTCCTTAAAAACTCTTTTGTTCCCTATTTGTGGCTGGGGGAGAAGCCCTTCAAGCAAAGAGCTGCTCCTGTTTGCTCAAATATTCCAAGTTTCTACAGCATTTCTGTTAAACAGAGAATGTCTACGCTGCTGAAAAGCAGAGGTAGTCCCCAAATGTCCCGTTTAGTACACAAACATCGGTATTACATCAGTTTGGTTGTAAATAATGGAGTACAGATTACCTTCGCGTATATTAAATGCAAGCAGATATTTAATTGTACGCAAGGCCACTAAACCCAGCAGGGTATGTATCTTAGCCTCCACAAGCGCTGATTTCCAGACAATGCCAGTGCGTCATGTGCAGTCTCAACAAATTAGTCCCCTGCCTTACCCCGTCCTTTCTCAGCTGCCTGCTCCAGGATGCCCAGGGATGTTTCATCAACATGCCTTGTTCCACTTGCCTTCACTTTGGGAGCTGCCGGCTCGCCATGGATTTGGGCGAGCTGCTGCGGTTATGCCAGATTTATGACCGCCTGTATTTATTTATTTATTCTTGACGGAGCAAGGGGTGTACAGCAAAGAGCGGGCACAATAAGGGTGAACTTCTTTTTATTGACGATAATATTTAAAAGCTAAAATGTAACAGTATTTCAGTTGTGAATACATGGAAATTGTGTGTACTGCTTAATGTGTTTCAGAAATCCCTGTTACTTTTCTTCCTTAAATACAAGAAAACAGGCGTGTAATGCCTCATTGAAAGAAGCCTGTAGGGGTGCTTTGTGAGGGTCTTAATTAAGGGCTTTGAAAGACTAAACAAAAGGAAAAAGAAAATGCTACAGGGTTATTGTTATTCCAGCCCATTGGCTCAGCGAGCTGACCATCCATTGGTGCCTTCTGTCCATTTGGGAGCTGAATGACACTTTTGTTCGTGGTTAACAGAGGTGAAAGAAGCCAATTATTGGCTGTCTTTTCCACAGGGCAGCTGCAGACGGATTTCACTGCAGGCAAATATGGACTTTTCTGCCACAAGGATGGTTGTGATGACAGTTATTTTTGTGGAATTGTATGAAAGAAAACAGATTATTTTTTTATTTCCCTCGCCCCCCCCCCCTCCAGTGACTTGTGTAGATGTTTATTGAAAACTACTGTGAATATGCTGGTGTGGAATGGGAATGTGTAAAGAGCTGGATTCCCCACGGTAACAGCGTACTTGGCTTTTTCTCTGGGTGTGTGAGAGTGAGGTTTTTTTGGTTTTCTTTTTCTCCTCTTATTTTTTTTTTTCTTTGCAATTGCAGTTAATTTTAACTATAGGGTTTTTCTAATTGGTGTGCAGTGTGCATTAACCCTCTTATGGCTGCCAGCTCAGACTGTGCTGGCTGCTTTGTCTGCTGTAGTGACAGAGGGGCAACCTCTGCAGGTTCGCAGGAAGCCTTGCAACAGCAAAATAAATGTCTGCGTGCCGTTAGGGACATCAGAAAGTGTCTCTGTGCCTGAAACTTGCCACCCCTTCTCCCATGTCTGTCAGTTGGTACATAATAAAGTCTTTTCCCACAACTCTTGCTTTTAAAATCCAAAACTTATTCCTTTCTCCCCAAATTTTCTTTGTTTGAGCCTTTAGTTGTAGTTTAAATATGTGAAAAGACTCAGTTGATGAAGAACCAGGTTCACCGACTGTTTTGATTCTGGAGAAGTTCCCTCCAGTTTGGGGCAGGTTTTGAGTAAGGACCCATGTCTCGGGCAGAGTTCATCCATCTGTTTGTTCCACTGAAAGACTTATCAGCATGTGAGCTGCTCAGGAGGCCTGACAGTGGTTATGGGAGGTTCCTTGTAGTGGCCTCTCTGGGTAGCCATCTAAAATCTGCATTTAGACATAGTTCATAATAGTAGTATGGAAAAAAAAAAAAAAAGAAAAAGGCGGTGTTCCTCATCTTATGTGGCTTTCTGCTCCAGGTAAAAGGAGAGTCTGTCCTTTTGTCCTCCGACCTTCGGAGGTGGAAGCGCTATGAGGACACTCCTCCTTCATCTCTTGGTGCATAAAGAGGAGTTTTTGTGCTTTCAGTTGCCATCTCTTCATCCAGACTGATTATTTTCCTTAACAGATTTCTTTACTGGGTGGCTTGTTACTTGCAGATGTGACTGCTCCTGCCAGTTTCCACTATATTGCCAACCCGCATTGACTGAAGTTGGCCGTGCCTGCCCCTTGAGCTTAGTGTGGTGCAGGCAGCCTTGCTGGAGGCTCTCAAACCATCTGTGGATGCGGCTCTGCGGGCACTTGTCATCTGTTGGCCAGTGTCAGTGGTAGGGCCGTACCTCTGCCAAGTTCCCAAGAGCATATGAGATGCGTACGTGCGCAGTGCTGTGAAGTTGTCCACGCAACTCTGGCAGCGATGGTTGTGCAGTGACAAGGGTGACCATCTCCTGGGTGCGGGGACCATCGGAGTGAGCGAGCAGCCCGGCTCTCAGGAAAGCAACATCCCGCAATCTGATGTTCCAGCAAAGGGAGGTGTCTGGGTGTGAGACCCTGCTCTGCCTGGTGGGAGGTTGTGGGAGAAGGCTTAGTCCCAGGGCTACTTGCAGAAGTAGGACTAGTCTCTTTGTCTTCTAGGAGAGAGGGCCAATTGGTGGCCAAATTTGGAAAGCAATAGAGTAATGACTTTTTTTTTTCTTTTTTTCTCATCATACCAGCTAGTTTTTTACTGCAGACTTTGTGGGAGAAGACCCACTGTTACATATGTGCACACCACGGATGCTGCTGTCACTGTAGATCCTGAACTTTGATGCGTTTCATGTTGCTTTAAGATGACAGCAAGTGCAGGTTGGGGAGGAAGAATAAAAGCTACACAACTTTGACCACCAAGGGAGGAGTTGTGATTTTTCACAAGGCAAAGCATACGTCAAGTTTTGCTTCTTGAAATGAAATAATTAGCTCTGTGATAAGTCAGATAAGAACGAGATAATACCTAACACTTTCATTATAGAAGAAGAAACAAAATTGGTTTGGAATACTTCCTTGACGTCCCTTGTTCGGTCCTGTACTGTTGAAGTACAAGCTGCACCCCGTAGCTCTTTTCTAAGATTGTCCTGGAAGACATTTTGTGCAGCTTTCATTTCGATTCGTGTCTAAGGTTCACTGGAAGGTAAGGTGGATGTGCTCAACCTGTGTCTTCATGTGTGTAAGGGACTTGGCCATGCGTCTCAAATAAATCAAAAGAGGAATGTAGCTGAAACCAGTATAACCCGAAAGGATGGGAAGCTCGTACGAAGCTGGTGTGGCTGTTTGGGTTCCTGCATTTAGCTACATGTCCTGTCAATAGGCAGCAGCCCTGGCATTGCCTTTTGTTGAAGGTCCTGTTTCACTCGGGAAACACAACAGTTATGTTGTAGCACGTGTGAACCCTGCCGTGTGAGAAACTTCAGAAGACTTCAGGCAGACTTTATTCCTTCAAATGTCTTAAAGTGGAAGTTACTCTTCTGTTAAAGTACTGTGCAATAATTGATGATCAAGAATTTCCAAAACCTAAGTTTTACATCTTATCAAAATTGCTTGGGCTTCTTCGGCTACTTTAAGATCCCTTGAAAATTGCTATGTAAAAGCATGTTTGGTTCTATAAAGGCCATTCCAGGTGCTGCCACGAAATCTATTTTGACACTAGAAAGCTGTACTGTGTTCTTTTAGTTTTCCCACAGTATATAGATAATTATAGTGCTGTATTGCAGAAAAAAGATTTTTTTTTTTCCCCCCCGAAATAATTTTCAGTTACATCCAAGTTAACATGTTGTATGTAAGTGAAAAAAAATTCTTAAATGCTAAAGCTGTTGTATATAGCTGTTTGGACTGATTGGGATGTTTACATTTTGCCTTCTGGCTTCATCATATCAGTGTCTGTGTTCACACACTGATTTTTGTTTTGCTTTTTTGCTTTTAGCCTCTAAAAATGTAGGGCTTACCCAGAGTTTTGAGGCTCAGGTTGCTTTCTAAACATTGGGTGGGACAGACTAGGAGACCAAAATAAACCAGAAGAAAATGAATAAAATTCAAAGTACTTAGAGTTACTAAAGTTGGCATTTTTATGAAACTGGATTTGTAGCTGTTTGTGTTCTTTTTGCAACAGAGCAAAAACACAGAGTGAAAATGCAACAGAAGGCTTTTATATGTGTGTAGCACTGCTTTTCTATCCGAGTAAACAGATTTAAGTGCCGGGCTCTGTCTGGACAGCTCAGAAGCACTGGTAGCTTTATCCTCCCCCTTCCTCTCAGAGATGCAGAAGAGATTATTCTCCTTTGAACCTGGGCTTTGGGAAGGGGAAGCAACCTGTCCAAACCCACAAAATGAGTCTGTGCTGGGGCAAGGAACTGAACCTCGGCAGATCTGTGTCCGGGGTTGTAATGGGGAGCTTTTGGTGTGAAACGTTTGTTGTAGTAAATACTGTGTTGCTAGGTGGGGTGAGATGTGGTGTCCTTGGAGTCCAAAGGGTGAGCATGGCTCCCTACGCTCCTCTTGAGGCGGTTTAAGTTTTATGGAATTGCCCTTGAAGCTGTTAAATGAAACGAAACGTGCCTTGTAGTTGTTTGTGGGTATGCAGCAAGGGCCCGAGACTGGGGAGGGGGAACCCAGATCTCATTAAACTGGTTTGATTACATAGTTTGATGATGTTCATAGTGTTTCTGCAGTGCTTGTTCACAGAAGTTTTTGATAAGGAAAAAATGCTTGAGAACTTCCTCAATAGTAATGAACAAAACCTTGGCTTGGTCATGCGTGAAGTGTCTGTGTCAGGTTTAGCAATGTGTGCTTTAAATTAAAAGTCGGATATGACTCTATCCTGGGGCTGACTTAACTCGTTAAAGAAAAATCAAGAGTAATTTAAAAATGACATAGTTGCCTTGGTGGTTGATGGTTCAATATGACTCCGCAATGGTGAGGACAATTGTTGCAACTGGCAATTCTGCCCTATTTTAACTTGGTTGCAAACATGGTGTTAAACTTTATTTACTTACAACATGACAGATACCTTTCTGTAAAACTCCTTTAGGGAATCTGGTGTTGATTTCATTGAAGGTGTAGCTACATGTTACACTTCCTTTTGGTGCGAAGTTCCCACTGTCCCCTTACTGTCCCCTTCAGTACCTTTCTTATTTCTACTACCCTTTCAGTTTGCTGCCCCATAATTGTGCCGATACAGCTCTCTGTGAGGCTGTGCTATATACAGGACTGTTAACCTCGTCTGATGTTTTAAAAAAACAACCACAACAAAAAAAAAAACCCAGCAAAAAGCAGGAATACTTTTGTTTAAATCCAGTTTATTATAATGATCTGATTCCAGTATGCTGCCTATAAAGAGTCCCACTGTGGACGTGGAAAACGATGGGAATATAAGCCAATTTTCTTCATCAGAAGGAAAACACATTGTGTATCTCCACCCTGGGGGATGTAGTAGGTTGAAGCCTTCAGCATGTAACCTGTTGCTGCATTCTCCTCTTCCCTTCATGTGTGAAGACCTATGGATTGAAAAAAATCCCACCTTTCTGCTTACATTTACTGGCTTTTACAAATAATCTCAAGTCTTGCCAAAAATGATGGTTGTAATGAATGATTTAGAGGCATGTGTTTGGGCTAAGATGCTCCCAGGTTCAAGCCCCTTACCTGGAGACGTGTTATTCCACCCAGTTTACCAGGACTGTTGTTAAATGAGATAGATAGAGGCATTAAAGTATTCCTTGTAGTTTCCCATATCCAGAAGACATGTCAGTGAAACACAGAAGTGTTGCTAACAGCAGGACAGCATTTTGAACACTTGCACCCAAAGGCTCCACCACCAGGTTTACGACCTGTAGCCCCAGCCATACTGCCTGGAGACAGGAGACAAACTGGATCAAGTGCTGAATACGTGCAATTGGCATAAAATAATTACACTGCTTAGATTTGATCCCCCTCAACAACTGTGCTGCTAGTTGCAGCGCATGGTGAGTCTGCCTGGCAAAGATGGTCCTTTGAAAAATGTTGGTCCATACAGATTTTAACTGCACTGCTGCTCTTCTGAAGTCCCCCTGTAGTCTGTGGTACCTCAAGTGGCTGCGGATCCGAGGGGATTATCACCAAATACTTACAATGACTTTTCCAATGTTGATCATCCAAGATTCTTGGATGACCATGTTACTTTTTACAAATGATTTTAAAACACTTTCAAGTCAGAGGGTAGCTGTCGTGTAACCATGCAGAGAGTTTCCCTGCCAGGAGTTTGGGTGGTAGCAGGGCGCGGGAGGCTGGTTACAGGCTGGGGACATGGATGATCTGAGTGCCCACGCAGTTTTGTCCATGGACTTCGTTGGTTATTCGCCGTTTATGTAGGTTACCCATAGGTGTAGGAGTAACTCGGCACAGGCTTGCCCTCAGACTACTTGACTAATATGCCGGTCACACTCAGGGCCTGATTTTTTTTTTTTCTGTACACAATTCCCTGGTGTTACGGTAGTCCAGAGAGTAAATAATTATAAAACCATGAATAATGCATAATTTTACTCCCTACTATGAATAATCTTGTAACTATGTGAGGGAAATACTCTCGCAATGAAAGACATTTTGTTTCCTCTTCCAGTTTACAATAAGCCCATCCTTCAGCCCGTAATCCGCACCAAACGTGTGGCTCTTAAAAATTAACCCAAGAGCATGTTAACTTGCACTATATTCCAATTCCGGGATACGATCTCTTTCATAATAATGCAGTGGAATTTTTTTCTGGGTTAATTCCCCACCATGTGTCAACATAGGCCATTAACCGTATGTGTGATTGCTTAATGGCTGGCCTGCAGTGACTCAAATACCAGTTCAAAATGGGTCTTTGCATACAAGTATTGTTCTCTCTAAGATCTTGATGATGGCTTGATTGGCACATGAATAGGGTACATTAGAGCTAGTTACTGTGTCTGAAAGAAAGCTAAGACATCGTGTTGGAAGGAAAAAAAAAAAAAAAAACCAACCCCAAACCAGGTTGATGTGACATGGGAAGGAGGAGGCAGGAGAAATAACTTACAAATATGGTGGGGGGAAAGGGGGATGTTACTCCTCTTGCAGGAACAGACCTGCCTGAAATTTTTCAGCCTTCCTGCAGCTGTCAGTGAAAATGCTGTAGGTACTGCTTCATCAAAATGCTAAAAGCTTACTGGAATCAACAGAATTTACATGCTTTTTTTCGTATTTGTACTGAAAAAGGACTCCATGTACCCCTATTGCCTAAAACTTCTCAATATCTAAGTCCCCTCTAATAGCCAGGGTTGGTGGGTAGTCTGAAGTTTGGTTGTTTCCAGGTTAAGTGCTTCATCACCACATGAGTGGCCACACAAACGTTCCAGTCAGTTTGAGCCACAGAAAAATCGATGGAAACATTGCATATGTGACACTTGCGTAGCTGTTGGAGCATAATTTCTTTCTGCTGCTACCAAATGGGGTGAACATACACATCTAGCAAACGAGAAACTGTCAGAACAGTCTCCTGTTTCCCTACTTAAAAAAAAAAAGGCGCGGGGGGGGGGGGGGGGGGGGGGGGGATAAAAGTAATTCCTTGGTTTTGAAAGGGACATGGTGGGTAGTAGCTGGATGTAGCACATGAGAGCAGCATTGGGCAGCTGGACGGGTTCCAGGCTCCCTGGTGACTTTGGGCAGGTTCCTCCACCTCTGCCTGCCTGCTTTCCCTCCCATGCTGTTTGTCTTGTCCATTTGAGCAGCAAACCCTCTAGGTGAGGAGTGTCTCCAACTGTGTATTTGTACAGCGCCAATCACGTTGACATGTTGAACTAGGGGCCCTTAGCTTCTTGTTGCAGTACAAACAACAGATGATAAGACGTGGTGCTCATTAGAGAGATAGCATGGGTACTTAGGAAATGGCAAGTTGTATTTGCTGGGTGGGAATGCAGCCTGTGTCTTATTTAGCCAGTCACAGCAGATGTTGACTAAGGCTTTAAGTATTTGGATATTTCCTTTTCTTACAAGAATGTTTCCTAGAAGAAGTGGAAAAGGAAACGTGCTCGGAAATGAAAAAAAATGGCATGGCTGATAGGCATTTTGTGACTGCGCAATAGGCTGTGAATACAGAACAGGTTTCTGTGCTTTTGAAGTGTTGGAGGTCTCTGTGATTGTGTCGGAGGCAGTAGGACCATATTTAAGATTGTCTGGGAGAGATGGAATCACAAGGAGAAAAACCTACATTAATGCAAAAATTGGTTTCAAACCTTCCATTTTGTTCTATCATTAGCAACTTTGTCCATGTTAAAAGGAATGGTAGATGAAGATCAGAAGGAGAAACATGTGTTGGGGAGTGGCAGCAAGGATTGAAGGATATGGGATAGTTACTCCCATGGAGTCCTGGCTGTTGGCATACCCAGAGGTGTCCTCAAGCTGGGCCTTTCCCACTGGGAGATGGGCAGTGGTAGTTGTGCAGACCTTCTCGGAAATTGGGAGAATGTAAATTTTAAATACGATACCAATATAACATAATGGGGCATCGGTGTGCTATCACCATATAAATGTTAGCTAATGGCATAGGCAGAGGTAGTCAAACCTTGTCGTAGCAGATGTAGGTAGTATATAAAAGGCAAGAAATTCATTACTTGGCGTATTACTTCAACCTTTTTTTTTTTTTTTTTTAAACTCAGACACCATTGCAAGCTCAAACACTTTCCAAGTGTAGGCTCCTCTGTAAACATCATCTTTCCTTTGCCTGATGTTTGTTTGCCTCCTGTTTGTGATTTCTAGCAGTTGGGGATGGTGTGTTGGCATTTAACTTATATCCTTGAATTTTAGCTGCACTCATTGGATTCACAGTGCAGGCAATTACCGTTCAAAGCACTAGTTGTGAAGTGGTGCTTCTGGAAGAGAATTGTTTGCTTCTTGTTATCAGGAAGATACAGTAAAACAACAAAAAAAGTCAAACTTGTTTCTTTTTAATTGTGTGACTTTAATTAGAAGTTCCTCGCTGATTCTCTAGACTTTCTAAGCTTCCATTACATACTGAATATGATTAAGACATGGGACAATATGAATGCAAACTCGTTTACTCAATCCCTTCAGTGGTTTTGTGTTCCTCCTGAAGGAACTGGCTGAATGGGGAAGTAGGTCTAAACCAGGGATGGAATTCAGCTCCTTGTCTCCCCTGGGACTGGCTGCCGAGGTGTGTGATTTGGTTGAAAATTACGTTGGTTTTCATCATGTGAGCGTGTTCCTACAAGGAGTTCAGCACTGAATGTGTTTCTTCGAGGCCGTAGCACCACAGTACAACTTAGATTGGTCTATCCTTGAGTTTCCCCGAGTTCTCCTCTCCCTGCTGCCGTGAGACTGGGCAGTTCTCCTGGTTAGTGCAGGTGTGACCTGGACTGAATTGGAAGCGCTGACCATCACCATACAGCTACATATACTTCTGTCCCTTTGTTTTGGTTAATCGGCAAAGAATGGTTTGTCTGGTATACTAAAAAAATATCTTTTGCTTTGTCTTGTTTATCTTCACCAGTGTTAACATAATCGGGCTATTATCCACGTATCAATGGTCCCAGGGGTAATGGGTGGCTACCTGTTACTATTTTCCAGCGTCATGTTGACTTGCATTTGCAATAACCTGGCTTATTTAACGTGGCTTCTAAAAATATTAACAGCTTTTCCTAGTACTACTGAAGCTGGATCAGGGTTACTACCTGGGGAATTTTACATAAGATTAAGACCTTTTACCTAATGGTTTGGTAAAAGTAGGTAGGAGGGCTTTATTCAAATATAGATAGCTCTGCCTAAATCATTTTGTAAGTGTTATAATTAAATAACTCAGTGGCAGAGGGCCCAGACCTTGGAAAAGACTGAATGGAGCCTACAGTATTACATGCTATTATCTATCAGCAAACAGGTTAAGCTTGCTCAGAGGGAGTATTTTATAGGATTTTAAAGGTGCCTTGTTGAAACATGATCTTCTTTCCTTCAACAAACACTCCTCTCCCTCTCTGTCTCTCTCTCCTTCCCTCTCCCCCTTACCTTCTAAACTTCACAAAAGATAGAAGTTAGGTGGAGAGCCAAAAAGAAGTTAGCTATGAATGAAGTGCAGGGGAGCACAAGGGAGTATTTTGATTGTATTTTTTAAGCAGCCAATCTTGTTTGGCTTTGGCTGAGATCTAATTTTCCTTTTCTGTAGCTAGATAGTTCATATTTTTCCAGCTTAAGGTCTTTTTTCCCCAAAGTGGAGTAGTTTAGGTCCTTAGCGTGCTTTTGGACGCAGTGCCGGAATGCGGTGGGAAGGTGCGTGTGCCCCCAGTTTGGTGCAGATCCAAGTGCTGATAGCTGAAGCTGCAGTACAGGATAGAAGCGCAGCACTGGCATCCCCTCTGGGTTCCAGGAGACATGCCAGCACACCAGAGCTGGGTAGCAAGGAAGGTTTCTTTGCTTAAAATGTGCACACCTTTTGGCTGGGGAGATGCAGTGAAGAACAGTAGGTGTTGTCAAAACAAAAATAAAAGGCTGTTGCAGCTAAGTGTCCCTCAGACCAGAGAGACTGGCATCATTTTCCGTTTCAATGCCTATCAGTTACTGTGAGTTGTTGGCTTTTATTCGCTGCCTATATCTTGAGCTAATTTATTTATCATTTTTGCCTGTCCTTTCTGTAGCCCTCTCCAGGAAGCCTGTGTTTCCCATTTTGTGGTCCCTCTTTGCTGTTGCAGCTTTTCTTCTCGTGCAAGAATTATTGTCCCCCTCCTTCATTTCTGTCATCTCTAGTCAGCTGTCCTTTCCAGCCAGAACCCCTCTCTGGCAATTGGTAAGAAAGACATTTAGGATAAATCTGACAAGGGTCAGGCTACATTATGGTAGAGGCAGTGCTTTAAAATGAGAGAGAAAGCGATACGTGCCCTGCAGGAGATGCTATGACATACTGTGCATTTTATCTAATTCTCTTCTGCGTGATACCACTGATGAAAGCTGTGGCTTAAGCCACTGTCTGAAGATAAGAAGAGTTTCTTTTTTTAAAATGTGAGAAAATTAGTAAGTTGCCATTCAAGATACGAAGTATTTCTGCTCATCCTGGAGCCTGGGGAAGTTTGACTTTGGTTAGTGGTAGAATAAGGAATCCTTAAAAAAAAAAAAAAGGCAACAACCAGAACTTTCTATCAGGAACTGTAATTCTTGCACAGAAGCAGTATAATAAAAAAAATTATGTGCATTATGCTGCCTAGTTCAAGTTTTGGAAATCTCCACTACTAGCTACTTTAAGAGTAGTTTAAATCTCCTGCTTTATGCAGAGAGATGTGGTGCTGTGTGTTTTTACTGTGTCCAGCAAAGGTGCTTTCCTCTCTGCAGTTAATTTAACTCATTGGATGCCTATTTTCAAGAGAGGGAGGCTTTCATAGCTTTTAGTGTCCTTGCTGGTTAGTATATGCACAAGTGTTTTCCAAGACACATGTTTCTGTGTTGGGTAAAAGCAAGGGATTTTGTTAAACTAAGCTGGCAATGAAGATTAAAGTAGTTGTCAGAATAACCTGAAGGGATCTACTGTAGCAGGCTGAAGACAGCAAATGACTACTGGAGTACCGTGGCTTGATTTTTCACACTTGGCCTGTAAAAATCAGTCTCTGCAGTACCGGGGATGGCGAAATAACACTTTAGTAGGTTTCTTCAAGCTACTTGTTTTAGTTGTTTTAGTTGGTTTTTGGGGTTTTGTTTTTCTTTTTTCTTTTTTCTTTTCTTTTCTGTAGAACCTTCCTGGAAAAGGGGCAAAACTTCAGATGGAGCGTGAGAGCCTTATTTTATCGTTCAAACCCACAGCAGCGGTAGTGCTGTATGAGGAGCATGGTTGTGTTTATATTCTGGCGTTATATCTCTCCTACCTGAAATGGCGAAACTAATTGTAACTCTAAGGCTGTGATTCACGTTATCCCCGAGATGCAGCCTCCTCTTGCTAAAGAGTTTACCACCTTCGGCTGCTCATCATTTGAGTTTCGATGCCAGCTCCTTGCCCGATCACGCCCTGACCTGCCTCAGTTAAAGTTGGCGAGCGACTGAAGATTTAGCCCGGCTGCTTAGTACAGATAAGCCCGGTTAATGGCTAACTGCTGAAAGGTGCAGGTCTGCCCCTGGCTTCTCCTTCCTTTTCCTAATGAATTTACGGTGGGAAACCAGGGCATCGCCGTCCTCGTCTTTCCCCTCTTAAAGCTGTTGTGTCCGTTTTGCGTTTCCCGGGGAAAATGTCCCAAATATAAGCGTGGGGCTGAGTTTAATTTCAAGACAAGAGCTGTAGGTTGCTGGGGCTGATCCTGCTGAGATCCTACTGCAAAGCGATGAAAGAATGAGAAATTTAAAATAAGCCTTTTGGATACAGAGTCTGAACTTCAGTGTACCAGTAAAATTCAGTGCAAGTGTGGGGGTCTTGTGCTCTTTTTTTTTTTTTTTTTTTTCTGTTGTGTTTTCTTTTGGCCGGGGGGAGAGTTGGTGGCAATCAAAAGACTTCTGCTGGTGTGCTGTTTTTAGGGGACTTGTGCCTGGATGTAACAGTCCCATCCAGAATGGGTCCTTCAGCGTAGTCCTGCTGAGGTGAGGCATTAGGCAACAGCTGATGTGATCCTTCTGTTGTGCGATAGCATCATTCGCATGGGCACTGCTAGAGGTTGGGAAAGTACTAATAGGTTTTCACTTTGTTCATTCTTAGAACTTTATTTTATATAGTAAGACCTTAAATCAGTGCTGGGCTCATAGGCCTGAGGTCTTTCTAGCAGAGGCGGAGGAACAGGTGAAGTAGGACAGCTTCTCCATGGAGAATTCTTTGACATATCTGAGGCCTGTACTAATATTTTATCTTTATTACATGGACAACCTCCATGATTCTGCATAAACTGATTTGTTTTTTGAAATTTTAGGAATAGTAAAATGAGTATTTTCTAAAACTAAAAGCAGCAGAGACTTGGCAAGAGCTATTTTTGTTTCAGACCAGTGGGGTTGGGGGGAATAATTGCCAGTATTTTGTCATAATATATGGTGGTAGTCTACTTTTGTTGTAATTCTTCTATAAACCATGTATTATTAGGTATCTTCCAAATTAACTAAGCAAACTTTTCAGAGAGTAGTTAAGTCATCTAATTTTAGCGATATGGGTGTTTGCAAATATTGTTTGTAAATTCTTGCATTGAAGGTCATGAACTACCTAATATTTTATTACTAGCAGATAGTGCCCATGACCGCATTCTTTGACTGATATTCTGTAGAGGGAAAAGAAAAGAAAAAAAGATTTTTGTGTATATATGTTTTCTGTATATAGATATATATAGAAACACTAGTGTCTGATTTTTGCTTCTGCAGTTCCTTGTGGTTTTCCCCTTCTATATTGGTTGCTTTTTCGCTAATAGCGCACTTCAGGTGAGATTAGTGCGTCTTCACCTTCTCTCATCTCCTACGTTGAAAGATAAAATTTTTTCTAGCAATTTTTTAAAGTGTGATCTACCCAAGTCTGTTGATTGGTGAGGCATTGGCAATCAGTTTGTGATTTCTGCAGCAAAACTGCTTTTATGTAATGTTTTTAATTAAACAGAAATAGATTTAAAACTTGTATTCTGATCATTGAGAAACTATGAAAATTGGTGGCTTGATTTCCCCAAAGTCTGTGAATCAGTGCTATAAAGATTGGCTTATTTATTGAGTAGGAGTTATTATCCCATGGAGTGAAGGCAAATACAGAAACTTTGTAGCAATTCCATCTTTTTACAGTCCCTGAAGATTCACATGGTAATGCTAAAGACAGAATTGCAATGTGTCTTTGTGCCTGTTTTTGTTAAAAATGCAGTTTCACTGAAAATAAGTATAAGTAGAATTCGTGGACATTGATGCTGCATCTCAAATCTTCATTAATAGTGTAGGCGTTCTGTTTTGTGCTTACATCCCAAGAGTCTACTCCCCATATTAAAATTGTAGATGCTAACACTTGGAGCTACAGGCAAAAAACATTCTTCGCTAATTTCAGATCCTGGGGAAAGCTGAAATTATGTAGGATTTGGATGTCAGCCATGCTGTGTGTCTGCATGGTTTCCATTGCCTTCATTTAGGGTTGCATATGACACTTCTGAAAATCATGTGTTTATCGCTCTGGAAACTTCAGGACCGTTGCTTTCAGATGGATGTGACTTCTTACTTTTTCCTGTCCTAAAGAGCTATCACGTCGTGCAACAAATGTGATTGCAGTCCAAATCCTTGACAAAGCAATGGATAGCCATTCATAAAGTGCTTTCTGGTGATATGTACTGTTGACTTATTTTCACTACTACCATTTAATATGGTATATATGATAACGGGGTTTTATATCACCTGGACAGTCTTTTGAGAGAGTTGTGATTTTCTTGCACAGGTTACTCTTGTAGGGTCTCCACTCCCTTCCTACCCTTCTGCCCTATTCATAAACGCCTCCCAGTTGGTACTGGAAGGGGATGTATAGTCCTCTGGAAAGGAGGGGACTAGCCTGGATGTGTGAAACACGTGTATTCATGACAATTTGAAAAATGTATACGGGTAGTAGGGAGAATGAAAGTTGCAGTGTCCTGTGGAGCAGACAGCTGACCATCCGTGTATCTGATACTTTTATTTACTTTCCTGCACAAGAAGAAAAATGTCCCCCGCAGCAACTGCAGTATCTCACGGTAGCCAAGCTGCTGCTGAGACACAAAGCACCTCTTAAAGCAGGCGGGCTGTGGAGTTTGGAAATAAATCATCTCCGGTTTGGCTCCTTCTGGAGCTTAGTGAAGGAGTCTGTTGTGCCACAGTGGGTTTTCTTGGTCTTCTCTCACAATTGCGTTTGTTTTGTATGTGCTGAACCTTATTTTCATCTCCATTGCTCTTGAGTTAACGTTAGTGTACTCTTAACAGCTGCTGAGGAATAACTCTCTTGGTTTGCACTGGGATATGAGGAATGAAGTTTTGGCCTACTGTACAATAAACATTTAGTTTAAAGAAACGGTTGTACCTAGACTTAATGTAGGAATGCAATGTTCACGTCAGTGGTGGCCTGTGCTGCTCGGTCAGGGGCAGCAGACCAGTCACCAGTTACTTCTTAATCTCAACAGAAATTCACTGACATCAGTTGACATTGTCAGCTGCCGCAGGGGAAAAAAGTTTTGGTTTTTTTTTTTTTCTTTTCCCCAGTAACTATGGTGTTTTTTTATATAATGCATTCTGTTGTCAGTATAAATAAGGAAACTTTTTTTAATGAGCTGCGTTAGACATTATGGTCTCGCAACTGGAGGAATAACGTGGTCACTCTTTGCAAAAAGTGGTTTAATTAGCTGCTGCAACGTTTTTGGTAGGTTATATGGTACTGACATGGCATTCAGTTCGTAACAGCATGGAAGAAGGCACAAATGTCCTGAGACACTATTTCCTCAGAAGCATCACCAACCCCTCCACATGCTCCTTGCTCCCCTTAAGGGCCTGACTCTGCACCTTCTAAGGTCAGCACTGAGCCCTGGCATGGGTGGGAGCCATGGAAGATATCCTGAATGTGAAGCTTTTTAATTTCTCAAGGGGGTTGGTTTTGCTGCTACAAAATAGTTCTTCAGGGATTTGTGCCCTTTCAGTATAGCTGGAAGAGTCTAAATTGACCTTTCTCTGCCTCATTAGAAGAAGTGATAATTCCAGTTGAAGCAGATGTTTGAAAAATAGTGGTGGCTCTGGATGGGCTAAAAAAGTCTTCCTCGGCAGTAGCCAAGGGCTGGTACTTTATTCCGAGATCGAGCTTTTTAGGTGGCAAGCAAAATCTGCTGTCCTGCATGCAGTCATCAGCCCTTCAGATCTTCATGCAGGAGCTTCAGAGGTACTTGTTGACTGTCAGTGTGATGGAAGGCGTGGTTTGGTTTTGTTTGTTTGCTTTTTATCCAAAATACACATGGAGGTGGCCCATAGGTGCTAGAGAACAATGTGTGGAAGACAGCAAGCAGAAGGAAGCTGGGAGGGCTCTACTAACGAGTCTCACTGAATTACTCGTTCATATTAAACTACTTTTTTTTAAAAAAAAAAAAAAGGCAGTAACCAAGTAAAAAGTAAGAACTTGGGTTATGTCACGAATTGTTAGGCAGTTATTAATTTAATTATCAAACTGAATTGTTTTCATGCTACTTTTACTCATGTTGAGTAATAACTTGCTTTAGGACTGGATTATCTGTGATGGTTATGTAGGTGTGAGCTGAGGTGATGGCACCACGTTGCCACTTACTGCTCCTTCAGAAAGAAAAACGCTGAACAGGTCTGCATACCTATCATGTAAGCACTTGCTGCCGGCCTGTCTCTGCTCATGGACTGAGAATGAAATCTGCTTAAAACTATTACCTCCAGGACTTCTATAGGTTTTTTGGGGGGGAAAGGCTGTGGTAGAGCTAGGACATGTTTCTGCTATTCTTGTCAGTTGTTCCAGAAGCCACGTTTGCCAGAAGCTCTTTATTAAGTCCCAATGCATGTATTCTTTTTTCTTTTTTTTTTTTAAAGACACTGTGGGATGAAAATTTGCGTGGTGGGTGGTCACAACCTTTTTTATTTTTTTTTTTTTAATTTTTTCATATGCTGTGGTTTTAGAGTGGTATTAATCATCTGTGTTAAAATTGTATGCATGTGTGAGATGGCAAAAATCAGCACTGGGGATAACAGTACTGTAGAGCCTATTCCATACATGCATACCCTGTAGTTTCACAGTAATTTTTTTTGTGTAGAGGTGTCAGAAAACTTTTTTATCAGCTTTCCATTATATAGGTCTTTGCTGCGACTGGATTCTCAAATTACTATGCATTGAAAGTTTAGCATGCAAATTTCTAGAATGGTGTGTTACTGTGTGGTGCTAGGATATTTTTTCTGTTACACCGTCTGATTAGGCCTTCTTTTTCTCTTCTTCCTAGAGTGTAAAAATCCCTTACTGTTTACTGATAAATCTATATTTCTTCTTCTCCAGAGATATCAGCATGAACAACATCACAAGGCTACCAGAGGATGCGTTCAAGAACTTCCCCTACTTGGAAGAGCTGTAAGTATTTCACACACATTGAAGTTCTGCTACACCATCAGATGGCTGTGTAAAGTGGAAGGTGGGTGGGGAAACAGTGTTGAGTTGCGAACAGAGAAAGCAATTATACTTTAAAAAAAAATAGTCCTGTACATGTTTGGAAACCGGAACAGTAAATGCTACTTACAAGGGACTTTTTACAGTAATTATTTTAATCATTGCTAGAGTGATGACACATACTAATTACAGTGTTATCCAAAGATAACACAAGAGGTGTGTAATTACCATTGTTTCCAAAGGAGCTGCAGTATAGCTGTTGCGTAAGTTCCATAAAATATATGTTGTTTCGTTTACAGAGCAGCTTGCTCCCATTGCCCCCGTAGGCTGCAGATGCAGCACTTGCAAGCCCATCCTGACCTCCCTCAGAGACTGAAGTTCTGTGGTACAGGGCTGCTTGTTCTTAGTTTCTCTGGCAAAAATTCTTTCTCCAGTTCCCATCTCCCTCCTGTCCCGCTGCCTTGTTAGCTCTTTATTTTAGGTTTTTCTTAGGTATATTTGGTCTTCTGAATCCTCAGGCTGCACTAAGGCTCATTGTTTGACCCCCCCCCGGTGTTTTGCTGAACTGAAGTCTTAACTGAGATGTCTTTGCAAAGTTGAAGCACCCCTTCGCAGCATAGCCCTGAATTAGGTTGTGTTTCAGAGTCAATAAACAGGGAGAAGGCTTTGACTTTCAATTACTACTTTAGTAAGTACTATTATGTGACAAGTGACTTCTGCTTGCCTTAGTTTCCTTATCTATGAAGAGAGGGTAATGGTTCAACCTTTGTCAGAGAGCGTTGAGAACTTCCAGTAATAAGGAATAGATAAGACAAAACCACAGCAATTTGTTTTGCTTCTCTTGCATTTTTGGTGTCAAAGTAGCATTTCTTGTCTCAAAGAGCATTTAAAATACGCAGTAGGGCTGTCCTTATTTGTGACTTTGGCTAGGCTGGAACTATGAACTCTGTGTTGAGAGATTATTTTTTTTTTTTCAATAAATGCAGCTTAGGGAAAAAACAGTGCATTTCCCCAAAGAGACAAACTCTCATAAAGTAGGGAAGAATTCTTCCGACTTCACAGATGGGGAAACTGAAGGAAAGAATGAAAGCCATTTGTAGAGGGCAACAGGATAAATTAACCCCTATAGCAAAACTGCAGATAAAGCCCAGAATCTTTTGACTCTGGTTATCTGCTATAACCAATACAACCACCACAACTCACTGGAAAGAAGATATTGAGAAATTGGTAAGAGCTGGTCACTTGCTTCTGAAGAAAGACTTGCGTTTCTGAAAGCTGTTTTTCCTCCTTGCACCCCAGCTACGCTGGTTGGTCTAGTAAGGTGTTCTACCTCTCCTTACAGTTTTGGTCTCTCTTATGTCCTGATAATGTAGCAGTTACCATTACTAATACACTTAAATAACTCCATTTTCCCTGGTTCTTAAGTAGTTTTGACTCAGGTCTGTACAATTGCGAAGCACGGTTGAGCTTATTTATGTCAGATGAATTGTGTGTGATATCTTATTTCATGCTTAACAGGTTCTGGTTTATTCCCTCTGACTGTATTGCTTACATTTGCAATATAGTTGAGAATACCTTGTGAAGGAAAATAGATTTACCAGGATTTCAGATGGTGCATGTGTGTAACTGACAAAATTTAAGAAAGGTTCTATGGCATGAGTAGTCAATTTAAAAAATATATAAATAAATAATTCAAAGCCTGGGAAGGCTTCCTTGGCTCAGAATATATACTAAACAGTGTTCCCTATGTGCTTTATAATACATGCCGCTGTATGTCTGTATGTTTGTCTTGCCTAAACCATGACAATGTTTTATTAGACTATATTTGTAGTCCTTTTTTTTTTTTTTTGCAAACTCTTTATAGTCAAATTCGTACTGGAAGCTGAAAAAAACCAAACAATTCTGTTTTCCCAACTTCACATGACTGTGGGAGACTTCATTTTTTTTTTTTATTTTTTTTTCCCCCATAAGTAATTAAGCAATAAAACCTAACTGGTGGGTGTGCATATTGTGTAACTTCCATAAACCCTGGGGTGTGTCAGGAGGTAAAGAGAAAAGGCAGAGCCTTCAGCCATCATCTATTGTGTTTATTGCCTAAGAGCCATTTGTTACATATACCTTTATTGTCCCCCTAAATTCCAGCATTTCAGTTTGCAAAAAAATAGGCTAGCGTTAAGCTCAGAATTACATGTGAACACCCAGAAGCTTTAAATTATTCCTAGCATGCTTACTTGATATGTTAAAGCAACTTATGGAAAAAACACAGACAAACCAAAAACCAGCTTTGCAGTAAAAACAATACTTGCCAAATGTTTGGACATATTCAAATCGATCATAATTGCTTAGTACAATAGAAAAAAAATTACAATTTTCATTTTATGTTTTGAGTTACCTCCTGCAGCTGCAGAGGTAGGAGAATCTCCAGGAAGATTAAAAAGAAAAACTCTCTCCAATTCAACAGCTATCACGGATGCTGAAAGACAGGAAAACGACCGTTTTCTACTTACAGCAGAGCAATAACTAGACTGTGTCTGTGTACCCTACTTCTCAGTTGAAGAGCATTAACCAAGACTTGTGAATTGTTAGTGATATTTCGCAGCAGCAGCCTGCTTTGAATTTGAAACCTATTTGCAGAGGCTCTGGCCATGCCCACCAGCAGTGAAATGAGGAAGGTTTCTTCCTTTTCTTTAAAGATCTGGTTATGGTCATCCACACACAAGTCAACTGCAGGTTCCCTTGCTTCAGTTCATATTCTTCCTAGAGGGAATATAATAAAGTAGATTCAAACAAAAGCAATCTCATTGTAGATTCAAACAAAAGCATTTCAGTAGAAATGACCGGCACCAGACATGGCATGTTTTTGCTTCGTTCTGGCCATTCTGTTTTCTCTATGGGACAGGGTACAGAAATTTTTCTGTCTTTATTTTTGCTGGTTGTGGACAGAAAAAACCAAGCTGTTGTACTTCCCACTCTACAACCACAATTTTCCCTCTCCACTCTAAGATGATTTTCAAACTTTTCTTCCTGGCTTTTATTTATAGTTGAACAGATCCAAATTCTGACTGCTGGGCACTAGCAAAGTTGCTTTTTCAGCACAGAAACCTGGGCGTGAGTCTCTATGCGAAAGAAAAAGAGACAGAATTAAAGCAAAGTGGTGTTGAAATCTGTGCTTAAAGTGACTTTTCTATCTAGAACTTCTCCCAAGAATGAAAGACCCCACAAACTAGTGGGAATGCAATAAGTACCCGCACCACCACGGACTCTAGTAGCTCTTCATCCAAGAGACAGCCCCAGACCCCTTGCTCTTTATACCGTGCTTGAATGCTTCTGGAGATTAGCCCCTGACAGAGTTAGTTAATAAATATTGCAAAATAGTATCACAGAACTTAATTGAATGTAAATGGCAGGCAATTAGATGTATTATGTAGGCAACTGAGTCTTACGCAGTCCACGTTTGAAGAGGATGGGATTAAAAAAAATGCAGTAGGAGCCATTTAAAGTGGGGGTTGTCATTTCCTTAATGCAATGAATTATTTGCTATTCTGGAGAGACTTCAGAGGATCGTTTTCCAAATCCTAAAATGAACACTAATGAATAAAAGTGAAAGAAGCAGTGTACCAGACTTGTAAAAGGTGGCTGCTTGATTAGAAGTTGCCTTCTACGTCACAGAAGGGGGAGCAACCTGGGTGCTTCAATGTATGCATCCCGTGCCGTTTTCAGATGTGCTGGGTTGTCCGAGACACCTGCATAAGACTGGCAGGTCTGGCGCAGCCGGGAGACTGATGGCAGCTGGGGCCAGGTGGAGGAGGACATCTGAAATGACACTAAATGGCTGTGTGGGGCAACTGACTTACCTGCAGAGTGTGAAATCTGCGGGTATAATCTGATTTTTTTTGTACCTTTGAGGTAGTGTCCTACCTGAGTATTACTCGCCAGGTACAAGCAAAGGGATTCCAGCTTGTCCGTGGGCAGAATCTGCCCATCGGGTTATGTCTCCCCGTGCCCCTCTTCACAGCCTCGTCATGCGTGTCACTGCATAGCACACCTATCATATGTCTGTAGGATTCTTGCACTATTTATAAATGTTATAAAAATTCTCCATCTCCGTGCAACTGATACCTATCTGGAAGTAATTTGCAAATGATTGAGACGGCAATGGTCAGAGTCAGCGAGGAGCAGACCACCAAGGGTTTTGCCACAGCAGTTAATGAAGTGTATTCTCCAGAAAATGTTAACGTAAATATGCTGCAGCCCTGAACTTGATATGGAAACTAAAAATCCTTGAAGAACTTGGCTACGGTTTTCTAACCACACCTTAAAGTATTTATAGAAAGCTAGAAGAGGGAAATATAGTTAGATAATGCAGTGTTTTTAGAAAGCAGAAACCATTTTCCAGTGTGAGCTTTTAACTAGAACAGTCAGGCTGTGTTATGTGTTGGTGCTCTTCTAAATGGTTGCAGTTCCTTCCGATATTTAAAGTTATCTAAAGTAGTCTGAAGGATTTTAACTGTATGATTTCCATTTGCTATACTTGTGAATGATCTGCTGGATTAATTAAAAAGGCGCGCTGTCATCAAGGAAAGCAAATCAAAATGACTTTTATTCTTGGTCAGTTTTCTGGTCTGGCTTCAGAAACTCGAACCACTTGAGTAAAGCAGAAGTCTCCTCGACTTAACGACCTTTTAAACTTGTTTTGATTTCCACTCTTAACGTTTTAAAATGTTATTGTCTTATATGCCCTGCACTGATGGGTAAGGTTTAGGTTAAGGTAAGGTAAGGATAAGGTTCTGGCTGTCTGGTCGATGCGAGAGACAGCAGGGGGGCAGAGGACAGCAAGTTGTCCTGCTCTCTGTCTGTAGGTCACCTGTGACACAAGCATGTGGTTGTCTGAAGGGGAACACCGGTCACCTCCCAGCCAGTCTGCCTCCGGGCAGGGCTCTGACCTTCTCCAGCAAGGGTTGGGGAGGATGCTCTCGACTGTTGGGGTTTTGAAGACCCCGTAATTGAAGACCTGCAAGGAGAATAATCACTCCTGAAGGCACCAAGAGACAGGTGTGCTCAGTTACCTTCCCGATGAGGGCTGGTGCCATGGTCTGTTGTATTTCTGGTTTTTGTTCATATTTGATATGAAACAGTCTCTCTTCTGGGACACTACCCTCATTTATTTATTTTTTTTTTATCAGTAAAGGGCAAACCTTACTAAGTTTTTTATTCAATAGCTGGTGAAATTGATTTAGGGGAATAAGGTGATAAAAGGAAGGTTTAGATCAATAAAAGGTTTCTCTTTGCTGAAAGACAATGCTAATCTGCTTTTTGAGAGATGAATAAGCAGTGAGCGAGAGACAGCACGTGTGCAACTGTAATTTTTTAGGAAAAGAAATAGTGTAACTGAGAATTTGTGTGACTATTTAATTATATTTATGCTGACTACAGCACTGAGATATCTTGCTTAAACATCTCAAACCCCTCTCCCCGCTCCTCAGCCGGAGTCTCTGAACATGGCTTTTAATTGACAAAATGTATTTTAGGAACATAAGGATTAATTAAAATGCATACTGGCAGTGAAAATGAGGTGGTTTTGCCATAAGGTTGTAATCAGGAAGTATCTGCAAGGGAAATGTCTAGAGTTATTTTTCCTCTTGACTGCAGCTGAAGATGACCACCTGGCTGAAATGTCACAGCTGCTTGCTTTTGTAGTATCTATTTCAGTGTGTAATTTAGATGGTCCCCTTCCTTCTAATTTCTGCATCAGCACCAAGCTGTAGTATCCTTGGGGAGGGAGGGGGAGTGTCTGTCTTTTTTATTACTTGGGTTTTATGAATAAGGCATGTGCTGGAGTTCTGCCAAGGCCACCAAGGCTGAGCTGTTAGTTTGGGATGCAGTGTCTTTCCTCACCTGGCTGTGGAGCGTTTGCTGGAAGGAGGCTTTTTGTCCTTCAGTGCTAGGTTTTTTTTAAAGTAGTATTTTCAAGGTAGTGTGCAAACGTGGACGAGGTGGTGCAATTCCTCTCCCTTTCATAAACATGAGTAGTCCCAAGAAGCTGGAGATGGAGAGCTTGTTTCAAGTAGAAAAGTTAAGGGTGAAACTTCATGAGAAAAGTCATCCTGATGCCTTGTGTTAGCTGACACCTGGTAACTGGGGCTGTGGTTAGACATCCCCTTGTGAAACTAGCTGGTATGTTTGGAGATGTTATCACCCCATATCTGTCCATTCAGCCCCTACCAGCAGAGACTGAGGAACGAGCCGAGAGCTCTCTTCAGCTGCTTTGTTATAAAGGCAGCCAGTGTAGAAGTCCTCTGTTGGTATTTCAAAAATAGCCGGCTGATGTTGGGTTGGAAGCTGATGAGTGCTCTTCATCCATCTGCCAGCTCCGAATATTTGAACAGCTGGAGGAGGTAATTTCCTCAGTTGCTCCAGCTCGAATTCCAAGAGGTAAAGTTCTAATGAAGAAAATGCAAGGTGTAGGTTTCACGTGTGGTAGCAAGTTAAGAGCCTAAGCTTCGACTTGACCAGCTAGCATACATTAGAAACATTTGCTGCCTTGTGTGCGCTGGAGCTTTAGAAAGTGCATCAGCGTGTTGTAACTTGCACCTTCAAATTCTAGTCAAGACAAACCTTTAGGCAAAGACTCCCAAGTAGAATTAACCACAGTCAGCTAAGATATTTTTAAACATCACCTACTTGGTCTGCACTAGATGCTAAATGATGTTTAAAAACATGTTGGCCAACCCGTGTTTAATTAATGTTTTCTTATCTATGCGAGTCCTAAATCAGTTTGATTCTGGATGAGTTTCAATCCTGCTGATACAAGAATAATATTTCTGTAGCTTAGAAGGTTCTCGCTGTGCTTAACAATTGCATATTTTTCCTGTTTGTGGGGACAGATGCTAGCTAGTAGGTTGAGTAAATTCCAGTGTTTTTAGAAGATGAGGAAGTTTCTTTCCAGTTTCTGTTTCTACATGTTAATTTTAAAAGCTGGTGTGGTTGTGTATTAGAATCCCAAGACTGGTTATTCTCCTGCAAGTACTTTTAGAGGGAAACAAAACGTTTTTCCTTATCTGTTGTCTTCGAGTTTGTGTTCAGCATTATTTTCGCATGCGTATGCACACAGAAGCTGGCTTAGCTAAATGGCCTGGAGGCTGAACTTCGCGGTGTTGTGCTTTGAGACCCGTCTTACGAGCCTGAATTTATTATGCTGCCTGAGCTGCCAGGTTGGGGCTGTCTGAACGTATAAACCAGATAAGAAACTTCTGGAGGTCTGAGCTTCTGGAGAGCCTCAGAAGCTCTCAGGCTGGGTCTCTCCAGGTAGAGTCCCCCGAACCGTCCTTGTACTGTGCCGTCCGCCTCCTCTTTTCAGTTTCAGAAATTGGAGCATGAGACAAGAGATGCGTGCGCAAGCGAGCGGGCAGCCAGTTCCAGGCTCAAGCCTTAAGAGGAGTCATAAAAGCCTTAAATATTCAGAGGGAAAAGCAGAAAAAACAAATCCTATGTGTTGGAGGTGAATGCATTATCCCTGTATTCTAAGAAAGTAATTGGCTGGTCTGAGTGCATTCTGTCATCGTAGTGTCTCGGTATGACTCTGTATGTTACCATAAAAATACATGGTGAGGAATTAAATCATTCTTTTACCTCCTTTCCTTCCCTCCTCTTGGGTGGTTGTATTTTGGTATATTTTTTTTTTTTTGTGAGTACTGAGGTGTTCTTGCCTAATTAGCTTTGGCAGATTTTTCCTGGCATAGGAGAACCTGTACTCACGTAAAGTTCTTTTCCTGCCCTTCCTATATAAAAGTAAAATTTTAGATGATTCTGATAAAATACTTGCCTTTTTTTCAGCTGGGGGAAAGTTAACCGTTGATCTGAATCTGAAACAAAGAATCATATTGAAAATTATTGTCACTTTTCTAAGGGAATGGACTCCATTCATTCTGGAGATGTCTACAAAACCTTGGTCTTGCATTTACCCAGTATCTATCTGAAGTAGTTAGAAAACTGGTAACAGAGGTTTAATTGCCCAATATATGTAGATTTAAGCCAGTTCCACATGTTGCAGTGTCACTTGCTAGATGCATGGTCATTCAAAAGTTCCCATGCCTGTAAAGCCAAATAAATGCTAGGGCAAGAGACAGGCTGTATGGACAGATCGAAGCAACTTTGAGGGTTTACTATCTCATTTTTTCACCCTCTCATGTCTAACCATCAATATATTTCATTATCTTGGAAACCATCTGAGCATCCAAATAGCGCACTCTACCAAAAGCACAAATCTATAGTTAATTCAATGGTCGCATCCCACTTGATCAAAACCGAGCTTGCTTGCTTTCATCTCTGTGTCTCTGCTTTACAGACGAGGTGAGTGAAATGTATTTATAGCTAGGAAGGCGCGTGCTGATGCTGGAAGAGCTCCTGTCAGTTCAGTGTAGCAGCCCATCTGCTGATCCTCGTGGGCAGCAGAGAGCCCGTCTCCCTTGTGTGCTCTGCGCTGGCCCTTGATGAAGTTGGTATCAAATCCACAGATCCTCTGAACTGCAGCTGTCAACCACAGTTTCCCGCCCCGCTGCTTTCTCAGCAGCCAGCCCACCGCTATGGAGGTCATTCCCATAGCACAGCCAAGTGCTGCTGGTCTCAGCATCCACAGCGAAAAGGAGGAGTTAATGTTAGATGTGGCTTTTTGAGGAAGAAGAAATAAAACCCCGAAAAGCACCCGCTTTCCCCTACTCTGCCACTGAATTATTTAAGTTTGTGCATCACGGTGAGGAACACGGAACATTTGTCTGAGTTATCTCTTTCTTGAGTAAACACGATGGCGTCTGCAGCGAGAAATTAGAGGGAAATGGAAATCCAGAGTGATAGAACCTGGATCAGCATATGCGGAGTCACCGGAGTGCCTTGAGAAAGCTATCAAGGAAAAGGTTTACCTATGGTAGAGCAAAGGAAAGTTATCACCACACAGTGCAAAATGTGCAAAGGCAGTTAGGGAGAAGGAAGTGCATTTTATAGAATGTATTCTGCTTTCTGCTATGGAGGTGAGAGGAACCAAAGTTGCTTACTGCAACAACTTGTCATTACTGCTGTAGAATCATAGAATCATAGAATGTTTGGGTTGGAAGGGACCTTTAAAGGTCATCTAGTCCAACTCCCCTGCAGTAAGCAGGGACATTTTCAACTAGATCAGGTTGCTCAGAGCCTCATGAAGCCTGGCCTTGAATGTGCTGTAGACTGGGTGTTACCAATTTTCAAGACAACGTGGTGTTGTTGCTTATTTTTAAGACATGTCTGTGTTAGAAAATTTGTGCAAACTTCTGTTTTTTGCTGGAGAATAGTATTTGGGACTACAAAGACAGCTTGCTTTAACAGCTCATATTGTATAATAATTGTTTCAGGTTATATGTGTTTCTTTTGGTGCATGTGTGTTGTAGCCTGTGGGCTCTACTTCAAGGAGGTCTTGCCCCAGTTCAGATACTGCTTGCAAATTGAATAATAAAAGGTATTTTGCATGGATGGGAATGCTTGCTTCCTTCAAAATCAATCATAATTTATTTTTCTGGTAACAAGAAAAAATATAATTATAAATATCCTTTCGTAGCCCGTGAAAAGCAATATCATAGAGTCGTATTTTGTCTTGCAGTGGGTGCTGGTGACTCTTGCTGACAATTCAACAGTGGAATTCACGGACAGGCTTTAGACTTCAATCAATCAATCAGCTGAGTTTACTTAGACATTAAAAATCTTTAGACTGGGAATGCGTTTTGAAAACAAGCTATTACCTTGAAGTTCGGTGTAACTTTGAGAAGGCTGTAACTGCCAGAAAGGGAAGTCTGGGGCTGAGAAGTGCCTACTCAGCTGGACGGAGCTGGTGCAGTTTCAGTGCTGGTTGTAGTTACAGGCTTCCTTTTTCAGTCCTGATGTGTCTTGGCTTATGTACTCATGATTTTATAAATAGCAGTTGAGGTTGTATAATAAACTACTGCAAGTAAAGGAGAAGGGGACAAATGCGTTTTCCATTAGCAGAATAAAGTATCCATTTAGTTATGTTAAATTGGCGTGGAAGAATTGGGAGCAATCTGTGGGTTATTGATTGGCTCCACAGCCCTGCAGCAGGCTGCAGCTGACAAAAGTCCCAAAGGGGCCGTTTGCTAATCGCAGATAAGCAAAGTGAAGCTTAGGCTGGTGATATGGCTCCCATTTACCAGCCCGCCATCCCCTTCTGCAGCTGCCTAGCTTGGGTCGGGGCTGTCTGCACAGGCGTGTGCCCTCCCCGGGCAGGGGACCTCTGCCGAGCCCCAGGTATTTTCCTACAAATGGTTGTACCTCTTGTTTAAGGCTTCAAACCCCAATGAATAAATTGTAGCACATAACTACTTATCATTTGTTAAGGCAATTCAGTTCCATTCCAAAGTGGCTGCTTTTCTGGAGTAAGTGGAACCTGAAGCTCTTTTCTTAGGTTTGAGAAAATTTAATCCATGATACCCAGCAAGTGTTGTCTATAAGGCATTTTCAAAGGTTATTTCTGTTGCAGGAGAACAAGAAGTAAAATTTATTTTGTGTGTGGGAAGCACAAAGAATGCCGAAAAACTTGATGTTAGGGACAGGCATGTAAGGATGGCAGAATAGTTTGATGTAAAACAGCAAATAAGTAAAGTAATTGCAATAGTGCAAGTGGGGAAGCAATGGAATATTTTCCACTGGGATGAAAATAGGTAGGTAAAAGTTGGAGAGCTAAAAGGAGGTGTTGAGTGGGCAGAGGGGCAGTGGTGGATGGTCCGTAAGGGATGTGGAAGTTTAGCCTTGACTGGACCTTGAATTGGGAGTCTTGGGTCTTATCAGAAAGCAGCTAATGTAGAAATAAAAATAATAAATCAGGTGATTGCAGTCTCTGTCACTATTTGAATTTTCAGTGAGGAAGCAAGACTAGAGTTGATCCATGGAAAAAGTAGCCAATGTATTGTTATCAGGGACAAGCTGGACAGATAAGGTTAGGAGGATCCCAGAATACCACCAAAAGGGGGGAAAAAAAAAAACCCAAACCACAGAAAAAACACCTTGTGTATGTGCATTAGATCTTCAGAAGGACAGGAGGAGACCTAATTCTTTGTTCAAGTAACCTGAGGTTCACCACCATCTGGGGTGCAAGACAAGCAGAGAGATTTCTAACAAGTTTGTATTGCATCCTGTCAAAACGAGAGTGATGGTTTTAATTGTTACAGACAAAAATGTATCCTTGGGACATCCTCCCTGATTTTGGAGTGACACCAGCGATTAACTTGGCTCGGTTTAACATGCAGCCGGTTTGCCAGACTCATAATTGCAAAGTTTTAATTTCCCAAAAGAGAGAAAACAGTCTTTGCTGCTTTCAGAAGAGTTTCAGTGCAAGAAACTGTGCTTGCGGTGTACTCTGGGAAGGAGATACCGTGGAAGATTATTCCCCAGCCAGATTGTATCCTGATTTCTGTAATAACAACAAGGTGTCTGCTACATCTGGAGGTCGTTTACTGTGTCACTTAGAACAATGATTAGAGGGTATTGCTCACCTATATATGACAGGACAGCAGAAGTATTTTGTCCTCCATATGTCCTGCTCTGTGATGCTCCTATGCTGAAATTGATTTTGTCTATTTGAATTTGTCCAAATTTGCAGGAATTTTGTCCCATTGAAACACTCGATTTTTATTTTTTTTTTAAAGTAAAAATAAAGGACTACAATTTTCAGTACCAAGCAGTTACAAGGACATTGCCAACCTAGAAGAACGGTACTAATGTGGTCACACATGACCACTGTGATTCTACTGCAGAAGCCTCCGTGGTGTAACTTGGCTGGGCTAATTCAGAATCCCTGCAGTCCTGGGCAGAGTTTCCAAACTAGGGGAGCTGTGATTGAGTTACAGGAAAACACGTCGGTGTGATACACGTTTACACCCCGCTGCAGATGATGCCTGCTGCTGTGTCTGTGTGCCTTGAGAAGTAAAAGATGGCAAATCAAGTTTTTGTGGCCTTTGAGACCAGGTCTCTGAGACACTTTCCGCTCCAGATGAAGGGAAGGATGGGTACTTTGCTTTTGATAGAGAAAATGTAGGGCTGTTTCAGGTGCTGCTTTGTTGCAATGTGAAGTTGTCCCACCATAGAGAAGTTTCCAGGGTTGGTCCCAAGCAGGTTAGTGAGTCTTGCTGCGAGGAGATAAAGGTTGCTTCCTTTCTGTTGGGCTAGGGTTTGGAGTGTGGGGCTTGGTAAAGCTGGGATTTTCTTTAGCCCATTTACTCTGTGAGAAAGAGAGAAACAGAGGTGCCTTTTAAATATTTAACTGTTTTAAACATTATATCTATTAGGAAGAAATCCTTTCCTGTGAGGGTGGTGAGCCCCTGGCCCAGGTTGCCCAGAGAAGCTGTGGCTGCCCCATCCCTGGAGGTGTTCGAGGCCAGGCTGGATGGGGCTTTGAGCAGCCTGGTCTGGTGGGAGGTGTCCCTGCCCAGGGCAGGGGGCTTGGAACTGGATGATCTTTAAGGTCCCTTCCAACCCAAACCATTCTATGATTTGAAAATCTGAGTACAACTATTTTTGAGACATGCTGGAAGGAGATAGTATGTGAAAATCCAACTGGATGATTTCAGTGGTGACTTAGTTTATATGCCGCACATGCGCTACATTATATACTATTAATTCTTCATTTCTCTCTTTAAAATGAACCTGATTATGTAAAGAGAAATCTTTCCATCCTCCCCGCCGCTGCATGCTGCAGCAGAGGGAAGCGTGTTGGGAGCGGTGTGCGATACGTTGGTCTCTGCCTGCTGGAGAGCCGCAGTTGAAACCTCCTAAGGAGCAGCCACGCTCCCCAAGGCTAGGACGTGAATGATAAATGTCTATTTGGCAAACTGATTAGTAAAGCCTTTGCACACTTGGCTGGTTGTATCCTGTTTCCTGGAAGGCTGCCAGATGGAGGAGAAACGGAAATGTAATGGATTGCAGGTTGACGGGTTTTTTTTTCCCCCCTGTTGGTTGGTTGCAAAAAGGCTGAATAAACAGGAGTTGCCTTGAGGTAGGCGAAGTCTTGCTATTTGAAGTCACGCAAACCATGCTCTGGCTCAGCTGTATTTTGTTTCCAGGGCTCCGTAGGGTTGTGTTAGTGACACTTGGTGAGGCTGGGGGAGGCGATTCAACTGGATTTAGTTTAGCTTTTTTAAAACAAATCATAATCCCCAGCCTCTTTGGAGGGGGAAGGGAGAAGTTCCAGCAGATGCATGAGGAGCTGCACACCAGCCTGATTCCTGGGGAGCCTCGGCAGAGCCACACGTTTAACGTGGCTGCCGCTTCCCGAAGCGTGTGGTCGGTTATCAACATCAACCAGAGTGCCAAAATAATTCAGTGCTATAGCCTCAGTTAAATTTTGCGTGATTTAAGGATTTCTATTTCAATGTTTTGAACGCTCCTTAAAATAAACATATGTTCTGCAGATCACTGGCTCTCTGGTGTAGAGAACCCGGCATGTTTCATCGATATTTCTTTGTTTACGGTGAACTTCTTAGGAAATTGTTAAAAAGAGAGCCATGAAATATTACAAACATCCCTCCACATCCCCTCAGATAAAGTTAATACAGTTGATTTGGGCAGATACTGACAAGAAAATGAATTTTAGGGGAGTGTTTGGTTGCCATCTGGAATTTTTCATTCATGTTAAAAATTTGAAGTATTTGAAAAATCATGTCACGGCTCCGAAATCCTGAGGTTGTTTGCAGACAGGAGATTTCAAGGATAAGCACACATTGATTACTTTCATTTTTCTTCTAGTTTCAGAGCTGTTTGGTTAGACAGAAACCTCACAGACAAATTTTTTTTCAGCAGTCAGGAGGTGTCGTTTTTTTTTTTTTTTTTTTAAGACAGAAACAGCTGAGATTAAGCGTTCTTGTAATGGTGTCAGAGCCATAGCTATGGCGATTGGGGTGTGCGTGAGAATACAAGGAGTAAATGCCAAGGTCTGCTTCAGCAAACGATAGTAACACAGTTTTCTAAAATCAAGTAGTATTTGCTGCTGCTGTCACCTTCCTGTTCGTGAGAAGCTGTTCTCTTCTCCCTTCGTTTGTAAATAAAGCCATCTACTTTGACAAGTGGATTTGATAAACATAACTAGCCTCCTCTCTGTCAGGCAGCATTTTATTAAGTCATTAATTCTGTTGTGAGCAGATTTATGTAGGCATCAAATGCTTTGGGTAATCTCTTTTATGTAGACTAAGATAAAAACGTAATAATGTTGCTATGTTCTGGCAAGCTGATGCTTTAGATGATGCTCTTGTCATTTCCTTCGTTTGCCTCTTTGAAGTGATATTTTCCCCTTAGTGTGGCCGGCTTGCTTCGCAGTGCCCTGAAACAGCAGAGGTGGGTTTTGATATTCTGCAACTTTTGTTAAAGCGCATTGGCTGGTCTTTAATTATTAACATGTACTGATTGTGCATAGTATTTCCACCAGCTGATTTCATTGTACAACCTTCTCCAACGTTGCTTTTGCTTCGCTTGGCTATGAAACCGAGTCTGAAAGCAAATACTTTGGCTGAAATGATGGCATCTTTTGGCAGCTGTGGGTTACCAGGTGTTCTGCGTTACTGTCTTTTACCCTTAATAAAATACCTCGTGTCACAACTGCTAGCAGCTCAACAAAGGTTGGACCACACAGGGTCTGCTGGTCAGGATAGAGGGGAAAAGGTTGAAGGAAAAAGGAGCGGGGGAAGGGGGGAATGAGCTGTTTGAAAGCAGCTGTTTTGGCTGCTGTTTCTGCTTTCCTGCTTTGTGTTCTGCAGCGTCTCCTGTATTTATTACTTTTAATATCATGGTGGTTTTCACAATTTACTTAGTGTCTAGCAGTCCAAGTTTGAAACCAGCCACATTTTGAGAAAGTATGGCTGAGGATCTTGTTCCCTTTCTCCATCCTCCAGAACAGTTTTCTTTCCTGAAAAGTTTGTCCAAAATAGCTAACCAAAAAGATGAAATATTCCCAAGATTACGTTTTGGTAATGTCAGCAGGCGTCCTGTCAATTGTCAGCACTGTGAACATACCGCCTGCTTGCGAATATCCTCTTCATGTTGGGGATTCTCATAGAAACTTTTCCCTGCCTCGTGCCAGCATCTAGCTATTTTTACTTAACTGCATAGTTTCTTTAGAAACTGCTGTATAGATTAAAAACACATGGCTACCAGAGCATATGTTTCAGCAGAGGAATGCTGAAAGCCAGAGGATTGTATTAAAAGTTGGTAAATGCACTTTTCGAACCTAGTGCCATAAGAAGATTCTTTATCATCCTGGGGCGGGGGGGGGCGGTTTGGGTGTTTGCAAAAGTATGTCCATGAGGCTGAGCCATTAAAAATGTACAATGACTAAAATAACTGTTGCAAACTTGGAAGATCATGAATATAGCATAATCAAATACAAAATGCATAATTGCTTGCAAGATTTGATGTATCACTGGCTTTCCTTGTTACATGGTTGTAGAAGTACTGTATGTTGTGACTGAAATTATTATTGCAATTTTTTTCCAGGCGACTGGCTGGCAATGACCTTTCTTTTATCCATCCAAAGGCCTTGTCTGGGTTGAAAGAACTCAAAGTTCTGTAAGTAATCGGGTTTTAGAACTTCATAGCTAGCTGTATGCTTTCTTAGTGCACAGCCAGCCTGTTTACTGGTAGGCTGGATTAATATTTCCCCCCCCTTCTCTGCTGGCCCCCCCCCCCAAAAAAAAATCACAGCTCTCCTACATTATTATTTTGTTATATAATGCTTGTTTTAAGTGGTGATGATGAGCACTTGGTGAATTTGACGAAAATGTAATTACTGTGTTTAACTAGAACGCTTACTTGCTTCTGAAGTATATCTTGTAGCACAAGAGTCCTAAGAAGGAAAATTTCTAAAAAGGACACGTAAAGCTTTTTGTTGTTCTCCACCCCCTCGCCTTACTCCGTCAGGTGTCCTGACATCATCAGGTAGCACTACTACTCGGACATGTAAAAACACTATTTGACCTTGGAATCAACCCGTGCCGGTGATAGAAATAACTGTCATAGTTCGATGCTTCTTTAGATGAAAATTACTTGCTATTAAAAAAAAAAAAAGTTTTAATAAAAAGAAGTTAGACTTATATGCCCTGTTTTCCATATCCTGTCGTCTTTTCCGAAATAAGAATATTCATTTCAACTGTTTTCCCACAGCTAAGAATAAAAAGAGCTTTCTGTTGTGTGGTGTTTTAAAAACCTGGATCCAGAAATCGTAGCATTTATGCTGATGTAAATATTTTCAGTTGCTAGTAGGATAATAGATAGTTAATTAAACAGGTATTTAAAAAACCTAGTGGAAAAGGACCCTGAGTTTTTAAAGAAAGAAACATAAACAAACAGCATAAGCAGGGTACAGATGAGGAAGCTGCCCGTCTGCAATACTACTTAATATGATGTTTTGTAAATTGAATGCAGAGTGTCAAGGCTTTTGAAGGTATCTCTGCCAGGATACTCAATACTGGGTGCCTGAAATTCTAGCAGTTCTTGAAAAATTTGAGACTTGGATATTAATTAACAGTAAACTTCCTTGTTCACTTGCTTTTTACCCCAGTATGCACCAAAATCTAGTAATGTTTTATGATGTGTGAGATCTCAGTTACTTACGTTCTCTTTATAGAAGAACTCATCATGCGATAAGATGTTGACCTATAAGAGAAGTCCTTAAAAAAAACCCAGTATAGGTTAATTCAGCTTGGCTCTAGTTTCCTTCTGTGTCTTTTTAACGTTGTGCCCAGAGGTGCTTTGTTGTGAACACACTTTGTAAATTAGATTGTTAATGCATTGTGTATTGATGCGGCTTTAAGAAAAATCAGAGGTTTGTGTCTTTTGTAGCACGTATAGGATCATTTCACAAGAAAATAATAAAATACCATGCGTTGTAGCAAATTTGTACTAGTGTCAGTTGCTCAACCTCTTCAGTGAGTTCCCAGGGGATTTTCAGAGTATTATGTCAGAGGCTTGTTCTCTGCCAGTTAATGTAGTTAATGAATGAGTTGTAAATAAAACTGAAATAGACCGTTTTCTTTTCATTGTTGCCTTTGGGTATCTGGTCTTGATAATTCTACCTGTTTTTACGGACACTCTAGAAATCTTTGAAACCGTAACAGGACCATGGTCTCTTTTGTCACCTCTACTGCTCATAAAGTTTAATGTCAAATTCTTCTTTACTAACACGGTGGATTTTTACAGAACCCTACAGAACAATCAGCTGAAGACTGTACCTAATGAGGCCATCAGAGGATTAAGCGGTTTACAGTCCTTGTAAGTTTTCTTACTTTGCTTTTCTTCTTGTATTGTTCTCCAAGTTTCACTTTCAGTCACTTGGTACGTTTGCTTTGTTCAGTACAGTTTTGAAGTATAATCCTGTATGTGTAATAACATACCTAGACTTTATGATACTGCAATTGCAGCTGGAGCAAAGTTTCCCAAGTAAAGTTCGTAAAGAATTTTATTTGTCATCTCTGGTGGGGTGACCCAAATCCAGACTCTTTCAAAACCCAAACCCAGGTACAAGGTTGCTGTATAAACGCAGTGGTGGTGGAGTTAAAACATTTATCATCCTTCTTGCATGTCCTAAGGTGTTGAAGCAATTTTAAAATGTTGTGCAAAAATGAATCATGCCCGTGTCTTTTGTATCCGGAGGAGGAAAAGGGGTTTCTGGGAAGGAGTGTTGCTTGAGACATGCATAGTATTGGTTTTACTGGAAGGTGTTGAAATCGGACAGACAGTTACGAACACCTCAGCCATTACTGCTAGTTGCTCATAAGATATTTCACATGTGCTTATACTATCTCATGGCTTATTATGTTTTATAAAGCATCTTAATCAGCCCTTAATACTTAGTTACAGCTCTCTAGGTGGTAGATGCTTATCACTGTGATGAGGAGGCGGTGGGGGGAAGGGCTTCAAAATTTTTCCTCCTTTCAGCTTACCTGCAGAGCAAGAGCACAGACGATGTATGTATTCCCTCTGTGCCCAAAATCAGGTTTCTGGCCTAAGCTCCTGTTTCTTTCAGTGTTGCATCAGGTTATGGAATAATTTTGCAAAAAACAAAATTTAAAAAAAAAAAATTATCAGTTTTGCCAAATAGCTTTGCAAACTTATTGCGCAACTTCTGCAAAGGTGCTTTCTGCATTCCCTAAACTTGGATCTTGGCCACTGCCTTCTCGCAGTCACTCGAGTATTCCCGCCTTTTCCATCTGGAGTGAGCAGCACGGCAGCACGGGGCAGAATGAGATTGGCTGCGGATTAAGGCGGTTTGGGAGCGGGAGGCTCTGCAGCGCGGGGACGTGGCACCTCCCGGTACAGCCCCGGTCCTGCTTCTGCTGGGCTGCTCACCAGCTGGCATCTCCAGCCAGCGCGGGAAGCACCCGGCTCCCAGCAGCAGAGAGCAGCGAGTTCTCATGCCATGCTTGGCGCTGACTTTTCCAAGTTCTTGGATCCAAGAGTAGGACAGATGCAGGTTTCCACTTTCCAAATTTAATATCCATGTTTCCCCCTTGTTTTCAGTGTGTGTGTGTGTGTGTGGAAGAGAGAGCACCTCGTCCGAGGGCTGCAGTCTGCTTAGTGCAAATAACCATGCAGTGTAATAAAAATCCTTCAAATTACATGATGTGAATAACCCTTTAGTAATTATTTAAAAAAACAAAACAAAACTCCTTCCTGGCTTCCAGCATTTCTGTGATGCCAAAAAATAAACTACTTCAGTAAATACTTTCGTTGTCTACAAATCATCTATTTTGTTTTCGATGAACGTGCTTTTTTTTCCTCTACTTATTTACAGTAATGTTTGTTCTCTAATTAAAGTTTAAAATACTAAATCTCCAGTTGCCGGTTTGATGGTAATTTTATGTGCAAAAGGGAAAGGACAAAACTAAGGGAAAAATAATGAATGTATAAATTAAACTAGCATCTCTCTCTTTTAAATCCCTATATTTTTAATACTATTGGAAAGAAGATGATGTTGAGCCATTTAAAAAGACACTTTAATTGATGAAAAAAAATCATAGAATAATTATGTAATATTGTATAATGTAACAACTGTAATCACTTGCCATAAGATCATTGTAATTAAAATGTAATAGTAACAAATTAAAGTGTGGTGAGTTTTCCCTTTCTGGGAGCTTCATTGTTCATAGGCAAATGATAAATTGTATCAATTTTAGGAAGGTGAAAAAGGAGGAAACTGGATTAATAAGTAGCAAGCTACTTGTTACTTCTTTTTTGGAGGAAAACCAGATTGAGACTTCAGAATAGCTGTTAGAAATATGGGAGGGGGTGGCAAATCCAGTGTGGAAGTCGTCGGTGCCAGAAGCTCAGGACAATCCGCTGATGTGGATCAGGCTTTGGGTTGCCCCCCCTCTGCCCCTGGGAAGGGTGCTGTCTGCATCACAAGGTCACCATAATTTGTTAGAATTGGCATCAATTTGAGAAGAAAATGTTTTTTGAGACAAATGTAGTCAGAAATGTAAAGCATTTTATGTGTGCGGTGTGTTTACTTCATCAGAATGCATTTCTGTCATCTTAACAAATTTCAGGAAAACTTTCAGTTTATTGCATCGCTCATGAAATTACAGCGTATTTATGTATATTCCCTACTAACGTAGGGAGCACCTTCTGGCAAAGGAATGTAGGACTGGTCCTATGAATTTTGTGTGTGAGCATGGAAACCTAAGTGTCAGCATGTTGCTTTATTAATTTATTTTTTAAAAAAAAAAAAGGGGGAAAGTGATTATTTTTTTTCCCCAAAGGAATTTGTGTCAAAAATGGATTTAAAGCTCCTGAGCTGCTCTGACCTTCTTCTAAAACAAATAACTCTTTGCAGAATATATGTTAGAAAACCTGCTTCTGCCTTTTTAATACATACTCTCCATCCAAAACCTGCAAGTTTAAACATCACTTAACTGACTCTCTTCTGGCAGTTTCCCAGTTTGCTCTGAAGTAGGCTTTAGGGGGATTTTTTCTTGGTGAAGACACAAATTACTTGCTCATAAAACTTTATAGTATATTGATAATCATTTGGTTTCCAGCTCCTGTAGAACTCTCCAGTTTCTCTCTTAATGTGCTCCAATTTCTAGCTGCGTAGGAAGGCGGTTGCCACACTGTATGTATTAACAAGCCCAGTAAACATACCTGGGTGGAAATAAAGAAGATGGTTACAGGAGCTTCATGATCTCTAATGTTTATATTATAGCTGGCGAGCAGCCAGCCTGGTTCAGATACTAAACGACAGCTCTTTATTTTCTGTTTACGTTGGATATTTTCCCAGCTCTGGCCTCCGAAAGAGTTAGAATAGAGTCCTTATTTATGGAGGTGAAATTTAGCAAAATGAAAGAGTTTTACCGAGTGGAAACTCGCTGTCTAGCACCCCAAAGAAGTTTATCTGGCAGGATGTATTCTCGCATTGCAAGATGCTGTGATATGTGGGGCCGTGGGACAGCACTACAGGACAGAAGGCACTAGTTGCCTGGCTTGTGCCCCTGGCTTTTGATAGCAGAAAAGCCTGAGAAATAAGGAGCTTCACAAATGTAAACAATAGTCTTGATGCATTTCAATTACTGCAAAGCATCAGCAGTGTATTTTTGTTGTCACAAGGCAATGAAGTGGCGTACGTTGTACTTCAGATCTGGAAGTGGTGTAGGTGAGGTTTATGGGCGATCCAAGGGTGGTACGGAGAGCCAGAGGAGGCTCAGCGACGCGCTGCTCCCGCAGTGTGCGCAGAGCCTGAAAGGACCAGGGAAACCACTTCAGAGGGTCATTTCTTTAGTGCTTTAGCATATTTAACTGCGATGACTGATTTTGGTAACACTGCTTATTCTGAGCTTTGACCCAGAATGCAGAGATTTGTAAAATGGTTCTGTAAACTACAGCAACTACAGCAACTTTAGTCCCCGGGGAGGGACTCTTTATCAGGGAGTGGAGCGATAGGACGAGGGGTAACGGTTTTAAACTGAAAGAGGGGAGATTTAGATTGGATATTAGGAAGAAATTCTTTCCTGTGAGGGTGGTGAGCCCCTGGCCCAGGTTGCCCAGAGAAGCTGTGGCTGCCCCATCCCTGGAGGTGTCCAAGGCCAGGCTGGATGGGGCTTGGAGCAGCCTGGTCTGGTGGGAGGTGTCCCTGGCCATGGCAGGGGGTTGGAACTGGATGATCTTTAAGGTCCCTTCTAACCCAAACCATTCTATGATTCTAATTTCTAGGGTTGCTCTGATTTCTAATTCTAATTTCTAAATTCAAACTTTAGGGTTGCTCAGTGTGTGACGAATACTGGAACTATGTTATTTAAACAAAGACTTTGAGATGCTTTAGAAAGGAGATCTGTGTTCCACTTATTTTAAACTCAAAAAATTGTGGTGGGTGTTCGCCATCAAATCCAGGAGTCATTTCTGAAAGCCTGTCAATAGCTACTGATGTATCAGAGACAATTTATCATAATCGTAGTTCAGGCATCGCCGAGGTATTGTCCCTGCACATGTGCACACATGCAGGGAATATTAGAGCCTTCTGCAGCAGTAGTTCAAAGCGCTGGAGCTACACTGTTATGCCAGATTCCCAAACTGTGGGTCCTGGGACCATGCCAGTGTGGTGCTCAACGGTGATAACTCCTGCCTCTCTCCGCGTGTGGGTGTTCGCCTGAGCTGCAGGGTGGGTGCCTTTGTGCATGTGGTCAGCAGTGATTCTCTGCGGTACCCAGCAGCAGTTCTGGCTCCGTAGCCCGGTCTGCTCCCAGCTGCCGCTGCGGGATCACAACCAGTTCTGCCGTCTGCTCTCCTATCTCGGAAGGCTGGAGCGGGCTTGAGGCAGGATGAGGCAGGAGGCATGAACGTGCTGAACTGGAATGGGATTGTGTTTTCTGGGAGAAGGAATTGGCTTGGCCCAGCCAGGAAAGACTGGGGTCCTAGTGTGGGATTGGGAAAAATGAGAGCAGGATCTTGTTTTGCAGGGTAAAAATATACAGTAGAGAGATGGGGACAGAGGAGGGAGGCGTATTTCAGTCAGTCAGGACACATTTTAAATGTGCTGTAGCACATATTTGCTGTAGCCTAGTGTTTGTAACATTCTTTTTATTTTAGGAAAGATTCCTTATACAGATCAAGTTACATCTGTATCTATAAAAAACCAAAACCCAAATCAAATCTAGAAACATTCTGCTGGTACCCTAATGAAACCGCACAGCTTTTCACCGTGGTTTACGTTGGTGACAATTTTAGTAACATAAACCATAAGCACGTTGAAAGGTTTCAGAGGGAAAGATCCCCGAATTTGGAGAGGACAATGCAAACACTGTCTTGTATCCAAAAATACACAGTTCTGTTCTAATTCTGCTGCTTTTTTCTTAAAGAGTGCTTTATGGCTTCTGTTGATAATTTTGTGATTCTGGATTATCGAGTTTTAAAGGATGCGTATCTAAGGATAATCTTGTCTGGGAGGCTGTAGGAGATGTTCATTAACAGCAATGACTAGATGAAGTTAAGAAGCATTATATGGTCTCTTATGTAGTATATGGTATTAAGTGTAGTATGCACCTTTAACAGTGGCAGGTGGTTTTTCAACTAATCAACTTTTAATGGGTTGTCTCCAGAGGTTTTTTTAGTTCTCTGCTTTGCTGTTATTAAAGGGTTAAAGGGGATCAGGCCTCAAGTGAGTCTGTGTTAAGCTCTAGGATTAAACTATCTGCACCAGAATGGCAAAGGAAGAAATTCGCACACATTTTCTTTTTAACCTGAAAAACAATACAAGCTTAAATATGCTGAATATGCTTTTCTCCCTTGCATTTTTTTAGGGTGAAGAATGTATAAGAGCTCTCCTGAGCATGTTTGATTGTGCTGAAAAATCTTTAAATATGCAGCAGTTTAAATATACTGCTTTGTGAACTTTACATGCTTGCTGAATGACAGGAGTCTCATTTTTCTATGCCGTGTTCACCTTTAGAAGCTGTTCTGGTTTCCTTGAAAGTGAGATAAGAGTATTTCTTGTTGTGAGCTTCAGGAATATCTGGGGCTTTTGTAGCCTTTTTTCTTTTCTTTTTTTTTTTTTTTTTTTTTTTAAACTGTCTGGGCTTGCTGAAGGAATTGTTACTGTTTAAATAAAAATCAGGAAATTCTTTAGAAACTGAATGATCAGAATCTTAACTGGGATGGTGGAAGTTACACAGCACGTGGGTAAAGATCAGCTGAATCCTCTATGGGTAATTTGCAGCAAACTTGGTATGAGCTCTGACTGGTACCATCCTAAGCATCTAAATAGAGGAAACAGATATACTGGTGGCTGAAATAGCTTTGGCATGTATCATTAGTTTCTGAGGGCTGCTGTAAAGTTGTCCATGAATAAAGCAAATCCTTGTATTGATGTTCTCGACACATAAGGCACAGAGAGCCGCCGCTTGATACAGTGAGCAAACGTGCTAAGTATTTTGAAGTACCTCTGTTAACATGGTGGGTGCATTGTAGCTGAATTTCCGAGGTACCACGCTTATCAGTGCTCAACTTCAAAACCTAAAAATCTGCTCCAGTGTTATTTGAGTGATTTCTTTGTGGTTTTTGAAGGAGCACTTTAAAGAGCAAAGTTCTCCTAACGATTGCCATTGAGCAGAAGTGGTTTAACACAAGAGTTGGGAGTCATTTTCCTTTTGTTAACATCAATGTTAAATTCCTGCTATTAGTATAAGGCTGCTAAAATTTCCCAGTCGCTGAAGCCTGGAAGGCAGAGAGCGGCCACAGATAGAGAGCTAGCGAGGCTGGGATGGTAACTGCAGACAAATCTGCGAAGGTCTCTTCTTCCCAGGCAAATAGTGTTAACAAAACATGTGGCATTAGTACATTCATAATGAATATTATTACGAAGATGATGGTTTTGAGGTGCATCTCGCATCCGCAAGGTGAGGAGGCAGCATCTACAGTGATGGCTGCTGGCATCCGAGTGGTGGTTTGTCCCAGGAGAGCAAGAGCTGACCATAACGTTCCTGGAGAGGCTACAGGACGAGAGCAAAACACAGGATTTTTTTTCTCCCTCTACTGAGCTTTTTGCCCAGCTCTCCCCATTGCATTCCTGCTCCCTCCGGACCAGCTGGGATCACGCAAAGCTGCTGGTTTCGCAGCCTGGCTGCGGCGTGACCCTTCCTGTGCAGCTGAGGGATGCTCTGCCTCGCCTTCCCCCATCCCGGCGGGGAGGAACCCGCACTGCCCGGCACCTGGCGTCTTTTGGAGGATGGGAAAAGAATCAGCCAGAGAAGTGGCACCGGAGGGACTGGTCAGTCAGAGGAGATGTGCGAGCTTGGTCCTGGAGGTCTCCCCGTGCTACCCAAGAGGGATGTGGGCTGTAGGGCTCCTGCCCTAAGCGGTGCTGCTGCCAGCCCAAACGGGCCATGAGCATCCTTTCCTTTTAGCCTTTTTAACCCTGTAAATAGACGCTGTGCCCAGCACCGGTCTGCAGTGTCCTCCTCATTGGCAAGCACCTGCTTTTGTGCCAGTGTCTGGCACAGCAGTTTCTGCTGCAGTTTGGTGTGGTGCGGGGTGCAGTGTGTCACCCCCCGCTTAATGTATTAAAAAAGCTGGATGCCGTGCTCCACCAGGTGCCACCTCCCAGGTGCCTGCTCTCCGTACATCAGCCTACTCCTGGCAGGTCTGGCCTGAGATTTGTAGTGAAAAGCTTTATGAAAATTTGAAATACACTGGAGACAGAATGGTAATTTTGTGTGTGTTTGTATTACTATATAAATATTAAAAATTCATCTGTGTGTGTGTGTTAGACTTTGGAACTTTTATTCATTTGAGTTGAGGTAGGAGTTCATATTAGTTTTACAGTTTCCTTAAAGCTGAGTTAATTGTTTGAAGACCTTTAAGTTGCTGTGTTCTTTACTTGTTTTAAAAATATGTCAAATACTGATATAAGAGCTGCTGAATATGTAGGTTTCTATCATCCTCCTGCTCTTTCTCCTCGTGGTGTTGGAGTTTGTGTGAGGAGGGAACCTGACAGGTAATAAAAGTGAAGATGACAGCTCCGCAAGTGAACTCTGAATTTATAGGCTAAACCGTAAAGGTCTCTCACAAGCCAATGCCTATAGGGAAGCTGGAATTGGAGTAGCTTCTGAAAGATTAAGGAATTTAGGTACGTGCTGCAAGCTGTAATTTAAAGAATATAGTCTTATCTTTAACACTTTAGTGGAAAAGGACTGTCTTTGTAAAAGTTCAGTCCAAGCGAAGAATAGTACTTGTACACTGCTAGTTATTGGAGCTAGTGAATACTGCCTTATCCCATCTTAAAGAAAAGGTGTGGTCCTTAGTTGTAGTATTTTGTGGCAGTTGTCAAGTATTTTAGGTTGGCTTTTCAGTTGTTTCACAAAGTACTCCATTATGTGCATTTTATATTAAATAGAAGCATTTCAGCTGTGTTGTGTGTGCTGAACATGATGTGGATAAGCTTTGACTGGCAGAGAAATAAAAGAAAAAAATAACTGTGGCATATCAGGCTTACACTAAGAGGCGTGAAGGAACACAAAAAATGTGGACGAGACAGAAATAGCTGAATGAGTTAAAAATACGTCTTGGGGTGTGACAAGCAATAACGGAAATCCAGCACCAATAAATATTTTTTGTATAATCATGATACCCACTTTGGTTCTTTTGATGCTGTACTTCAATGTGCAACATTTGTAAATCACATGTTTTCCCTTTAAAAATGTAAGTGCAGCTCAATGAAAACTCCAGGCAAACCATTCGTTCTCAGCTATTTTATTGCTGGATCCATTGGCCTCTGGGAAGACCTTGGGCTAGCACAGTGGTCCTCAGAGCTGGAAGTCACTATGTAAATGGAGACACACACAAATAAGCACAGGGTGTTGTCCTGTCTTTCTGCTTGACACTGGCATTGCTAGTTGCTTTTAGCTCTATTCAGACATTGCATTTGTTAGGACGATGCCAAATATTTGTGCAGAAGTGACAGGGAGCCAGAGAAGCGCCCTCTCTCACCTCCCAAACCTCCCTGCTCAGTGACAGCGGCCGGTGGTGGTGGTCTTTCCCCCCTCAGTTTTACTGCTGTGGGCAGGAGAAGATTAATGTGACAGACTGGGATGGCTGTGGAAAGCCATCAGTTTAAGACGCAGGTACTTGGGTACTCGATCCACCTGTGCTGGGGGACAGAGGTCTTGGCTTGGCAAAGCAAGCTGGGGATGAAGGGTCCATCATCTCCTCCATGACCTTCTTTGTTCTCCCTGGCTGAGAGCTCAACTCCCCTGTTGTGCGCGTCCATCCTTCCCCTGGTCATCTTCTGCTTTGACGGTGGGAGAAGAGGAGCAGGGCTTGGGGCTTCATTGTGTGGTTTTGTTTTCCAAAGCCTGATAGAGTAAATGGAATTTAGCGAGGAGCACAGCGAAAGTACGAACATTGGCGTCGACAAGTAGTCGCAAGGACTAAGGGCTGCCTCTTGAGTATGCTGCTGCCCTTAAAAAAGGGGGGGACAGGGAGAAATTAGTTGCAGCGAGGACTCGGATATGTTTATTCCACTGGAAAATAATTCTTTTGATCTTCAGGGAGGTGTGTGAATTTAGGAGAGAGAAGAAAGACAGGTAATTTCAAGTTTGGGAGTTGGTTGGTTTTTTTTTTCTGAAGCAGAGCCGCAGGCTTTTTTCCTTACCTCCCCCCTTATATATTTTTTTTTCTTTATTATCATCAGGCATTTAATTTCTCTGAAATGTTCCAGTCTCAGTGCAGTCTAAAAGCATTCAGAGTAGTGTACACACCTGTCAGACCATGGGGCAAATGCTAAGGGGGTGCCAGTGTACGAACCGTAGGAATTAGCTCTTTGATGTACAGCTTTAGAGCTAATGGCACCTCACTCAACTTCAGAGAGAGCCTTTGACTGCAGACAGTTCCGTAAGTTCCCACTTATATCGGTGTATTTGTAACTTAATTTGATGCATTTCTTGACTTCATTACACAAAAATTCAGCTGCTGACTGTTTTCCCTAATAGTTTGAAGTATTTAAACCATGTATATCACAACAAAACTCTCTCTCACAGAAATAGATTAAGTCCATTAATTCTCCATCAAGCTTCTCTTCCCCCTCTGAATTCAGCACGTCCTTTAAGTGCTGGGGTCCAGAAGCACTTTCACTACAATTTAAGCTGTCGTGACTGTGCCTGGGGACAAACATAGCGCAGTTGCTTGGTCCACTCTGCCAGCCCAGAGAGGGACGGGGTGGATGGCTGGAGGCAATGGTCTTAAACTAACCCAGCTAGACTTTCAACAGCGTGTCTGATCATGGCTTTAGAAACGCAGTGAATGCTTAATAGAACTCAAAACCTGTGCCGATTTGTACCGTAATGAACATGGATGCTAATGGAGGAGTGTACAAGTGTTTCATCCCCCCAGTTAGCAGCGTACGTACCCTGGCTGGTACACCAGTCACTTTGAAGCAGTTATGCAAGGTGTTTTCTTCCACGTTTGCAGCAAAGTCACCACGGTTCAGGTGTGTTGACCTAGAGAAGACAGCCTTTAGGGCAGAGGACAGTCAAACATTGCCTGTTGCTCTCAGCCCTACGTTGCCTCCGATTGGTTACAGTCCCTTGTTTTCATCTCCTGGGCTATCACTGCTGAACTTTCCTCTCATCCCCATATGAAGAACAGCATTTTATTAATGTTCTGCTGCTTTCTGGTTCATCCCTTGCCCACTGTCTATTCCTGGGGCTTCCATCTGTAAATCCAAGGTTAAGCTTGGGTGGTTTTCTGCTTTTGTCCACGACACATCTGGTTATGTGGCGTAGAATCGACAGACCTGAACCGGTCCCCGTCTGTGCCTTTTGCCTGCCCTGGTTGCTCGTGATGCTACCCAAGTAACTGCGCTGCTAGGGTAGGAGGTTAAAAAAAACCAAATTGGTTCGGAGCATACTGCATGAGGAAAAAGCACATGCCGTTCTGCACAAGTTTCTGCTGTCACTGCCAAAGCCGTCAGACAAGGAGTTGCAGTATCGGGTTTGTCAGTTGTCATGGATCAGGATTCTGGGTGAGACTCTGACAGTAACACCTGCGCCTCCCGTCATGAGGGCTTCACATCTGGAGCCGGCGCTAAGGATGTGCATTTTAGCCTTCTAGGTTTCCAGGTGTGGGGTTCTTTTTTTTTTTTTTTTTTTTTTTTTTGATGCTTTGAAACTTGAAGAAGCAGTGCAACCCCATAGCATAGGTGAGCCGCTAACCGTAGCAGAACTAATTGTCGCACATGGTTTGACTTTCTGTATGAAAGATAGTTAAGTCTGCAGGAGTAACCGCGTGCGTTACTCCTGCTAATGTTTGCAATCGGAGTTCATTTGGGGAAAAAGTGTGATGGTGAATCCAGTAACGTACAGTAGTCAACCGTGCTGATGTGCTATTTTGTATTTTGTTGTGGAGTACGTTAGAAAGGATAGGTGCAAGAGTGAAAGAAATTCCTGTTTTAGTCGATAAAATGTTTTATTTGTCGGGATAATTCATAACTCTGACACTGTTTATCAGCTCCTTTTGATAGTCTTGTTTTCTAAAGTAGTCACTTAAGGCATATAGCAGTACTACAAAACAAAGCATGTAGCAGTATACGATGCTATCGATAACGTAGCTATAGGGATAATCAGTTCAAATGAGCAAATGCCTCTGCAAACTTTGATACACTGTCATGCTACCATTTTAAAGACTCGTTCCAGCATTAGCAGCTGGGGGTTGTGTGCGGGGGGAGATACCTATAGCTCCCAGTTTACTTTGGTAAGCTGATTATAAGCATATGAATTTGTTAAAATGTTTTATTAAAAATGTGTGAGAAGAAGGTTTTTTATGAAACTTTCTTTTCTGAGCTCTTCATTTGCCTTGAAAGGGTGTTTATGTATCACTCAGTAAACCTTCAGCCTTTCCAATATTATTTCAGTAAAGCATATTTAAGCTTAAAAAAAATAATCAGGAGTAATAGGACTTGATTACTGATAATTGATGTTTTTACTTATCTGTTGTTTCTGAGTTTCCTATGTGAATTATTTCTGTTTCAATGCAGGCGTTTAGATGCTAACCATATTACTGCCATACCAGAAGACAGTTTTGAGGGTCTGGTGCAGTTGCGTCACCTTTGGTTGGATGACAACAGTTTGACAGAAGTTCCCATCTATCCGCTCAGCAACCTCCCCTCTCTGCAGGCGTTAACGCTGGCGCTCAACAAAATAACGCACATTCCCGACTACGCATTTACAAACCTCTCAAGTCTTGTTGTTCTGTGAGTATTTGTAACTGTATTTCGTAGGTCGCTCTGATTCTCTCCTCGGTTACAGTTTTGATTAGTCCAGGATGGCACTGAAAATGGTATTTTGCTACTTTTCAGCTCAGTTGTCTAGTAACAGCCTATACAGCCAACACGAGGTGATAGTGTGTATACTAGACAACCCTCTGAAGGTTTGCTAAAGACTTTCTCCTAAACAGAAAATCAAATGGGCCATGGGTGGTGAGATCGATGTATGTTTTCCTGACATCTCATTTTAATAATGAGTATTTCAAACCAACGGTTGCCAGGGAAAGCTTTCAGAGATATTAAAAGAAGAAAATATTATTTGTCACAGACCTGTTTCTGTGTAGTCTTAAATATCTCCAAGGATGAATGTGAAAAATGAGTTTCATTTGTATGTTTAAATCATATTTTTTTCGCACTTGCGGATAGTGAGTAGTTTAAAATGGGTTGTCTTGACTGTGGGCAATCTATTCTGTTGCCTTATGAGGATGAAATATTTCTGTCTGGAAGTGAAAGACGTTCTTCTGCATAATCCGCCATCATGCAGTGTTTTTTCTAAACCATTTAACTGTCTTGATTTCATAGAAATATCTGCTAATTTGTTAATTTATGTGAAATCTATCACTTGTTTTCATACTTGTTGTATTTTTGCTTTTTAGACATCTTCATAATAATAAAATAAAAACTATAGGAAAACACTGTTTTGATGGATTAGACAACCTCGAAACCTTGTAAGTATGTGGCTTAAAGTAATATATTGTTCAGTGTTTGTCTCATTCCCAGCTTAATGAGGGTTACTTTACTGGTACGGTGAAGATATTGCAAATAAGGCATGTGTGCATTGCGCAACACGTACCACCGTCCAGCTCAGGTTTTGGAACTGAAGGCTAGTATCAGTGCAGTGCTCCACCAAAACTAATTAACTGTGTTGAGAAGCAGGTAAATATTAGCCTGGGTGAAATGTCACAGTGGAAGATGTGGCTCTAATGTTCCTAGCCCTGATCTAGCTGGTGTGTCTTTGCATAGCACTCCACTGAGTCAGGTGGATATATCTGAAGTGTTTGAGTGGCCCTGTGGGTGATAAGGGACAAATATTGGTTTCTCGGATTTACTGTAGGATTAAACATATTTAAGATATACTGCCAAAACTGTTGTGTGACGGTAGGAGGTTTCTCAGCGGGCCCCAGCGGGCTGTTTCTCCATTGCTCCTCCATTTCTGGATGGGCACCGCTGCCTGCCAAGGAGACTGTCACTCACACGTCCCTGCAGGTCATGAACCCATCCTCTGCCGGCTGGTGGAAACCAGCCCGGCTTCTGGTTCCCAGCCTCTCGTACAAGAGATTCACCTAAGTTCCCTTCAAGCAGTGGCAAATATTAAGGTGATGGACTAGTTTATCTGAAAGAGCCTTATGTTCCTTCAGACAGGAACAGGGAAGCATCACCTTCTCCTCACCCCATGTCTGTCATCCCCGCTGACAATTCATGCTCCCCCCAAACCCGGGTGTCCGAAGTGGCTGGATTCTGGCCCCGCAGTACTTCTCAACCTCCAGAGTGCCTCCTTGGCCAGGAATGGCTTCCAGCTGCTTGGGTTACATTTGCCATTTCCCTTCAGCGCACTCAGTGAATGTCTAATAAGCAGTATCTCCTTCAGCGGTGCATTTTGTTATGCTTAGGAGAATGCTAAATAAATAAAACAAATGAAGGAGGGCAAGGGCAACCCAACAACAACCTCCGTTGTCATGAGGAGTTTGGATGAGTCCAGGAATGCTGCTTACTCCAACTATCTTGTTGTTCTCTTAGAACCTCAATTAAGTAATAATTAGATGCTGCGTAAATACGCATAGCTGCTGTAAGACTCTTAAAATGTTTTTGCTGCTCATAAAGAGTCCCTTTTGTGGAAAAAAGACTGTAGGAGGTCCTGACATTACTGCTAGAACGGTGACAGGTTAACTGAGATTTCAGCAGATCCCTGTCACCGACGTGTACTGATTCAGTGTGATGAGATTTCCCTCTGCTTCTGTTCAATATTTATAATTGGTTTTGCTACAAGGTCTGCTGTTACCTAATGGACTATTTACTGTTTGTTTTATAAAACCTGAAAGAAGAGTTCTCTTAGTAAGCTAATAAGGTGGTCATTTGTATTTACCTTTTGGTTTTTGTTTTTTTTTTTTTTTTTTTAAAACTTGGAAATCTTAGTTCATTTCCACATAAATTGTGTTGAAGAAAAATCTGTGAAGTGTTGAAAAATACTGAGCTTCGCTGTTAAGAAAGTGTCATTTGATTTAATATGAATAATCCTCTGGATAATATTAAATATCTTACTGAAGTTATTAGCCAGTTATAAAGCATGTAAAACATCAGAAGACTAAATCTAAGTTAAAGTTAAGCTATGGTGTAGTAAAAGATGTTCTGAGAACTTTTTACTTTCATTGAATTGTCTTAAAATCTATTTGGACAATTCATGACCACTGTTAAGAATTTTATAATTTTCCTGCTTTGTTTCTTCCAGGGATTTAAATTATAATAACATGGTAGAGTTCCCTGAAGCCATAAAAGCACTCCCAAGTCTAAAGGAGTTGTGAGTATTACTTATGCTCCCTTTTTACCAGTTTTCTTTCTCCTTTCCATAAATAAAAAGAGAAAAGAAATTCTTGTATTTAAGAATGCTTGTCTCATTATGCAGCAACCTAAATCAGATTAAGTTATGCTAAGTGAAGCTATAATTAAAGGAAAAAATAATTATCAGCTAGAGAGGGAACCTCTTGAAAATGATTTTGGAGTTATATAAGCAAGCAATTTATTCAGGAGAACCATTAGCATAGATCTTAATCATGAGCTGGTTTTGGCCTCCAGTAGCAGAATTAAGCGCTCACTGATCACACGCGTTTTCCCTGTCCCCTCCTTAAGAGAGGAGGAAGAAGAGAGAAAGCACAGGATCGTGTTTTGGACAGAATAGCTTTCTAATTAAATATTTTCAGTTCAGCTGATGTGTAGTAGACAGAAATCATACCTTCAAAGTTATTCCTACAGTTAGATTTATTCCTATTTAACTACAATCCTAATTTTGGCAGGATTGGGAATTGAGTAGGTGTAAAGAAAACGACTATTGGTTGAATCTCCTGGCAGTATATTTTTAAATGTTGGTTTTCTTCTTTGCTAATATCTTTAGGGGATTTCACAGTAACTACATTTCCATAATTCCTGATGGTGCGTTTGCAGGAAACCCCCTTCTAAGAACGATGTAAGTGATTTTCATGCATCTATTTTTAGTCTTTGCAGACAGTGAGTGTAAGAGCAACGATTGAAACGTGTTTTTCATTTCCCAGACATTTGTATGATAATCCTTTGTCTTTTGTGGGGAACTCAGCATTTCAGAATCTGTCAGACCTGCATTCCCTGTAAGTATCTTCTCAACGGTGTAGTACAATAAATGGATATGAAACGTTGTGACTAAGAACTCAAAATAACTAATTTTTCTGACTGCCTTATAACTTTTTTGCAATAAGCTCTAATAAACATTGTTATTGTTGGGAATATCCAGTTTCTTAAGAAGCTCTAGTAAATATGCTGTACAACTTTTTTTTTTCTTTTTTTTTTTTTTTCCAAATCTTCATTACCTTGCATAAGACACATAACCTCAGGCCAAATGCTCAGGTTCTTACTTAAACAAACTGCAATATGTCCTGGGTGGTTTTTGAACAGGGATGTACATTGTGAGAATGTTTTGCAGGTTAGTGCATGCATGCGCTCGAAAGATAGCAGTTCTGGGGGTGACGAGTAAGCAAAATGGAGTGAGACTTCAAACTTTGAACTACAGACTACCTTTGAGTTTATGCCCTTTTCGTACATCTCTTTCCATCTTGATGAATTCCAGTTGTTTGCTAATGGAGGAGTAATTTATTAAGCAGATTACTACTACAAGAAGCGGTGAAAAGACTTATCTTTTACACACTATTTATGTGTAAAATTTAAACAAAAGCAACAAGAATGTTAGAATGTCTCCTTAGTGAAAATATCTACCTGACAGCAGGATTGAATGTCACAATTCGTTTGCATAGTAGTTTACAGCTAATTTTTGTGGGGATTTTTTTAGGGTCATTCGGGGTGCCAGCATGGTGCAGTGGTTTCCTAATTTGACAGGAACCGTTAATCTGGAGAGTTTGTAAGTATCTTTTACAGAAATAATTTCCAATAGTTTCTTGGATTTGCCTCTTGTGAAGTGATTGAAATATGATTAGTATCTGGGGAGCAACTGGTTATATGTTCTCTTCCTGTCAATAAATGTAACTATATAGCTTTCCTTACTGTGATAGAATCATAGAATGGTTTGGGTTGGAAGGGACCTTAAAGATCATCCAGTTCCAACCCCCTGCCCTGGGCAGGGACACCTCCCACCAGACCAGGCTGCTCCAAGCCCCATCCAGCCTGGCCTTGGACACCTCCAGGGATGGGGCAGCCACAGCTTCCCTGGGCAACCTGGGCCAGTGGCTCACCACCCTCACAGGAAAGAATTTCTTCCTAATATCCAATCTAAATCTCCCCTCTTTCAGTTTAAAACCATTACCCCTCGTCCTATCGCTCCACTCTCTGATAAAGCGTCCCCCTCTCTCCTGTAGGCCCCCTTTAGGTACTGGAAGGCTGCTATTAATTATTTTTTTTAATAGGGTAAGCTGGCAACAGCCTACGTAAAGGCCGTTGATACTAAGCCCCATCTCACAGAACTAAAAACCAGAAAAGTTGGCCTCTTTCAAAAAGCCACACCAAAACAAAATGTTGGTGGGTGAATGTAGAATCCTGATAGCTGAGAAGTCATCCTTATTCCGCTCTTAATATGCTTGTTATGCCATCTATCATCAACAATGCAAACATTTATATATGCTGGTTTTTTTCACAGAACTCTAACAGGGACCAAGATAAACAGTATTCCTGTTAATTTATGCCAAGAGCAAAAGGTGCTACGAACTTTGTAAGTATACACGTTGTGCTCCTATTTTTATCTGCGTCAAAAGGTTTTAAAAGAAACTTAAACCTAATTTGAAGCTGAAGTATTGCTTAGAATTGCTCATCCTCATAGTTCTATCAGAGTTGGAAATCTCATTCTGGTTTCTTGATTTTTCAAATCAGGACTCATGGCAGAATTGATGTGATGCCTTTTATTCCTGAAAGAGGGTCGGTCCCCTTTCTAGGGCAGCGCTGTATTTCTCTCATGTTATAAAGCTATGGAAGGTGGTGCTGCAGAACAGTCTTTGCATCTGCAAATTCGTGCTGCCACCGTTCATGCTTAACACAACAATAGTCACCTACATTCAGAGGTTAAGGAAGAGTTTAGTTATAGTGCTTTGACTTTTTGCGTTCAAGAACACAGGAGAGAGCATCAGGAACCAAGAGAAATGGAGATGAGCATGAGGAAGAGGATAGTAATACAAAGGCTTGACAGAAAGAGCGATAAACATGTGTTAAAATAAATGCAAAAAAAACCCCAAACTGGTAAATGAAACCACTGGGAAGGAAGAGGCAAAGCCACGTTTACAAAGGATGCATGCAGGAAAATTTGAAACAAAAGCAAAAAGTGCTGAAAAGTGGAAGAGAGAAACATGTTCTGTTTTATAGAAGAAAAACTGGGGAAAAAAGAATGATGAAGTAGGATTTATTTTGAAATGGCAGTTTCTTTTGAACAGAAATTGAGGTTTCTAGTCCCTGTTTTACAGCATAGTTTCACAGAAAATTCTGAACTTTTCTAGCTTTTAGGGAGGTACCAGCACACTAAATCAAAATTTGCACCAAATTCCTGCATTGCGTGCCATCTGTCATGCAATGGTCATGGTATGGTTTTGAGGTATGCGTATATCCAGATGCAGAGCTGAAAGCAGTGAAATAGAATATAGAATATACATAGAAATAGAATATAGAATCAAATCATGAGCTGTTGAAGCCACTACAAAGGCATGGCTGCCTTATCCATTACTTTTCGATTACAGAACACTAGTTTCAGTTGTTAAAATTTGTCAAATAAAGAGTTTTGGGATGAAGGTTGTTTTTTTTAATGCTTGCTTGCTTTACATCACTGGTTGAATATTTCAGGAAAGTAATTAAAAAAAAAATAGTTCACTGAATTCAGAGGCAAAAAGGGGGAGAGAAAAATGTAGCCTTTAAAAGGGTTACACAAATAGAGTGGATGCAAGGCAATAAATCAACACTTTACAGAGTTATATAGACAGTCTTATTTCTACTATTTGCTGACTGTTGCAAGCTTGACATAGCAGTTATGTCTTTCTACATCTTTGGGTGTATATATATATATATTATAACGAAAGTGCATAGCGGGGCTAGTTAGGATGGCAGCGGAGAGATCACGCTTGTGATTCCCTTCCTGATTTTCTCTAAACTGCCCTTAGTTTTTCCACAGAATGTTACTAACGAGATTTTTCTGCCAATCCATTTAATGATTACAAGTGATGAGATGTTTCAAGTAGAAAAGAGTTGAACTAAGCACCTTTCTCCTGGTTTTTGTTTTGAAGGGACTTGTCCTATAACAATATAAAGGACCTCCCAAGTTTTAAGGGCTGCTACTCCTTGGAAGAAATGTAAGTAGAAATACATGTTGTTCATCTTTATTACCTCCTTAGTATGCTGAGTCCGAGTCTCTAGAAAGTTTTTTGCTTCATGTTTGATCATAAGTTTCTAAGATTAAGGACAGAGAGAGATAACATGACTGTCTCATGTGAGGAGTGTGCTGGACGGAGAATTCCACCACTTGTGTTTTCCTCAGTTAGCTAAGGTTTAATTGTTCCTATGGCACAAAAAAAGAATGAAGGACACCTTAATCCTGCATTTCATAGTCGTGTTGCTATACACATAAATGGAGTGAGGACTTAGGTGTTTTCCTTCCTCCCTTTTATCTCTTCCACTCTTCTTCAGTTCCCTCCAACCGTCAGCCTATGCTTGTGTAAAATGTTTTTTCCTCTAGTCCCTGTAAGACACATTCAAAACCCATCTTCGCTTTTCCTTACTTTGTTGCTTTAAATCTTCTTAAAGGTAATTTCCAGACTTTGCACATTTTTTCTGCCTGCGTATGTTCCTACTTCTCCTCCTACCTCTACTGCGCTCAAGCTTCTTTCGGCTTAATGAGAGTGGGGCTAATAGACTTCTCACAGGCCTTTGCTGTTAAACTCTTGGCATTTTTGGGCTTGCTGTACACACAGTTCATTGTAAAAGGAGCTAGTGAACTGGAAGTATAATTTATTTGCCCATTATCTCTTAAAGTGTTTCCCAATATTTTCATTTCATAAATCCATATTTTGAGAAATGAAAGTGCACCCAGAGTTAGAATATGCCCAAAGATTCCCTGCAGAATGAAATAGATTTGTTTTAGACCTCAGTGTGACTCTTCAAAGTTCACAAACTGTTACTTATAGCTTGGAAATAATTCAGTCCACACTTAACAGTCTCTTCTAAATTAAATGACTTGTGAATTGGGATTGAGCAGAGTGCCATGAAAGAGCCTCATGGTTGTATTAATATGTCTAATGCGAAATACTTAAACAGTTTGCCTGCAAGGGGAAACGGGAAGTCTTGCCGTTGGTAAGGCTGAATCTATGTATTAGCAGGCACCGAGCTATCTCTTGGTTTGAAGTCAGCCCAGTTAGCCAATGAAGTTCTGTTTCTACTTCTTTACTTTGCAGTTCCTTACAGCATAATCAAATCCATGAAATCGCAGAGGATACCTTTCAAGGACTGTCCTCCCTTCGTATCCTGTAAGTGCACATAGCTTCATACTGAGTAAAATGATGGTTTTGATTCCCATGTAATCCGATATCAGGGTTTGGTGTTACAAATCTGATTGATGGCAAAAGGCCAGGTGTGATGGATCCTAAGGTGAAGCAAACATGTACAAGGGACACTAGAAGCAGACAGTTCTCTTCTTTCTATTCTCCGTTTTGCTTTTCTAGCCTCTAAAGATATTACTATATTATTCCATTATATAGTATTTATCGGAGATATCCTATCTGTTTTCCTCAGGAGGAGCAGACCAGTAACCAAAATTGTCCCCTCCCCTTACATCTCTAGCTATATGAAGATTGTATAGGAACATTGAAATGATCAGGGGAAAAAAAAAAAAATCCACAAATCGACAGGTGTCACGATATAAGTCATGGTGGTCCAACAGGAGCTGGATCCGTATTTTGACATCCAGCCAAGCAGATGCCCTTCTGCTTGTTCTTTTGTTGTCTTCCCCCATCTGTGCCCTGCCACAAGTGGGGTTGTCACCGAGGGGATCGTCCTGGCACCTTCAGCCCGGGAATGGGCGGTGTCAGAGCCGGCCTCTGCCTTGGGAGCGCAGGCTGAGCTGCCAGCGCCAGCGAGGAAGGGAGAGGGGGCAGGAATGGGAGGTGGCTTCTATTTTGGGGATGAGGTGAAGCAGGATACAGCTGCCTTACCAAGGGATTTGGCTGCTGCAGCACGTGGCTGACTGGGGAGAGAGGGGAAATGGGAGGGTTCTTCAGCTTTTCTGACAAAGGCATAATTTATTTGTCACCTTAGGTTTTTTTCTCAGTACAGTGGCTGTTACAAAGTTTTGATGAAACTGCTAAAATAATCTCATTTGGCATTCATTACAGTGACCTCAGTAGAAATCGGATTCGTCAGATCCACAAGGAAGCTTTCACCACTGTTGGAGCTATTGTTAACCTGTAAGTAGGCTGTTCTGTGCAGCAGCCTCCTCTCTCTACCATCAAACTGCTGAGCGAGTAAATGTTTCTCGCTTAAAACTGGTGTGTGCCCATTGTATGTTTCATCTGTGTGGATCACGAAACCTTTCACTGGCTGAAGGGATGGCAGGGCATGCTTCTTGAAAGTGCCGGCTGCCCTGACAGGCGTTTGCTAGACCACAGCCTTAGTGTGAGACTTAAAAAGCCTTCCTGCTCCAACGAGGTGTGTGCTGTAGGATCTTCAAACTTCCTTTGGTGTAACACTCTCTTAATATTCACATTTCAGAGACTTAAGTTTCAACGAACTCACTTCAGTTCCCACTGAAGGATTGAGTGGACTGAACCAGCTTAAACTTGCAGGCAATTCTGAGCTGAAAGAAGCTTTGGCAGCGAAGAACTTTGCAAAGCTCCGGTACGTTGGTAAATAACACTACAGAGGGCCTCGCTTATTTTGACAGTAACAAGCAACATGACAATAAATAAAAACAGTTTAGATAATACTAATGACAAACGATCTGCTGAGTCCTGTAGGGCCTTAACCTTGGCATGTGTGAAAGGCCATCTGACTCTTCTGCTATAGAAGCCATTTGCAGATGATTTTCTTGGAACCTTTTGTGTTTTTCCTCTGCCGCTTTTCAGGCAGATATTATCTGACTTTGGAGCAGTGGTTTGGGTGGATTCCATTTGTTATTGAACTGAGCACATCTGTCTTTCAGAGCGTGGAAAACGGGAGCAGACACGCAGGTGTCTGATTCCATAATGGCCACGCTTTATACATATGCCGTTTATTCTTGGAGGCAAACGATGAGAGTAACAGTAATCATTCAAATGGAAACCTGGTGCTGATTTCAGTGGGAGGTGGATCAGACAGTGATTAACTGCTTTGCATTTTCAAAGATCTATCTGCACATTAATATTTCAGTCCTCCAGAAGCAGTTAGAAATAGTTTCCCATACTGTCCCGTGGAAAAAATGGAGATGAAGATACTGTTAATTTGTCTAAGGCCAGCAAAGGCCATGTCAGGCCTCAGCAGTCCTGGAGAAACAGCAGATTGGTTTTTAGGTTTTGATCTGTGTTTGAGACCTAATGCATCGTGGGATCCTTTAGACTGATGTTCCTCTTAAATGTTTACAAGAGCAGAATTCAGGAACAATACTTCAGAGAGCTGATACAGTAGCCTTGAGTCATAAAAATTAGTTTCTGGTCTGCTCTTATCTCATTGTTTATGTGGACTTTTTAAAACTTTATGCAGTTGTACTTCCCTATCAGGGTTAATAGCGTGCATCACTTCTGTCAAACGTACAAAAAGACAATAGCAAAAAAAAAAAAAAATCTTATTTCAGGGCCACAAAATGAAGAATGAGAAAGAAAGATACATTTTTAAGATTGTGGTCATCTGGGAATTAGCTGTCTTAGAAAACAGTTGCTTGTTAATTAACTTGCTTAATTAGTTTTCAGTTGAATTTGTACAGCAATGCCACAAACACTGATCCGAATTTGTTTTGTATATGGACTAGAGTGAGTAGTAAAGAGCGCTAAACACCACAGAATTTTCTTCATACTCCTTGCAGCAGACGACACTTGGATGCATCACCTGTCCTTTATCTCAGTGCAAAAGTTCATCAGAAATGGTTACAGCTGATGCAATTGGAAATAGTTTTTTATTAGCAACTGTGGCAAAAAGAGGCTTCAATTTTCAGCACTGAAGTGTGCCACTTAGATATTTTTAATAGATGGTAATCTTCACCCAGGTTAAAACGAGTAACAGTGTTGTTCTGCCTGTATTTCAGGTCACTCTCTGTGCCATACGCGTACCAGTGCTGTGCATTTTGGGGATGTGATTCTTATTTAAACTCTAACGCTGAAGATTCCAGTCACCAAGATCAAGGTGCCTTGATGGATCGTGAGAAGGGCAAGTGTTCCATTGTACTAAACCGGCAGTGTTATTTTGGGCTAGGCCAGACCAAATAAACAGCATATGTTGTCTTTGAATAAGGAAATTTGAAGAATGTAAATCTTTATAGGGATACAAAAGCCCTCTGTGAAAGTGCTTAGTGGCTGCTTCCTAGTAGGCAGTGCAGTGTTCTTTCTATATGTGTAACATTTGCCTGTTTAAGGGGGAAAAAAACGAATCAAATTTTTCTTGTTATAAATTCTAAACTGCCAGTATTGTTTCTGTCACTTTCTGCCAGAACGAAAGTTTTATGGCTCTCAGTATTTTGACCTTCCTGTTCAGAAAGGGCTTGTCCTTCCGCTGTCTACTTCAAGGCCCACAGAACTTTCCCCGGTGAGGAAAGATGTTGCTGCTTTGCTATAAAGCATTGTGAGTAGCTGGGACAGGCAGTAGTAACTCAGACTGCACTGAGCGTTCGACCTCACGTGGCAAACCAGAACAGCTCCACTTGTTAAAGGCTTGAATGTTGGTGGAGTCTTAGGTCTTTAATCTTTCAAAGGACTGCTTCCATCCTAGGCAGCTTCACTGCATTTCCCTTTTTTTTTCTTCCTACAACTAACCTGTTTTTCATTTTTACTTGGAAACAGCTGATGCAGATGCTCTAAGAAATGAGGAAAATGAGGAACTGGGACAGACTATTATTCACTGTACACCAGCAACAGGTAAATCTTACAATATGCTTTAGCCACATTGTGAACTTCAGGCATGGTGTTATGCAAATAGCTGTCTGCAGAATTACACGTTTCATTCCTCGTAGTCATTCTGTACACAGAAGATTAAATTCTAGAATGCTTGGGTGAAGCTTCATTTGATGTCAATGTTGGTTTGGATGAGCAATCACAAAGATTTGCCTCAGCCGTAGACACATGGCGCTATATTGGAGAAGGAAGTGTAAGCAGAACATACAAGGCTGTAATACTTTAATTTGGAGCTTGCTGTGTTTAATGCACTGTCCCCTAATTCTGCATTACTCTTGCCAGAGAGATGTCTGTGGAGCAGACTGTATGAATGCTCATCTGTTTTGGTGAGAAATCAGCCTGTGCTTTAAAAGCTTAACTCCAACCGCTGTCACCGATGGTTTTAACTAAGCCTGACGTCTTTGCAGAAGAGAGGAGGAGGAACACTCACGTGGTCTGTTCCCCAGCCCTGCTATGGCCGCATTAATTGACAGCAGAGGGCTGTTACAAGTAGCTGGAGCAGGCAGTAGCATCTTAAACTGCTGTAGATATTTGTGCAACGAATAGTCTTATTGGCATTCCAGAACTACTCCAGTTCAGGCTTGAACAGTCCAGGAGTGTTGAAAGTCTTTGATCTTGCAAACAAGCATTCTCATTCATTGCTGCCCCTCTCTTTATCTGCCTCGTACTGCGAATTTCCACACACAGTTTCACTCAACTCCTAAAGCGCTTGCTGTTGTGCCCTCCTCCTTCCTTGCCTTCACACGGGTTCTCCAGAGGATTCCTTCTATAAATCTTGTACCCTCCTGTTTATGCAAACAGGACCACATAGATGGGGGAACAGTATGCTTCCAGTGAAGTTACTTCTGGATGAACAGGGGTTTTCCAAGTCTTCTTTCATTCTCTTCTCCTAAGCTGATATTTTACATCCATTATGACAGTTTGTTTGGTCTTCATCTTTTGGGCTAGCTCCAGCTTTAGTATGTAGAATGGCACAAGGATTTCTTGATCACAGCCAAAAAAAAATTGTGGTCAGAAAGTCAAATATTTTATTAATGTAACTGTACGTGATCTGAGAATTAGTTTGACCGGTGCTGCTTATTTGCTTTTGATCTCCTGTTCACAAAATGAGAATTCAGATGGCGTGTTACATGGGTTAAATCTTTAAAGCCTTTAGTTCTCTCTTTTTGCCCATGCCAGAGATGCTGTAGCTCTAAAAGGAGTGAGGAGCTTGTTTTACAAGTTCACCATTTGCCTTGTTAGTATGGGAGGGACTGGTGAAAACCAACTTGTTTTCTGTGCCATGCTGTCGTCTGGTCATAAGTAGGACACTCCACCCACCGTGTAAGTTCTGAATCATTGCTCATCTCGTAGATCCACTTTCCGCTTTGCCTAATGGCAGGAATGGGTCGCTGAACAGTGGCACTCAAGCAGCATAGCACGGAAAGCTGCAAAACTCACCCTTCTGAGCCTGGATTTCCCCTGCTGGGCTGGGAATATTGGCGAGAGAGGAGGGTAACCTTTAACTCTAAGGATGGTTAGACCTTGGAAGAAGGACAGTGTGATGCGTTTTGTTTTTCTAAAGATGCTTCACTCTACAGCTACTAGAAAACAGACTTCAAATTGATTTTGGAAGCACAGCATTGATGTTTTTAAATTTCTTAAGTAGGAAATTGTTTCTATTTCTAATTAGAATTTGTAATTTCTAATTAGTATTGCTCTGTCATGTGAATGTACCATAAAAATAATTATTCCAGCAAGGATGTCTTACTCAGGAATACCTGCTTAAAAAAAAGGACTTTTACTGCTGATTTTACTGGTCTGATAATCCAGTTAGCACTATTATTTCTTGCCCAGAAATGAAGCTTGGTCATTAAACAAAAAGATTCTTTTTTTTTTGACTTGTCAGTTTGGTAACTTCGGGAAGTTGCTTTAGGCCTTGGGAGATTTTTGCACTGACATTTAATCGCTCTGCGCAGTTGCTGTTCCAGCCGGCGTTAGGGATGGGCGGTACTTTCCTTTCACCTGCCTAAAGGGAGGACAGGAGCCGCCCAGAGCCAGGACTCCGGGGCTGAATCCGGCTCAGAAGCTCCAGCCCGAGGTGGCAGCACCATTTGGCATCTTTCTGCTCTGCCCTGCCCTCAGCTCCCCGAGCGTCCGACTGCAGGGAGAGATCCCCAGCTATTGTGCGTCGGACAATTAGCAGCGCCTAATGGGGATGTAGGAGAGGTTAAACTCTTCTAATTGTTACTTAAAATCAGTAGGATTTCCCCATGGAATAAATAGCAATTAGAAGGATTAGAAAGTTAAGCAGAAGTAGTGACCTTTTTTCCTTGTCTTGCCTCATATTGTTTTGCTTGTTGGACATTTTTTATTATTAAAGCTTTTTTTAAGTGACAAAAGAAGAAGAAAAGATTCATTTTCCCTATATGACTTTCCAAGCTTACAGTGCCTTTCAGTGACGAGGGTGGGGGAGAGGACTGTAGTGAATTCCTGTCCCTATTAAAGCTGATAAATTGAATTTGTCGGCTGTTTTACAGATGTTTCCTTGTGACCAAAAGTTACTCCGGAAGGCACGTTTGTGAAACATTTTTTGAGAGAACACGTTACTTCTAAAAAATCCTTCCCCCTTCTGAGTTGGTTGTGAACATTGGCTTTTGTTTTGTTTTTTTACCAACTTTTTAATTGCAGTATGGAATCTAAAGCAAATAAAAAGTATTTAGGTGGCACTACTAAAAGCTATTTTGAGTAGCTAAAAGGTAATTAAGTTTGTTTAGCTAGCTTGTTTATACAAAGTATTCTCAAGTGACCATTCATCACAGTAATTATTATTTCAGGCATAATTAATTAGTAAATAGCTTCACCAGAATAGTTTACTTTCAGCTGACCTATTTAGCAGTTCAGCTGTGTGCTCTATTCATGAACTAATGAGGAGAGCTCTTGTAATTCCTTTTGAAAATCTTGCTTATTAAGGCGCGATTTTTTTCCTAAATTGGTTGTCCTTCTGTTTTGTTTTTTCTCTTCTAGGTGCTTTTAAGCCTTGTGAATATTTATTGGGAAGCTGGATGATTCGACTTACCGTCTGGTTTATTTTTTTGGTTGCTTTGTTCTTCAACCTGCTTGTCATGTTAACAATATTTGCATCCTGTACTCCATTGCCATCTTCCAAACTGTTTATAGGCCTCATTTCTGTCTCTAACTTATTTATGGGAGTCTATACTGGTATTTTAACTTTCTTGGATGCTGTCTCTTGGGGAAGATTTGCTGAATTTGGCATATGGTGGGAGACTGGCAGTGGTTGCAGAGTTGCTGGGTTTCTTGCAGTCTTTTCGTCAGAAAGCGCCATTTTTTTCCTGATGTTGGCAGCTGTTGAACGGAGCTTCTCTGCGAAGGAGATCATTAAAAAGGGGAAAAGCAATCGCCAAAAACAATTTCAAATTGCGGCAGTTTTTGCTTTCCTGTGTGCTGTGGTAGCGGGATGCTTACCACTTTTTTATAAAGCGGAGTACTCGGCATCGCCCCTTTGCTTGCCCTTCCCCACTGGAGAAACACCTTCGTTAGGCTTCACAGTAACTTTAGTGCTCCTGAATTCGTTAGCGTTTTTGCTAATGGCTATTATCTACACTAAACTGTATTGCAACTTGGAAAAAGAGGACCTCTCCGAAAACTCGCAGTCCAGCATGATTAAGCATGTCGCTTGGCTAATCTTCACGAACTGCATCTTTTTCTGCCCTGTTGCGTTTTTCTCATTTGCACCGTTGATCACTGCGATTTCTATCAGCCCTGAAATCATGAAGTCTGTTACTTTGATATTTTTCCCGTTACCCGCTTGCCTGAATCCGGTTCTGTACGTATTCTTCAACCCGAAGTTCAAGGAAGACTGGAAGTTGCTCAGGCACCATCTGACCAGGAAGAACGGAGCGGTAGCGATTGCCGTCAACGCTCAAGGGGGCTGCGTGACGCAGGATTTCTACTACGACTGTGGCGTGTACACCCATTTGCAGGGTAACATCGCCGTCTGTGAATGTTGCGAATCGCTCCTCCTATCCAAGCCCGTGCCCTGTAAACATTTAATAAAGTCCCACAGCTGCCCCGCGCTGGCAGTGGTGCCTTGTCAAAGGCCGGATGGCTACTGGTCGGACTGCGGCACCCAGTCAGCCCACTCCGACTACGCGGACGAGGACGACTCCTTCGTCTCGGACAGCTCAGACCAAGTGCAGGCCTGCGGCCGTGCGTGTTTCTACCAAAGCCGAGGATTCCCTTTGGTTCGTTACGCCTACAACATACCGAGAATTAAAGACTGAAAGGGCTCGTTGCCCTCAGCTCTTCTAATAAGGAGGTATAACGCTTCGTAGACTGTTGCCTGTGTTGACCTTTCGAGCAGGAAGCACTTTTGTAATCATCGTTTAGTGTCATTTGTAAAGAAGGGAAGTGGGCAGTAACGTCTTGAGCCATACATTTAAAAACAATTAAAGAAATAAATCAATTGCCCTGGCTGTAAATAATTGGTAAACCAAATTCGTTACCCAATATTTTTACTCTTTCCACGCAATAGTGGTTTCTTTTTATACAGTTTTTTACATGCTAACGGTGTGTTTCCACATTGTACTCCAGTTGTACTTTGCTTCTGCTGTTGGCAAGGTAAGTTCTGTTGATTTTTTCTTTTTTTTTTTTTTTTTCTGCCAAAGCACAATATAAAGGACAGCTGTTTAATATTAAAGAAATTATTTTTAAATGTGACTTTTCTATAATTAAGCAAAAAACTCTCTTGCTAGCTTTGTATAGTGTATTCAGCATTGAATCTCAGGATGAATTTTACTGCAGGGCCAAAAAAGGGATTGATTCTCCCATATGTGACTGTGACAGCAATATAGGAAATACCATGTTTGTTTTGTATTTCAAGCCAACGTTCAATTTTTAAAAAAAAAAAAAAAAGGTTTTGTTACAATAAAGCACTTGTAATCTGTATCTGTAGACTATGAAATAAGCATATTAACAGCTGTCGGGAATAATAGGGTCAAACACCAGTTTTTCCAGTGGTGACGTATTACTTCAGGTGAACCACAGCGACGTTCTTCAGTATTAGGCGGTCGGGTCACACTGTTGGCAGGAACATCGATGCATCGGCAGGGGGTTAGCAGCGCTGTCGGTGTGTGTATGCAGCTCGTGCCTTTGCAGAAAGACTGGCTAATACTCTGCAGCCTGTAGAGTGTTACAGCACCCCAATGATACCTACGAATAGACTGAGATTTTAGCAGATGGAGGGAAAACTGAAAGCGGTTTTGCAAGGAAAGAAAAGCATTTTTGCCAATTATTTTACTGAAAGTACACTGTGCAGAGTCACTGATTTTCATGTCAATCAGTGCATTATTTTTAAACTATCCGAGTCCTGAGACCCAAATGATTTAAGTACAATCAGTGATCCATTTATCTATATTTAGTTTGAAATCTGATCGATAAAAAGTCATGAATGCATGGTTAAGTAATTGTGTAGGCTAAATCAAGAGCAAATCCACTGCCATCCCAGTTACTCTGGAGACATTCTCGTTACGATTTAAAGCTAGATTGCTGTTTTGAGAATTAAACTGTATATACTGTTCATACAATGAATTTTTATCTTTGTATTGTAAATTATTTGATAGAACACATGATGGGAAATGTGGCTTCAGTTCATTTTGTTAATTAAAGCTACCTCCTAAACAATAGTGGCTGCCAGTAGCAGAATGTTTAAAATGTGGTTTATATACTTTTTGCATTGTAAATAGACATGGTTGTATATTGTCACTGTAATAAAAACAGAATCCTTGTATATCAAAATCATGTAGTTTGTACAAAGTATGGGAGGATTATTTACTGTATGCTGTTAATTTTGTAAGCCAAAATATTCACATGTAAAAACAAAAGAGGAGAAAACCAACCCAGAGTTGTTAATTCTTATATTTACGCTCATGAATATTACATCTGCAATTAGCATGGAATGTTACACTGAAAGCAAATAAAGGGTACATGAAAATTGAGTGTTATTTATCTTTGTTTTTCAAAAGTTAAGGCTGAAAATGGTGCACGTGTAAAATTATTGAGCATAAATAACGTGTCACCTGCTCTCCACTACGTGTGATGAGAGTTTCCGGAAAGAATTGACAGCCAAGTAAGGAAGTTGCCAATTTACAAGTGGATTTCTGATCTCGGACTAATGCTGACTCTTGGCATGCAGAAGGTTAAAACCTTCAGAGAAGTGTTTGCCCTCTTATAAAGCAATCTCTTTATTAAAGACGTTATTACGTATTGTATTTGAGTTGAAATGTTTTTAGCATGGCTTGGAAAATCATAGAGATGATGATTCTGCTTTCCATACTGTTTCCATGCTGAGAATTGTGGGGGGTTTTTTAGCCATAGTTTTGTGAGAGTCCCAATCTGTTCCACACACCCTCTGTTGGCCAGCCAGTCCCAGGTAACGAGAACAGTTCTAACAAGAATACGAAAAGGACAAGAAATGTCAGCTGCCGGTTTGTAATCAGTAGGGAAAGAAATCCAACTATCAGTTTCAGACAACGTTCCTGAGTATGGATTTATTTCTTCTGCTTTACTAACGAGTCTTCACTGAAATGCTATTAAAACGGTCTGATGCGATCCATTTGGAGTTTCCGTATTTAATTTCTACGTCAATATGTTTTTGAAGTTACAGTTACGCTAACGGTTAATTTTTAATGCAGTCAGCCCAGTGTCTTCCCGCACAATCAGGTTTTATCTGCTGGTAGAGGTGAAAGAATACAGGCACCGGCTACTAAAATCAACTTGGCAAGAAGCAGAGCTGCAAAACTTGCCTGTCTCAACATCACCATGTGCCGAAGCCCTACGGACGATCACATAAGGAGAACCTAGAGAAATCCAGCCACCAGGTACTTAATGCCTCCTTTGTCGTGTCTTTGCGGGACGAGCTGATCTCGGTAGCAGGGTGTAATGTTCACAGCCGCAACAGGAAAGCCATCCACTGAGAACTCGCTCCCTCTCCTCCCCGCTCCAAAAGCGGTATCAAATCTGTGGGGACAACTTGCCTTAAAGCCGTGCTGTGTTTAGTAATGCGCGCGGTTTGTCGGTTCCCCCTGTCCAAGTGGCTTTCAGAGCTCTCGCCCAGGCAGCCACCTCCTCAGCTAGGCAAAGCTTCCTAATTTCAGTTTTGAACCTCAAACAATTGAAACTTCACAAGTTCTACTCTTCTGGAGTGTCCATGGGAAATAAATCCTCTGATTTCCTAGAGTCTAAATCTCGCTGGAACTGTTCTGACAGTGACAATGTCACATACCTTGCTTCTAAACCCCTCTAAACAACTTGTACTGAGCTCCAACACAGGATTTAGCAAACAAAAAGAATTTGCTGTTGACTTTAAATAAAAGAAAAAAACCAGGGCAAGGAGAAAATTGTTTGGGTTTGTTTGTTTTCTTGTTTTTCTTCCTCCTCTTCTGCTGTTGTGAGGAAGCAGCTTTCTGCAGGGGGACAGAGTCACAAGTTAAATTGCCGACGTTGTTGCTAAGGTCTTCCCTACCTTTCCCCCATCGAGAGTAATCTCTTGGGGACAGCCGTTAGCCTGCCTCGTGGCAGTTCGTTGGTGAGAGCTCTGAATTTGAAATGGAGCATTCTTATTCTTTTTCAAATATAACGCATCTGCTTAGCACTTTACGGTCTAGGTCCCCTTTGCGCCTTTTTCATTTCTTTCCAATAGAATTTCCTGTGTTTAATCATAAAATTACTCAGAAATTTCAAAGTTATACAAAGATCCTTTTACCCAATAATTCTCTTGACCTTGATTACTATTTTTAAGCCTTCAGTTTTAATTTACAGGGTAATATTTTTAATTAAAAGCACAATGCGGAGTTTGTTTTGTACGTACTCTCAATTTAATAATTTTTAATTACATAGCCGCTTTTGATCTTTTACTGCTAGCATAATGAGTTTATTTTTAGCAAGGGATTTTTTTAATATTACCTTTCACATATCGTACAGCAGAATCTGACCGATTTACTCTTAGCACTGGAGTTCAGGTGAAGATAGTTCAGTAAATAAGGAAATTAATTAAATCTGAAATGGAATGATACATCACAAATTACTGTTTTCTTTACTGCTGTATGCTGTAAGAACTTGGAGGGTGAATGGACGTGTTTCATACATTGCATTCATGGCATTGCACTACTATAAAATACCATTGTTTAGTTTTTACTTGAGAAATACTAGTTAATGGTTACTGTGGCATTTACTATAGGGAAATTATTTAGATTTGAGGGTAACAAAATATGAAGTGTCTCGCTGGTTTCTGGTAACAAAAGTATAACCTCTAAGAATCTTTTGAAAATTTCCGCCTCAAAATGAACAACTAAATCCGTTAATAGCTGAAGCTTTAAAAGAGATAAAGACTTTGTGAAGAAGCATAGACGAGCTGAACAAGCCAAGACTGTTCAAAAGCAGCTGGGCTGTGGTCTCCAACTAACGCAAAACAATTCGATCGAGTTGAGTAGATCCTGGTATTGAGTCAGAAAGATGGGATTTGAATATAAATGTGTTTCATAGAGTTCTTGCACGTTCCCCTAACCAAGAGAGAAATTCTCACTTTCTCAAGGCCGGGCTCCTTGAAAGCAGCTGGCTCCGCATCTGCAAACTCCGGGCTGGGACTAGCAGTGGGTATGGCAAAGATGAAAATACACCGGACCGTGAAGAAAAACTAAAGCAATCCAAGACCTCTCAGATTTTACAGCCTCTAGTCCAGCAGAACTACACACGCAGGCACAAAAATAGCCAGCAGACAAGTGTAGGCAGCGCTCCTTCAGCTCCGACACCGAGCGCGCAGCCAAGTCGCTTTCTTCGGCGCTGCCGTGCCTGCTGCACCGTTTTTCCTCACACTGGAAAATATGAAAGGCTCAGGAAGACTTCTTAAATGTGACTGTTGTCTTCAAATTTTCGTTTGTTTTTTTCTTCCAGGTTGCAAGTAAAGTTGAGGTGCACGTTCTTTCCTTCATAGATGTATGCTCGGACGACAAGCTTTAGGCATGTTGTCTAAGCCTTAGTTTGTGCATAAATTTAGTAATTTTTTTTCAGTACGATTATTTTTATGCTTTTTCTGTGTTCCTGAATGCAAGCGTGGAACTAGACATTACATCTGAAAGCAATCTTATCTGATTGTTTTCATTAAATCTGGCTAATATTTGTCAAGTTGAACTGAGAGCTGTTTCCTTCTGATGGCTCTTATGTTTTCAGAGACTGAGGTGATCAGATTACGGCTGAATTTCTAAAATTCCAACTATTTCGTAAAGAAGAGTTGGCAAGTTCAAATATTTCAGAGAGTTGTCAAATCAGGGTAGTTAGTGACTCAAGGTAGTTGATTTATGCCTAGATTTTAATTCATTTCTATGGGTTTTACCTGTAAAATTGGTTTCTTGACGTCATTTTCTGTGTCAAATGGTCTTTCAAATACTGTGGATGGCAATTGGGGATTACTTGTGAGCAATTCGTCAGGAACGTCTGGATGTTCAGACACGCTGATTGGCATGACTGAACAAAGTGCAGGTCTGCGAATATATTGTTCTGTGTTTACTCTGAATTTAACTCCCTTTTGGTACGTAGCTTAAAGTACTGGTTGCACAGTCTGTGATGGTGTTGATTCAGTTAGCACTGAAAGACTAAATGCGGGTTTTGTCATTTCTGTGGTGAGAAATTAGGCTGATGTTTCACAACGGTAACAACCACAGGGGTGTGTATACGTATTTATTCACTCAGTTGCTTGTAGCAGGTTTTGTACTGTGCTGTGTCAATCCAATTTTGCCCATTGGCTTTAGCAGTGGTGGCACTTAATTGTAAAAGCAGATGCTTCTTAGAGGCAATCTTTCCTATTTATGGCACAAAGTTCACAGAATTAAGGTTTTGCCGTGAAGCATGTCCTTGTAATGTGCCGTTTGTCTGCTTGTCAGCCCTTCCATGGCCATAGTTGTGTACCTGAACCTGCAGGATTGTTATTTCAATCATTAGCATTTTACAAAATGACAGTTTTGGGCAATTGCCTTGCCTGTATTAACCTAGGACGCAGCGACTGTGGAGCTGGCCTGACGAGTTGCGCAGAATGGTTAGAAGAGGGATAACAACGATATTGGTTTATACTTTCACTTTTCTTCAAAGTTGGATGCTTCCGCCGCTCCACTAACAATGCCTTAATTCCCTGAAAGGTGAACTGGCTTTTGCCAGCCTCTGTATAGGCAGTCTTGTTGCGTAAACTCTGGCTCCTTGTCACAGTGCTAAGGTTTGTTAACATGAGCTATTTGCCCAGTCTAGTTTTCAGGAAGCAAGGCTGAAACCAGGAATGGGATATAAGCAGTCACTCTCCCTTTCTGAAGGTAAATGTTATTCCGGGTCTCGAATCCCCATGGAATTATTTTATTCTGAATAATAATCTAGGGAAGGAAGAGAAAGACTCAAATGTGTGTGTCTTGACAAATCCCTTTCATAGTTTCTGGCCATCCTGGACACAGATGTTCATGTAGAACCATAGATTAACAGAAATTTTCTTGTTGTTGTAACTTTACTTGGCATGAAATTTAGGTTCTAGTGATATTCCGCTGTTTCCAATACATGAATCGTCATCTTAAATTATTTTAACAGGTGTCATTTGTTGTCTGTTAGAGACTGTAGCTAGTAATACTTGAATCTTTATTTGGTGATGATCAGCTCAACAATTTACCACAAGTGTCTAAAGTTATTTTAACATCAGGAATATCAACTTGCTGCAAAGCGATGTAGTCAATGTTATAGAAGTGCTTAGATCAGAGATGCATCCAGGCCTTTTTTGTATTTTTCAGATTGCTGGAAAGTTGTTCTGAGATGGTCAGCTGGTTATCAGTACGTATTATCAGCTATAGGATAACATTTCTTTTTTTCCTTACAGGAACCATAATGATATTTCTCCAAGCTACCAACACTGCAGTTCCCATGAGAAGGTAAGCCAAATTAAGAAGCTCCATGACTGCAAGGGGGAAATCCCCCACACCTCACCTCTGCCTCTCCCTTCCTTCCGCTTCGTGGCCGTGTGCTCCTGGCGCTTGCCTTGTTTTGGCCTCAGCCCGTGTCAGACATTTCCATGAGCTTTTAACTTGCTCAGCCTGCAAGTCGCTTGGCCAAAGAATTGGGTGGTTTTCTAATGTGGCTCAGTGAAGGGTCTGGTGAGCAAGAGGGAAGGAGAAGCATGTGCTCCTGGGAGACGGGAGAGGTGCAGACCTTTCAGTAGGGAAATGACGGGCTCGGGTGCCCGTGAATCTGCAGCCCAAGCACCAAGCAGCCCATCCTAAAATCCCCAAGTATCACCACTTGGGCATTCTTTAGGACTGTTAATGATGGCGTGGAAATGTCTCCCACCTTGTGGCACTCATTTTAGGTGGTGTCTAGGCACAGCTGTAATGGTTGTGTAATGATGGCCTTTTTATATCATTGAGCCAGTGAAATTCAATTTTTATGGCAAGTCAAATGCCACAAATGTCACAAACAGCTTTCACATTTTAAACAACGTGTTTTTAATACTGTTGCTTATTTTTCAACTTGCCTATCCAAGTAAAAACCTATTTCTTGCTAAACTCGCCTACCTTGGAGAATTGTGGTAAGAACAATTGTATCAATATAGCAACCAAATTTACAATCGCTTTCAAACTTTTCTATCTTGTGTTAATATCGGTAATGCTTCTACTCAGTCAGCCACAGCAAAAGGACTCAAGTTATAAAAAACTACACGCTGCTGCTCAGCGGTTATCTCCTTGGTAGATTTGAAGGCAATGAAAAGCCTTGGTGATACCTATGATCTTCTAGCTGATCCTGATTAAGGATTTGGCTAAAAAGGCCAAACAGAGGTGGCCCAGCCCCTTGGCAGTAAAGAGGGCCTGTGTGTCCTGGGATTTGGAACCACAATGGGATATTGACAACGTATGTAGCAGCGAACAGGAAAGGGCAGGAGCGTATAAAAAAATAAAATCAGTGTTATTTAGAACAAATAGTTGTAGACTCAGTGGGGTATTAACGAATTGGAGGGAGGAGAAAGGCCACTACTAACCTAGCAGAGGTGTATGAAAACCAAAAGTTTTTAGAACTTTAAGTCAGAAACAAGGTACTAGTTGTGGGGACTGAAATGGGACGTTGCGGTTTAATGTAAGGCTAGATTACAAACTTTGACTTGGCTGTTAGAAAATGCCTAAGCTACCTTCTTCTGATGTAGTGGAATCATCATCTGCGGATAAGGTTGCTGACGCCTGTTTATTGAACTGGTAAATGTGCAAAAATGTTATGAAGTAAGAAAGAATAGCTGTATAGAGTTCATATAAATTAGGACTCAAGCGTTTGTGGTGTCGGTGGAGATGGCGAGGGCCAGGCAGGCGGCTGCAGGGCCTGCTGCCGTCCCTCCCCTCCTTCCCCCTCACGGGAGGCCTTCACCGCTCACCACAAAACCGGGACCCACCGGGTCCGACGCAATACGTTCCCGGAGCCTCCTCCCGATGTTCGCCTCAGGAAGGCGGCGGGGCATATGCCCGGCGAGGCCCCGCTCCTCCCTCAGCGGGGCGCAGGCGCGGTGTCCCGGTTGCCATGGCGGCGGCGGCGGCGGGGGGAAGCCGCGGGGGCCGCCGGGAGCGCGGGCCGGGCCGCGCCGCCCGCGCTGTGGTGAGTGAGGGGCGGGCGGCGGCCGTTAACCGCCGGTAACCGCCGCACTCTCCCTCAGGTGCCATGAGCAGCGGCGCCCGCACCCGCCGCAGGAGGAGGAGGGTCGCTCGCCTCAGCTCGCCGTCCTCCGCCAGCTCGGAGGGCGAGGAGCCCCTCAGCCCCTCCGGCAGCTCCCCGCTCTCCCCGAGCGAGGAGGAGGAGGAGGAGGAGCAGGAGCGGGCGGCGGGCTCCCGGAGCCGGCGAGGCCGTAGGTAATCCCTGGGTCTGGGCCCGGGTTGGAGCAGGGAGCTCGGGGCCGCCCCTTGCGTGAGGAGCCGGGCGCCTCTACTCGCCTCCCTCCGCTGGAGGCCTCTATTGGGGACGGAAGATCGTTTCACATAAATACAAACCGGTTTGCATAGATAAGCGCTTTAGGCACCTCGCTCCCTTTTTATGATCTCTTGGGAAGTGGCAGGTTACGGCAGTCTTTTCTACGGGCAGTTGAGTATTTTCATGGGTTTTGTAAAAATTCTATAAACTGTTGAGCAGGGCCTCCGTGTCTTTGCAAGCTGAAAAGGTGCAGCCATTCCTGTCATCCTTTTAAATGTTCTCAAACACTAAAGGGCTGTTTTGCCTAGTGTATATAGCTGTATCCAGAGTCAGTTTTCGTGTGTGCATTGCTCAGTTCTTGTTTCCTTAATTTCATTCCCTTTTAATTATATGCAAACATAATAGGTCCTCTTTCCCTCGGGATCTCCTCTGCTTGACAGGAGAATAAATAATCCTTATTCCTCCCTTTAAAATAGAAGGGGGAAGAGCAGGGAGTGCCTTTCGCCTTCTGTAATACAGCCTTTGCAATGGAAACTACAGATCTGTGCAGTAGCTGATGGTGGATGTAGTTAGCAAGGCTGAACGGAGATAAAAGTGCCAGTGGGGTAAGGGAAGGTCAGCTGAGCTCCACGGGGCTCAAACTGCCATGGAGAGCAGGGAAGGGATATGGACCACGCTGGTCCTACAAGCATTTATTGAGAAAGGTGCTGAAAGTCCAGCAAAAGTATTCAAACGTAGTCAGAAATGGAAGCTTCGGAGTGAAAAGGGTGTATTAGCCTGTTTAGGGTCCCTCATGTTTCAGGTCTTTCGTTACCTCTTCTTTTATTCCTTCCCAATAAGCAATTTTGTTCACATACTTTGAAGTTCTGTAGCGCTCAGTTCAAACTACTACATGTCTTTGCAGCTTGAGATGCTACTTGAAACGGCTCACAATTTTGGGTCCTGTTGCTGCAGTATTCCCTAGCAGTGGTAAGATGCAACTGAAGACGACCTCTCTTAGGGCCAGAGTTAGAACAATCTCATTAAACTCTGCAAGCATAATTTATGCTTCACTCATGCAGACACTGCATCTGAATAAATGCTGCTGCCGTGTTGTAATAAGTGTCTGCCGAATGTTCATATAGCAGCTTCCGTGTATAACTGCCAAGATCTCAAATGTATAATAATAAAAAACACTTCTTACGCAGCCACTATCCCCGCCGCTTATGCACACACTCTCTCAAAGAGTCTTTTTGTTGTTGTTGTCCTCTTAAAACTACACAGAAAATTAGCCGGAGGCAGACATTTAACGTGGGAAATACAATATTTACAAAAGAGAAAAGCTGAAAACAAGGCCTTGTGAAATGGTGTTAGGCATTTTCATACTTTCATTATGGATCAGTGTTATGTTTGATGGCGTGACTTAAGTGAATATATGATAAATGATAATCACAGTGTTTTCTGTTAATCAGACTTCAGTTCCAATGCCAAGTGTACCTAATTCAAGATACTTATTTAAAAACAAATGTGCTTTTGAGAATGTAGTCTTTTAAGAAGCCTGTTATTGTAATTATTCCAAGGAAGGTCATAGCTGTGAACATGCTAGCATTTCAGAAAATGGTCTCATGAAATTCAAGGTCTGTGTGTCTCAAAATACATCATCAGCGTGCCAGGGAGAGTGCGACCAGTGGCTGGGATGCACGCTCAGAAGGGCTGGGTTCCTGTCTGCGCTCGGTGCAATCTGAGAGTTTTAGACACAGTACTTGCAGAAGAGGGGAAACGTTTCTCCTAACAGCTCTCCATATTCAGCTTGTGTTTTCCTCTGTTTAAACTTCATTTTTTGTTATTTTTCACTTCTATACAGTGTTTTTAATTTATCACTGTGAATTATTTTTTTGAGAAGTTAACAGCTTGAACTTCATAATTACTGATAGAAGAAAACACACAGTAAATATTATTTTCCTTAATTCGTTCCTTCCACGAGTACTTTTTCTCAGGTTGGTCTAATATGTCAGCATTATTCTAGTATAAAGTGCCATAATGCAAATCACGCAGAGCAAAAGAATGTATTGAGGAAGTATCCCTCCCAAAATGTCAAGTCTGGACAAAGTTGTGTTGGTTTCCTCAATTTGAACACATAATGCTTTTATCCTTATCTTTAATAAACTTTCAGAGAGTTATTTTCTAACAAAATGTGCTATTATGCATTCTTAAGTTGCATCCCTTATTATAAGTACCTGTTTAAAAACTGACTCTTAAATTTTTGCTCTGTGTTAGTGCTGTAGCATAGAAGCCCTCGGGTGCAGCAGGATGTGTTCGACAATGCTGGGCTTGGGCGTGCTTGGCCTGTGCTGCTTCTGTCCACGTGTTCTCTGTGTCAGGGTGTCCTCTCGGTTCTGTTGTACTACGTCTCTCCTGCAGCATGGTATAAAGAGGGCTGGGGGCTGATTCTGTGTGGGGAAAACAACCCTTTTCCAGTTTAGTTTCAGCGTGAATCGATTCCCCTGGACATATCATGACCAGCAAACGGTCATGTTCGTGAACACACATGTGGGTAACAACAATGGAGAAGAGTAGGACAAAACTCCTGAGCACTGACATTGTCTCCAAATGCTTTGTATCACAGAAATACATTCTAAAGATTACTGGGACATAAAATGTTTTGTAACAGTATTGCTGTTCCCTGTGAACATGTAATACTTTTATATGGATGCTTAAAAGATTATTTCTTTTAAGAATTCTTTTAAAGAATTTTTTTCTTTGTTTGGATGCCTCTTCTGTAGCTTGGTTTCAGCAAACGGAATTACTGTAGTGAAGTGTGTATTTCCAGAGCCCATACACCCATATAAAATAGTAAAGTGAAGTCTAGTTTCACTGTTTTATTGTTAAGAAAAAATTCTGTATAGGATAGAAGAAATTTTGTAAAGAAATCTATTGGCATGTTTTCAATTTTCGTTGACTTTGAGCCTAATATATTGTCTCACTTATGAGGTAGTACATGTATAGAATCTTATAAAAGATATTTCTGGCCTGGGGCTAGGATTGCTGCATTATTCATGAGTAAAGAAGTTATGAGTGAGTTATGCAAGGTATCCTATTAAAAGTTTAATACAACCTTTTATAATATCATCAAGTATTGTATGCAAGCCATATTTCTTAAGTATGTTTCCTGTGAAAGCTTTTTAGGGTGGAAAACCTTACCTATTGGCGTGAATGGGTTTAGTGTGTTGAGGTTGCTTGATATCATGAATCCAGTTCTGTAGGACTTGAAAGAAGAAAAAAAGTATTCTTGATAATCCTTTGCTCATGCTAAAGGCCACTTGATACATGGAGCCTCTCTGTGACCAAGGACAGGATGTTAATGTTAAATCTCTGATTTCCCTTGGTTTCCATATGTGAGAAAGAAGGTGACACTTTGATGTTTCTGATATTAGTTTTTGTTTAGTTCATAGAAGGTAATGCCTGAATCTGTTCCACAGTTTGGAACCAGGGAGGAAGCGGGGGGTGGGGAATCACTAACAAGCTATTATTTAATAAGTAGAACGTAGAGGGGATGTTCAGAGGTGCACTATAAATGCCATGACATTTATCCAGAGATTACTCATCAAGTAGAAAAATAATGTCGTCATTGTCACAGCATACCCTAAATGTCATTTTTCAAGGTGGTAGCAGTGCTTAATTTTTCAATCAAATATATTACAGCTAATATTCTTTTACATTTCTCATTTTTAATTCAGGAAGGCTGAAGACTCTGAAATAGCAGGGGGAAAAAAAGAGTCACCTTTGAAAGATAATCTTTCACCGTGGGAAGAATGGTTCATTGGCAAAGAGAAGGAGCTACGTGCCCGCTTACAAGCTAGAGCTGCAGAGGTGAATACATCCCATTAGCTTGATGTTAAGTCTAATAGAAGATAGCAAGCGCCAAAATACAGTATTTTTTTTTCTTTTGATTGCAGAAACACAAGCAGTTTTATCCATTATTTTTTGGTGTATTGGGCCTCCACAGTGTTTGTGTTTGACAGTGCTGAAATGATTCATGCTACATGCATCCTCTTTTGCTAAATGTTATGTTTCATTGAAATGGTGCTGTATAATATTTTGCTTATCCAACTGTCAGATAATGGTTTGAGTTGAAAGGGTTAAAACATATTTATATAATTGGTACCTTGATTTTCATCATGGGTACATAGCCTGCATGTAGGTAGTAAACACGACAGGGCGTGTGCTGGGTGCAAGTATGCCAAGCTGCCTGGTTAGATATGAGGGACAGTGTTGTTACCGTCTCAGTGTGTAATTATACAACAGTTTGGAGTCCTTTCCCAGGATAGGTTTTCCCGTCCCAGCATTTTTTTCCCTCCTTCCATCTTTTGCTCCCTTGTAAATGAACAGTTCTCGAATGCTGGGGCAGAATTAAGTGAGAGCGCTGTATCTGTCCTTGATTAATATGTTTGTAGTTGAAGTTGATTAAATGATACTGTTGTTTAAAATCAAATTGGAGGTATTGGGTAGTGGCTAGAAAAATGGCATCAAAGTTAGATCATTTCTCACTTTAGCTGCTGATTTAATATTTGACCATGAGCAACGTCCTAACCTTTCTGTGATTCACTTTATCTGTAAAGTGAATATAACATATGGCTGGTTTATGTGGGCTACCTCATGCTGTTTATAAAACATGCACCACTGGAAGGTTCTGGAACAGTCTTCTAGAGGTCAGCATAACACCAAAATAGTTTGTTAAACTTGAGGAATATGTTCTGATCCATTAATATTCACCACACATTTCATGACTTCCTCTTCAGATTCCAGTTTGGTAATTGTCTCTCCCTGTTTTGATTTTTAAGTACAAAAAATGAGCCAAAGTAATTTCTGGTGTCGTGTAGAAAATGTGGTTTGTGTCTGGACTTCTCATGTGGTTTTGATGAGGAACCAAAGCAATTTACTGTGTATCACACAATAGCATTTATACAGTACTAAATGTAATCTAGAAGATGTCTCTCAAATATATATTAGGAGCAGTCATAGGACAAGCATTACTTAAAGCTGTGTAGAAATCGGTGGAATAGGTAAATAGGTTTTGAAAACATTAGATGTTAAACTGCAACGTAGGCAACTCAAGTAGCTTATATGAGGGGAAAAAACGCAATCAACCTTTTTGTAAGATGCCAGAAGAGAACAAAGTATGTGATTGTGATTTAAAAATGGATTACTACATTTGCATATAAGAAGTATTCTGAACTGATATCCTAAGAAACAACTGTGAAGTCCCAGATCTTTTGCTGACAGCAGCACCAAGTCTGCCCTGAATGTGGGAAATGTGGATAAACATTTGGAGTGGACAGCGGATGGGGGTCTTCTAAGGTACTTACAGTGCCATCACCTTTTACAGAAACCAGGATCCTTGCAATACAGATGTCTCAGAACTCAAAGGAGGTGTTAGTTGCTGTAACTTTGCCTCAATACAGCAACAACTATATTTTCAAACTGTGTTGTGTTTTCTTTGAACTCTCTGTAGGCTCCTATTTTTTTGTGATGCCTTACTAAATTCAGTGTAGGGACCAAAAAATCAGTTTGGTGGAAGTAATTCCGTCTATGTTTGAAGGTATGAGTTTTCATTGAAAAATAGCACTCTGTGCTAATATTACTGTTAGAGAAGCTAGGCATCTCAAATTGTCGTCTTAGTCATGTTTTTTCTTTATCGATTAATTTGCTTGGAGAGATATAAGTGATTGCATGTATACTGTATGTCCTATAAAGGTAAAATACTTCAGAATGTCTTCTCTCATCTTCAAAAGAAAGCTCTTGTTTCAAAGTTCGCTAAAATCTGGAATAATTTTGGCTTTAAATAAACTTTCGCTTAAGCCCTAAGGTTCTTTTAGTTCTGGTACTAAACATCACAGGTGGGTAATATTTCATTTAGCTTTTGATGCCTTCCTGAATGCAGCAGAGTACACCATGTAAATTTTAAGAATTGTAGAAAAATACTGCTGCAAATTAAGATTCTACTGACTGAAAGGGCTTTTAAATAAGCTGAGGAGTGATTTGTTATGTTGAATTGTTTCCAAAGCCTAATTAAAATACATATTTCCAGTTCATATGCTAAAAATTATACATTTGCATTGATTATATTTCATAATATTTCTGTGTTCACTGTCATCTCTCTTTTTGAAAATCTTAATGAAGGAAAAATTTCAAAATGTAATGCTTACATTGCTTTAACTTCAGCACTATTTCCATTATTGAGTGTACTGATGTAGATGGTCACCACAGATTTAAGATGTATACTTTTTCTTTAATTAGGAAATGCATAAACAGCTTGAGAAGATGAAGCAGAAGCAAGAATGTGAAAGGAGGAAAAGGATAGCTGAAGAGAAGCACAAGGAATGGGTCCAAAAAAAAAGAGAAGAGGTAAATATTGCTTTGGTTGCAAATATTTAGCACATACCATGCTTAAGTAAACCTATGTAAAATTTACTTAGACTGTTTGGACAACCATGTTTTTAGTTTGTTGAATGAATGGCTTTTTCAGTTGAAAATTATAAAACCACGCCAGCACAGTTAAATATTTTTCCAAGACTGATTTCTTTTTTTTTTTCCACAAGATATAGAGAGATTTGCTTTCTGAGTAGCCAGACAACTGACAATTGGCCTACATCTTGTGCAGTAGCCTTCTGCTAATTATAGCTGGGGTTCTGGTCTTCAGTATACCCTACTCTTTCTGACTTCCTAGGTTCAGTGCCCAAACATTTTGGGTAGAGTGTACATCTTAACTGTCTGCAGTGTCTTGTACCCAAGTAGAGCCAGAAGAAGGAATTAGTTAAGTACCATTGTGGACAGGCAAATAGTATGGTAGAATTTAGAGGGATAATTGAGGTGTGAGGCCAGATTCAGGAAATTCTCAGTAGACCACAGTTAGCAGTTGGGAATTCCTTCATCCAAAAAGCCATTTCTGAGTGGGATCAAAAAATTTTTGAAGTTTTTGAGAGGGATGCCTAAGTCAAGGGTCAGAAGCAGACAGAATCCTGATCTCAATGGGGCGCTGTACAGCTCTGTGTCACACGAAGCAAGCATGTGTACTGGGTGCAAAAATGGGAATGTTTAGGAGGCTTGGGCTTGTTCAGCCCCTGGTAGTTTGTGGGCATACGCGTTCATTGTTTTACAGTCTGTAGTTGCTTACCATCCTGTACTTCTGATTCTGATTGAAATCAGATGAAAACTGATTAAAAATGTCACAATGGCACTAGCTGGGCTAGGTATCCAGACCTCATACATTTGTCTTCACCATTTCAGAATTCCTTCTTCAGATTCAGTCTAGAACCACTAGAATAACCTGTGTTTGGATCTAACCTAATTACTCTCAGTCTCAATGCTGACTGGAAGATTGGCATAAACCCGCCTCAAAACCAATCCTGCTCTAAGCATTTATTATGGTGTAGAAAGGGTCCTCCCTTATTAAAGTACACAGCAAAAAGCAGAAGATTTATTGTTCAGCACAAACAATGCCATTTTCCTCTTCTAAAATGCAAATTAAATTATAGGTGTCTGTAACTATTCATTGGCATGAAAGAGTTTGGGCTGCCTGTTAAAATTGTTCACAGTTCAAAACAGTGAAAGTTCTCATTCTCTCTCCTCCTCCCTCTGTCCTCCCTGCCCCCCCTGCCTTCAGCTTCTGTAAACTTCTGTCTGTTTGGGTCTTCCAAAGATCTTTGTCTTTGTGGATTTACTGATTAACAACTTCTTTTCTGTTGTCAATGGGAATGGGAGGTCTCTTTTATGGTAATCACAGCAGCCCAGAGGACAGGGGAAAAAACATATTTGTGTCTGGACTTTATCATATTTTGGAAGGATAAGGTCATCCTTAGGCCATGTCCCAAGCTTTTACCAAAAGTAATCTGATTTTCCTTTAAATCAGATGATTCATTGGCTAGTCTTTTCTGTAAACCACACTCAAATCAAGAACAAACTGAACTTAAAAGCCTAGCTGTCTTTAGGATATTAACATTTGTGCTGCATAGACCTTGCCACTTCAAGTTTGTACAAGATTATCTGTGGATCTGGACGCAGACTGAAGGATAAATATGTCAATTCAGTAACTAAGTAAGAAGGTGTTTAAAACTGAGTGAAGATTTCAGATGAAGTTTAGGGTTAGATTTGTGAGCACTGACATTTGCTATGACGTCTCATATTTGTGAAAACCCACTTCATTTCCTCCTAGAAGCATCAAAAGGTGCTCCTTGAGGCAAAACTCAGAGTACTCTTCACTGAAATATGTATTAAGTGCTTACCTTTTTCACATCCGGTTACTGATTCTGAGCCTCTGTGTGTAGGCTGCAGAAAATGCTTTACTTGAGAGGAGGCAGTACTTTCAGGGATGTTACCTCTGTGATCTCCACAAGTCTGTATCCTTTCCCATTGCTCAATACTGGACTGATGAAGGGCGTTAAGGGATGGTTGAGCGTACATGAAACTTCTTCCTTCATCTTGAGCATCCAGCACCAGGAGACACTGCTGGAAAAATCTTCATACCGTGAATGTGAGGTACATGTATATCAGAAGTAGAATGGTTGTATATGTATATAGAAGAATTCTGCTGCTGTTCTGTATGCCAAGCCAGTTTTCTAGCATTTTGTTGCATAGCAATGTCAGTTGTGATGCTGTGACTGTTAAATAAAGTCCTTAAGGGTCAGGTTAGGAAGAAAAGCTTGAACACTATTTTTGTTCATGGCAGTTTCATTTTTTTATTGTTTAATATATATGTAAAACTACATGCTGTGAAGTTTTTTTTTTTATGCTTCCAATCATTTTGCATAAACTATTTTTGAAAATAAAGGAATCATAACCATTTAATATTCTTCTGTGTAAATAGCTTTTGTGATTTTAAAGGTTGTAAATGAACTAGAAGTAATATGTTGAAATACAAGCTATCAAAGAACATCCTAAGCTGTGAAATATGCTTATGCAAATATGGCAAAATTTTGCAGCTCATTAGGAATTAAAAGCTTTATAAAACCAACTGTCAGGCACTATCCTGGTTCTACTAATGTCTTTACAATTTTCAGTAAGATACAAGATCTCTGCTGGACAAAATTAGTCTTACTTTCTCTCTCTCCTAATGTTGAGTCATTTGTGGGCAAACAGTAACTTGTCTATTTGATTTGTTTTGTTTTAGTTGTAACAGAGCTCTATTTTTAACAAGTCACAGGAATATCAATCAAAATATTTTAACTCTAAAATATCTCCAGACATGCTTTTGATTCCAGAAGAAAATCAATTGAACCCAATGTGATTTTTCTGTTTGTACATATAAATATTTATATTGTATATTGTTGTGGGTTAGCCCCGGTAGTCAGCTGAGCCCCGTGCAGCCACTCACCCGCTCCCCCGCAGTGGGATGGGGGAGAGAATTGGAAGGTTAAAAGTGAGAAAACTTGTGAGCTGAGATAAAGACAGTTCAATAGGTAAAGTAAAAGCTGCCTGCACAAGCAAAGCAAAATAAGGAATTAATTCACTACTTCCCACCGGCAGACAGGTGTTTAGCCTTTTCCAGGAAAGCAATTTCCCATAACGGTTACTTGGGAAGACAGATTCCCCAACTCCTAATGTCTCCCCGCTCCCTCTTCCTTCCCCCAGCTTTTATTGCTGCGCAGTGCGTCGTGTGGCAGGGGTTATCCCTTTGGTCAGTGGGGGCCAGCTCTCCCGGCTGTGTCCCCTCCCAGCTTCTTGTGCAGCCCTCACCCACTTGCTGTCAGGGCAGAGTGAGAAGCAGAAAAGGCCTTGAAGCTCTGTGAGCGCTGCTTGGCAATAACTAAACCACTGTTGTGTTATCAACGCTATTTTGGTTACAAATGCAAAGGAGAGCACCACAGGAGCTGCTATGAAGAAAATTAACTCCATCCCAACCAAAAAGCAGTACATATATGTAATACGTATATTTGCAACAATAACTGAAATCTCAAAAACAGAATGCTTGAATGGAAGAATAACTGTAATTCTGAAACTCATGTTGTTAACATCCTTTTCTTATAAAGCATATAATACTTTATGCTATATTAATTAATATATGCTATATTAATGTGATATCTAGCAAAGCTGTAAGCATACTTTACATTGGAAAAACTATTCTAATACCAATGTTAATTTGACTGGAGCATTTCAAATACTTTCTGCATTGTTGAATAGAGAATAAGGCATTACTTTTTATTTTTTCCTAAAAGTATGAGCAAAGCATGCGTCAGTCATAGGACTTTGCTCAGCTTTTTTTTGTTGTTCGTTTTTTCTTTCAGTAAGCCCCTGTTACTTACCAAAAAATATAATTTTAATGGAAAACAGGTACAGGATGGGGAAATTCGGTTTTGATGCTTTTTCATTGAAAATTTTGTTCCTATTTACTTTGTTATTGGCTGATACCTTTTATAAGAAGCAAAAAGCAGTAAGAAATATGAAAGCCTAGAACCAACACACTGTAAGATAATGAATGACGTTGTTCTTGGAGCAGACTTCCCTTTTTTGGTGTGCCGCATGGGGCTTTCGAGAGAGATGGGGAGGGACTCTTAACGAGGGAGCGCAGCGATAGGGTGAGGGGTAATGGTTTTAAACTGAAAGAGGGGAGATTTAGATTAGATATTAGGAAGAAATTCTTTCCTGTGAGGGTGGTGAGCCCCTGGCCCAGGTTGCCCAGAGAAGCTGTGGCTCCCCCATCCCTGGAGGTGTTCAAGGCCAGGCTGGATGGGGCCTTGAGTGACCTGGTCTGGTGGGAGGTGTCCCTGCCCAGGGCAGGGGGGTTGGAACTGGGTGATCTTCAAGGTCCCTTCCAACCCAAACCATTCTATGATTCCTCCAGAAGAAAGACTTAGACTCCAACTCTCACTCCAAAGACTTTGTTTAATGCATATTTTATCCCACCATTGCTAATATAGAACACAGATTGTTTGGCAGCTTGAGCACGACTTTCAAGTTAAAAAGTCATGCTCACTCATGCTCTCTTTCTTTCATCCAACAAATTGTTAATTATTTTGTGAGGAGTGGTACTGCTTCAGCAGAAGGGGTGGAGAATCCTGTCATCCCAGCCTGCAGTCTGGTAGATGGAGTCTTCTCCCCACAGTGGGACATTTTAGTTTGAATCCCCTCAGGCAGAGAGGTAATGAAATCCGGATCTTCCCTGTCCTAGGTTAATGTTCTAACAGCTGAACTATTGTTCTGAGTCAAAGCTGTGGTTGCAGCTATGTTTTGTGTAGAGCCTGATGTGCTATGGTTTTTGCTGACAGTTTAGACTTGAAAGAGATGCTGAGATGTTCACCTTTTTCAAGACCAAACCCTTTCAAGAAATGTATTTATGAGGGAAGCTTAAATATCTAGCACAAATACCTTCCAACTTTGAGAACCAGAATCATTTGAGAATTAAAATTTTACGTTTAGATGCCCAAGTCTGTCTTTACATATCTACAACACAGTGTTGACGTGTCTTTACGCAAAACTCTTCTGTGAGGTCATGCACGGACAGTGCCCTGGGTATAATTTTTGGTTGTACCTGAATCTCAATTGTGTCCAGACTTACCTTTAGATTTCTGTAAGTAGAATGAACTGATTTCTCATGGTTAGTGTTAGAATGAGTTTTAGATAGACTTGTGGAGGAGGAGTTCAAGGTGGCAGATGATTTAAAATATGAGTGCTCGAGTATTTCAGCAGCATTTGGGAGTCTGCGTTCTTCTGAAGAGCCCAAGAGTGTTCAGGGACCAAGTACACTAAGATTTTCTGCTTTGTCACATATATTGAGTATCTACACGAAAAGAACACAATTTGGGAGGAAGATCCATGTATGTAACTACTTTACAATTCTTCAGTTCCTAGACTACAGCGGGGTCTGCGTTGACTTTGTGTGAGCTTGAGCAGTAAATCCTCGTAAACCTGCCTGTCAGTAAACAACTGCATCTCAGTGTTGATTCACTGACCTTTTTTCTAGCCTCTTCTTCTTTTCACATGCCAATTCTGCAGAGATTAAAGAAGTAGCTCTGTGGGCTAGGCCTTGGTGACTGAGCTGTGTAATAGGGCTAAATTGAAAAGATAATAACAATTGGCCAAAACCCCCAGATTTCTGAGGCTGTTAAATGCAATTGATGTTCAGGATTATTAGGAGGATAAGTGAGGAAATCTGGATGTATGTTCTGATGTTGGCAATGTGGACTTTTGCTATATTTCTCCATCAGTCAGCGTAAAACAATGCTAGAATATGGTAGCTAAGATGTTAGAGCGAACAGCTGTGAAATAGAACCATCAGTTATCTGTGAAAAGAAAAATGTCACATTGTGCAGACCAGAAAATGGTGATTGCTGGGAGAAGTATCTTAAAGATATAAACCACAACAGTAATTTCTGGAAATATTTCTATTTGGTGACACTCTACATAGAAAATGGAGAACAGAAAGCAGCTCTGCATTTTACCCTTTCCAGCTTCTCATTTAATAATTGATATGAAAATGCAGAAATACATATTTTGTTAATTTTCTTCCAGGTGGATATTATGTCTCTGTTTCGATGGGAATTGGGCTGTGTTCTGCCTGGAAAATTATTTAATATTTCTACCTTCTGTCAGGAAGAAAGCGGGATCCTTCTTCAAATTTTGAATTCCTTTGACGATTCTTCTTGTAGACGTAGGTCTGATTTTTCTTGAAAAGTTCGTAGTTCTGCTGCTGAGACATTGGTTGGGTAGTGACTCAGTGAGACACATGCTGCCTACTGAGTCACCATGGCTGCTCTGTGGGACGGCTGGATTTGTTTTGGGTGGGGGATTTCCAAGTACTGACCTAGCCCAGGCTTCATTAGGTTCCGAGGCTTGATAGGATCACAGCCCAGAGCAGTGATCCCGCAGGGCAGATTTGTATCCTTTCTCCTTAATAATGTGCTTGGGTGGGGTGGCGGGAGAACAAGCCTTTCTTGCAATGAGTAATTGGATGTTTTACAATCAATACCTTAATTTATGTAATACCTGTAATCATATTTTAAAGTGTATGTAAATTTACTAGTGGTTTAGTGAATAGATCATGTCTGTTTTGAACACAAGATCAAAGAGAATTCTTAAAACCCAATCTGACAACACCAAGCATAAACAAATTATATCATTTCCCTCCCCCCATATGTACATGGAAGGAGAGTGAAAGGAGAACTGAAGAGCATGTACATTAATATGCATGTTCCTAGCATTTTTGATAGACGTGTATAAGGGAGAGTAATGAGGATGGGGGGAAGCTGGGAAGGCCAGGGTGACAGGAGCTTGACATGAAACGGGTTATGAAAGCAGCTGGGAATGTGGTGTACACTAACTTTATGAACGAAAAGCTGTTCTGTGCGTGAGAGAAAGAGGAAGCGTTTCTGATTTGTCTGCAGAATAATTTCTAGGCAGCTGCAAAGTCTGTAATTCTGCAGGGACTCTCCCCATCTTAAGGATGTCTCACTGGAAGTAAAACTTAGTAATAGTTGTGGCTTTCCTGGTAGTGTGCATGGCATGTTATTGTTTACATAGGACCTAATTTAACTTTGGGTTGGTCTGAATAGTAGCTAAACTCATCTGAAGTATTGTGATTAAAGATACATAATTTAAGAAGCTTCCCTGCCATTTAATTGCAGTCTTTAAAAATATTTTTAGTCTTATTTTCTGCTTCTAATTGTTGTCCCTTATTGAACAATTACACTAGGTGTGGAAGGGGCCCATTTTTTCATTTTTGTCCTATATTTATTTTCTTGATTTTCTGTATGGTAAGATCCTTAGCTAAAGACTGTAGCTTTGAAAGATCCCTAGTTTTGTAACTTACTTTCATGTACAATACAGATAAGCCAGCAAACAACAAAACATTTGAAATCTTTGTAAGGCTTCTTCACTAATGGTTTCAACTCACAGTTTTAGCATATATCTCTCTTCTACGTTAATGCTTTTTATGTGTACCAGACTACCATTGTCTGGAAACAGGAGCTGTCGAGAGATGCAGGTGGGGAATATTTGGTAATGAAGGGACCGAGGAACCCCGAATAAAAGAGTTTAAGATGAATTTGAGACAAGGAAGGAGAAGAAGCTTAGACAATTGGTTATTTGTTTTTCAGGCAGGTGGTACTTAGGATCTGCATAATTTGCCAAAAAATAGATTCTTTTTCCTTTTTAACATATTTAAGCATGGAAGGGTTTGTTTCATGTTAAGAAAGATCTTGTTTCCATTCTTCACTAGAATAAAAACATTTCAGAATATCAACTCTTTTTTTTTCCAGAATTAAATTCTTTTGTTGTTGTAAATAATAATTTTGTCACATGAACAGACCTTACAAACAGTGTTGTGAAATCATATTGATAAGACTTCCATTATTTTGTAGTTCTATGGAGTTTTACATTGCAGAATACACGTTGAAATTGGAGTGTATTCTTATCTAACCACTTTCCCTACACTGCAGAACGGATTCAGCTGATGTTTGCTAGAATGTATTAGAAGTGAAATTAAAAAAAAAACCAAACAACAAAAACAAACCAAGGAGAAAATATAGATAATAGTTAATTATTTTGTGAAATTTTGAGCAGTTTGTACACAAATAACTTTTTATCTTCATATTAGAGTAATGGACAAGAGTATAACAAAACAGCGGTACTGAAAGAGTATCATCATGGTTTAGGTGAAGAAACATCCACCTCAAGAGATTATGGTAAATACAGTTAATTAGGCATAGCTTGTAAAAGGGGGGGAAAAAACCCACAGCTAATGCATAATTTAGCTGACGATGTTAAAATCGTAGTAATGCTTCTAGTGTTGGCAAACACAGAACGGGGCACGCTAGCTCAAGCAATTCTGTAAACTGGCTGCGTCTGATAAGAAGTCTGCAGTTTAGTATTATGACATGCTCAGAAAAAAATGAGTGCCTGGAGTAAGCTAAGGTTATGCTTAGAATGTTTTCTTTACTGAGACAATTTCATGTGGTCTGGATGAGGGTTCATTTATTATCCGGTACTGTGTCTTACCAAAAAAAGGGCAAATATTTTAACCTGAAAGTAATGCATTTTCTCTTCATTGGCCCTGGTTTTGCACCTTGTCATCTCATCCAATAAATGACAGAAATGAATTAGTGTTTTGCAAGGCAATATAAGCTAAAGTTTTTATTCTGTATTATGCTACTATATTGGATTACTGGTAAATTTTGGTATGGAGGGCAAGGATTGAACTAGTTTAGACCAGACTGAGAGAATTGTGCTGGTCCCCAGCTCCAGTATTATGGCTTCTGCTTCTTTAGGCATAACTGGATTTTCCAAAAGTGCAATAAATCTGGAAAAAAGGCAGGGGAGGGGCCCGTGGCAGGGAGCAGGGCGGAGCTTTATCTTTCTGACTTTTTTGTGCTTATAAGAGGTAAAACGGGAAGGGAAGTGTATTCCTACTGTTCTTGTGTGTTTTTCCTCTTTTCCATAAAGAAGACAGACCCTGTTCATTATACTTTGCAGTTGTAGGCCTTCAGCATCCATACTGCCAACTGTAGTAATTCTGAGTCAGCATAAATTCCTGCTAAACTACACATCTCCTTTGTTCAAGACGAACATGCAGGGGAGCATGCAAGAAAGAGATTTCTTAAAAGAAAAACAGCATTTTTATTCAGCAGTTCTTTTCTATGAAGTGAAAACTGTTTGATCTCAAGTCTTCTGCCTCTCCTCCAAGTCACGTGCACAGCTTGTCTGATAAAGATTTTTGCCTCTATGGGTGTACGCAGGTCCTTCACAGCTAAGCAGAAGTAGTCCTGAATCAGCAGAATGCCAGACGTTTCATAAAGGTTACAGGGAAGCAAAGTGAAGAGCTATTGTTAGTCTTCAAATGAAAATACCTCCCTCTCTCCAGATCAAGGAAAGGCCATCAATATGTGCTTGTTAGCTTATAGTCCCCAAAATATTGTTGTGTACTGTTAGATACACACACACACCAAAAAGACGTAGAAGTGAATGACACCTCTGTGTAGTGTATCTTCCAAATTACATAGGTTAGCAATTTCAATTCGCACTCAATTACCACTTTCTGTCTACCCTAGAATGTGTTTTCCTGTCTTCCCTTTCATCGTTTGAAGAGAAGTATGTAGATTGATTCACAGAAGAATTCCATATGCGAATAAACTAAAGAATATAAAAAACATAGAGAATATAACAAAACATGAAGTGGATTCTCATGTGAACTTCTTGTTTTCATATCAAATTATGCTTAAATGTGTTGAACAATCTGCATATCTCAGTGACTCTTCGAAGGGGAGAGTTTTCTTGACTTCCATGTGGAACTGGAGCTTGCTCTGTATTCACTGAAAAGTAAAACTAGCACACCGTTGTCAAGAATTGCAACATACATCTATTTCCCAGAAATATTGAGAAGTATCTGAAAGTTTTTTAAAAAATTACTGAAGAAATAAAACAGAGTAGTAAACATAATAGCATAAGGAGTGATGAAAGTAAATTTTTATCATGTTTTCTGACAAGTTTATGTGTTTAAAACTATTTTGTCTGGAACCTAGCAATGAACGGGTTCTGGTTGCAAAGAGCTTGCAATGTGATATTTTTTTTCAGGGTTATGATAATTGTATTTGTAATTATGTGATAAAGTTAACTATCCCTTGAAAGAATTGCCCATTGAAATATACTGAAAAGTTTCTATTGTGTTTCTCTGATCTGTTTCATGTAGGAAAGAAGGGAAAGGGAACGAAAGCTGAGTAAAGAAATGGCAGAAAAAGCCACACGGGAACTAGAAAAAATGCAGTTACAAGAAAAGGCCGAAGTAAAGTATAAAGAATGGTTAAAGAAGAAGAGAGCTGAAGAGGCAGAAAAGAAGAAGAAAGAGAAGGTATTAATCAACTAATTGTTTATTTGGATGGGGTTACCTAACCTGTAACTTATATTAAATACATTGGTCGATTAAATTGATTAGAATTTATCAAATGGCAATGTTGTACATGAAAAGAAACTTTCAGAAGTTGTAATGTCAGTGCATTGAAGACATTGAGGTATGGTCAGCAAAGGAAGATGCATATTCATGCATTTTTGTTAACAGCCTTTGCAAACCCACTGCAATTGCGATGTGATAAGGGAAAGAGAAATACAAACCACACAGTGTACCTTTGTGACTCAGTCTGTTGCAGGGTGACCCAGACAGAAAACAGGGGAGCATTATGCACATTTTTCTCCCAGCACCACTATTATATTACTATTATACTTGCACATATTTGTAATTAAAAACATTTTTATTAAAATCTGTCTGTACCAATCTGATGCTAGGAGTTCTAATTTTAATGTTATTTCATCTTAATTAATCACCTCTGTATTTTTATAGTAAGCTTCAAAAGACCTCTTACATATTGTAAGCTTCCTAAAGTATGGGCTTTGAGGTCCTCTGCTTCGCTAGAACAAATGCTCTAATAAGGCTACGCTTGCAGGAATCATCCAGAATTCCTTTGAAATAGCACATATTGGCAATGATGATGCCTGAAAACTATGCAATGTGTGACCAGATGTCTTACCTGTGAAGCTGATGGTTGTATTGTAATTTAATAAACATTACAGTATAATTTTTCACTATAATATGTAATATTATAGGAGTACTACACTACTGCTGTAGCTAAGTGTGTGGGAGGATTGTGGTGAGAAGAATTTATCTATATTCCCCCTGTAATTACAGCAGTTGTTCTTAAAGTAAAGAACACATTTGTAAGAATTTCATAAGTACGTATAATAATTTTTCTGGATTAACTTTAAAATACCGTAAGCTGTACCAGATCAATTTGCAGGCCTTAATGACCTTAATTTTGCAGTCTTTCAAAATTTCCCATATAATTAAAACATGCTTAAATATTCTGTACTGGTGGGTTTTTGTTCCTGCTTAACAGACTGATTCCATGTCTCTGCTCAGCCTCTAAGGTCCACAAGAACCTTGAAACCAAGAAAATAAGTCATCAGACACATTTAAACCACATGCATTCTTTAGTTTCTGAGAGCTTTTTCTCAGAGAAACACTGGATTAGTGCGAAGGTTGATTTTTTTTTAAATTTTTTTTTCAGACTTAAAAAAAAATGCAACTTTTCTATTGTAATGTATTTGTATTTAAAAACATATTTGAAATGCATTCATCAGTCCGGGAATCTGCAAAAGACTTATTTACCATTTTGTACATATTGTACAGGGCTTTGTCTATAGCTATCTTTTTTATTTTTAGGAAAAAGAAAAAGAAAGGGAAGCTGAGCTACAGGAGAAGAAAGCAAGATCGGAGAAGATCTTTAAGGAATGGCTACATAATGCTAGAAATAAACCACGCCCTGTTTTGAATGGTTATGGCTTCCCACGTGGGAAGTCTGCAGGTTTGTACTTCTACCACACATATGTAGTGACTTGGGTTCGTGGTTCCTTCCCTCTAATCCTTTAATGTAAAACGTAACCTGTTCAAGATTTTCATCCAGTATCTAATTTTGGCACATGGGAACGAATATCTCCTTTGGTATAAGTCAGAGAAGCTTTTACTCTGAGACCCTTTGTGCGTGTTTTGTAGCCCTTCGTGTTTTTTGGGAGGAAAATTGTATTATTTGAGAGAATAATGTATCATACCAAATTATAATTGATTTTGATCTCATTTTCCTTACCAGGCATGGGAATCACTGGAGCAAGTTAGTGATTCTTGTGAAGCAAATCAGTTACATTAGCATGCTTGTAAAGTTAGTATTTGTGTCACAGAAGGTGTGTGCCACCTTATGGCCCCTGAATCCCCTTTAGAAAAGAGGTGGTTTTTTGAGATGTGAAGATTAAGAAGAGGCTGACAGAAGTCCTGCCTGAAAAAGGAGACATGGGAATCAACCTGAGCTAAGGTTTCCTTTTCATGTAGCTTTACAACTGCATTACACCTTATTGGCTTCTGTAATCCTATTCCCTTTTTGTTTTAAAGGGAAGTGTTAAAGAGAATGCTGTTGACAGTGTGGTGTTTTGTGAGTCTTATTTTATTTTTGTATTTTTTTGTCATCTCACATGGTACAAAAACAGAAGAGCAGTAAGAAAAAGTATTGCATTTTACGTTCGAGTGCTTAATTAAATTTTCTTTAAAAACATATGTATATACTTTTGCCTTTATTTTTTCATAGAATTAAAATCATTGCTATTATTTGAATTCACAACAGAAAATATTTTAGGACCTAAATTCTGAAGGTTTAAGAAAATGTGGAAAGCACGGGAGCACCCTTTGCTCTTTAGCTTACAACTGTTTATAGATGGTGATCCGTTTTGCTTTTTGTGTTTTGTTTTGGACCTTCGTTACTTCCCCACAGCTGCAATCACTTGTTTAAGTGGTTTTTGAAAAATATTTCTCTACTTAGTTGTGTTCATGCATTAGAATGTATTGCAGACTTTGTGTTACTCAACCGCATGATGTATGCACTGAAATTTCACTACAGGCAAATGACTGATAGGGCAACGTGTTCCTTCTGTTGCATTTTAGATTTTCTTATATTGCTTTATGGGCCCTAGGTTATTAATTGCAGGTTATTAATATGTGGATAGTTAGTGTATTTTTCTTCTCAATAAAATGAAGAATAACAGTTAAGCAAAGACTGAAAAATATGTGAGCTTTGCATATGTGGTGACAGGAAGATTTATTTATAAATGCTTTGAAATAATGCAGAGTAGCCGATTCATTGACATTTACACCTTTGAAGTATACAAAGGATAGAGCATTCTGAATGTTACACAGCATTTGACCTGATTGGTATTTTAAATAGAGATTAAGAATATGCCAGTTATTGGTAAAAAAAAATAAATGGAAGTTTTATTACTTTGAATCATTTAAATTATGTGATGTGCCTATGCTGTCTTCCTCTGAAGACGGTGTTGTGTCTCTGTTAGTTCAGATGATTATTATAAATGTTTGCATTGTAGAGCTTGTGTAAATATTCCTTTTTAGTTATGTGTATTTTCTAAATGTTTTAGGGTATGCTGATGGAAATTCATATCCAGCTCCAGCATATTGTAACCCCATTCCTTGGAAACCTGTACTTGTGCCTCCTCCAAAGGAAGACAATGTTCTTACCGTGAAGAAGAGTAAGAGACCTGTATCTTGTCAGTCACATGCATCTTCGCCTGTGGTAATTTATAAGCCCAAGAGCAACCCTTGTGTTGGATCCTGGTGCAGAAAGTAGCTATAATACAGAAACCAAAACTATTCTTAAGATCTTCAGTGAACTGGGCCATAAATATGAAGTTATACGTAGTTACATGTCCAAAACAAGCTGCCTTGTTTTTTTAGAATTTTTGTGAATAGGTTTTGTATTTACAGCCAACCGACCAATCAGCTTTTTTATATGGCTTTTTATATGTTGCATTTTGGTTTAAAAAAAGAAAAAAGGTCATATTTAGCCAACTGTAACGGTACTGTACCTTGATACCAATAAAACGCACAGGACTGTTTCTTCCTTTCCTCCTCTTTTGTTGTTGAAGGAGTTCTTTTGTGTATGCGATTATTCTTTTGGGCAGGAGTGTTGCTGGGTTATTTTAAAAATGCTAATTAAACAGACTTTAAAACAATTCTTGGCTTAGCGTGGAAGGAATTCAAGACCTGCATGCAGTTGCAGGGCTATGTCATTGGAGTCATGGAGATGTAGTGGGATATCTTACATCACTGGAGTGCTTCAATGGGTGGATGCAGGCCCTTTAGGAAGCACAGGCTGGGATGGTGAGAAGGGGAGAGCAGGAAGAACACATGAAGTTTTGGGTGAGGACTGGAGATTAGCCAGCTGAGACCTAATGAGCTAAGATTAAAAAGGGGGACCAAGGCGGGCAATGTTGTGATGGGCATCAACTACAGACCACCTGATCGGGAAGAAGTGCGCAACATTCTTCAGGCAGTTGGAAGAAGCCTTATGCTTGCGGGCCCTGGTCTCACAGGGAGACTTGAACCACCCTGAAATGTGCTGGAAGGGCAACACAGCAGAGTGCAAGCAGGCAAGGGAGTTTCTGGAGAGCATCGGTAACTCCTTGACACAGCTGGTAGAGGAGCTGACAAGGGGGAAGGCTTGTTGCTGGACCTGATACGTACAAACAAAGGAGAACTGGTCAGAAACATGAAGGCTGGGGGCAGCTTTGCCTGCAGTGACCAGGGGCAGTGAAATTCAGGATCCTGAGTGGAGGGAACAAATAGGAGGATCACAATCCTGAACTTCAGGAGAGCAGATTTTGTCCTGTTCAGGAACTCGCTTGGAAAAATCCCATGAAATATGGTCATGGAGAGGAGAGGGTTCTGGGAGGGGTGGTGATTTTCAAGGATGGTCCATCCCATTGAGCAGGAAGTCAAGCAGGAGCGACAGAAAGCCTGCATAGATGAACAAGGAACCCCTGACTGAAATACAAAAAGGAAGCATACAAGAGGGGGCAGCGGGAACAAGTGACCCTGGTGGCATATAGAAACACTGTCCAAGTGTGCAGGGATGGGATGAGAAAAGCCATAGCCTATCTGGAGCTGAAACTAGCGAGAGATGTGAAGGGGCAACAAGAAGGGCTTCTGTAGGTGTATCATCAGCAAAAGGGAAGTTAGGAGAATGTGGGCCCACTGCCACATGGGGCAGGGGCTTGGTGACAATGGACACAGAAAAGGCCAACATACTCAATGCTTTCTTCACTTTTTTTTTTTTTTTTTTCTTTTTTCCCCCTGGCAATCTACTGATTGACCTCAGCAATCACAGATCCCAGAGTCCAGTGGGAAAATCTGGAGCAAGGAAGACAACCTTGGTGGAGGAGGATCTCACCTCAGTCACCTAGAAAGGTGATGGATGTGGCAAAACTGGCCATCAGCCTCCTGGGATACATGAGAAAGAGCTTAGGCCAGCACATCTTTCCCCAGCACCAGTTGAGACCGCATCTGCAATGCTGTGCCCAGTCATGGGCATCCCAGTAAAAGAGTGACATGGACGTACTGAAGCAAGCTCAGTGAAGGGCCACAAAGATGATTAAGGGATTGGAGCATCTGACAGAGGAAGAGAAGCTGAGAGAGCTGGGACACTTAAGCGTGGAGGAGAGAAAGCTCAGGAGAGATCTTACGAACGTCTGTAAATACCTGATGGGCGGAGAGAGAAAGGCAGAGCAAACCCTCCTCAGTAGTGCCCAGTGACAGGAGAAGAGGCAAGGGGCACAAACTAGAATACAGGAAATTCCATTTAAACATGAGACAGAATTTTTTAAAGTGAGAGTGATCAAACCCTGGAACAGGTTGCCCAGAGATGTGGAGTCTCCATCCTTGGAGATACTCAAAAACCAACTGGCCACAGCCCTGAGCAACCTGCTGTAGTTGGCCCTGGTTTGAACCAGGGAGTTAGGACGAGACGATATCCAGAAGTCCCTTCCAACCTCAACAATTCTGTGATTAATAGTGAAAAGGAGAAAGCAGAAAGAGATAAGACCTTTTTTTCCTGTTAAAATAGTTGTAGCACTTTAAGAAATATATTGTTATCCTTTAAAAATTACAGAATATTTAAAAGTACATTATGTACTATAAAATTTAATTGGTAAAAAGCCCACTAAGGCACATTCTGGCATCTAAGCATTCTAATATATTGATTTCTGCTTCTGATCTTAATAATCAATTTACATTTCTTCACAGCAAATCGTGAAAAATACTAAACTATCAGCGTCAAGTTTATACTTAAAACATTACTTCTACCCTAACTTTGAGTGAATCAGTTTATACAATCTGCCTTTGGCGGTTCTTTCTAGATAATGCCAGATGCTAAAAAGACTGCAACGTCTTACAGGAGTTAATGGATTATTTGGTTTGTGTTTGTCAGTAATTTCTGATATGAATTAGTGTGAAGTCTCACAGACTTTCACAAAGTTCTTCACATTCACCTAGCGTTAAAGCAGCGCAAAGGGCATTATGCAATCGTGTTTCATTTTTCATTTTACGCTTTAAAATCATGAACATAAAACTATTCTTCATCAGAACGAAAAGAAAGAAAACATGCTTTAAAGAGCAATGTGTGAATCTTCTGTGAGTCAATTCTGTCATTTTATTGTAGTAGTGGCTAAAAATAACTGAAATTAGGACTGCTGTGTACTACAGATGTAAATGCAAGTGGAAGCCCGTTTTAATACTTGAAAGTGTGTCACTTAAGCTGACAAAATAGACACAAGCTAGTACGAGTGTACGAGTATGTTCCTTGGTTTATCGCATACGGTGGGTGCACAGGCTGATCTGATGCATTTCACTTCTGTCGCTAAGATAGCGGGCTCCGCAGTGTCCGGGAGGGGTCTGTTCTTGTTACTTCTCCAACAGTGTGTAACTCAAGGGCCAGACATTTATGAATATGTGATTTATAACGCGGGTTATTGTTACATTAGTTAATGAATGTCTGTTGAGAGTACCTGACTTTCTGCAGTCTAATATTTGGCCATACATAGTAAAAGCTGTTAATTTTTAATGCTGGATTTATTTAATAGTTTATTTTCTTATTTATTCTAATATGTAAATAAAGACACTTAATGCAGCTCTCATGAAAGACAATAAAAACTCCCAGCAAGGCCACTACCGTGACTTACTAGAATGTTCTTTTAATGCTGTTTCTAGGTTATTTCCATATTCTAAAGTATGTAAGGCTTTTGGTTATTGCGGGTTGGTTTTTTTTTAAAGGCAGAAAATAATTTTAACGATTCATGCACTATTCTCTTCTGTCTGTTTATTTTGATATTAACTTTACTGTACACATTTAGGAGAAGTCTGGACTCCGTAAAATATGTGGAGTGTTGAACTGTGTTTCTGTTAAGTAGGAGAACATGGGCTTCAGAGAAGGAGTCTGCACATTAACCTCAGGATGTAGAACTTTGTGCCTGGCTTTTTCTATAAGGACCTCCGCGACGGATTGGTATGAAACTAGTGGATTAATGGATTAGATGTTAATCTCTCCAGCTGACCTTGCCATGTGGAGATGTCTTACGAGAGTCAGAAGTCTGACAATTATGCAAGCTACCAGAAGCTCATTAGTGTTTAGATGAAGGGACAGCATTTTACTGTAATGTAAATGATTACTTTTGGAATAGTTTACAGAGGTTTCTTGGGACTCTGATTTAGTTGAAGAGCCATATACTGTCATGTTAGTATTTTCTCTAATAGTTTTTCTGAAATAGCATGTGGCCACCAGTAAGGTGTGTTGACGCAATTACCTGAGTGTGTATTTATGACTTGGTATTTTTTTTAGCGTTTATTTGCTTGTAGTGACATAAAATGGCCTATTGTATGAAGACAGGCATTGATAGCATTTATGTTAACAGAATATGAAAGAATCTACGGCTTGATTCTGCTGTAGCACATCATTGGCAAGATTTCTGTTGGCTTGAACAGTGACAAATGGCAATTTAACAGAGGTTCCAATGCTAACCTAAATAGAGTTGTCCTTCAGGATTGAATGCCTGCACCCAAGGGGAAGGGCTAAATAAATCTTAAATGTGTGTTTGGTTCAGAAATGGGAATATAGCAGTAAATGCTGAAGTCTAGTAGTTTTCTTTCAGATGCCTCAGCCAGAGTAATCAAACTGAGTACTTACTGGAATTCTAGTTTAGAGATTTTAGAAAATACTAATAAATATCTAAAGCCATTATCCTTTTTTTCTCCCAACCAAAGATAGTGTTATTTTTCCTCCACCAAATTTTCTGTGGAAAGCTTTATCCTGTCTTCAGAATCAGAGCAGTGTTTCATTTGGAGACAGCCAGCTTTAAGTGGACTTACAACCCCTAAAATAGCAGCTTTAAGATGAGGCCCTTGCTGTAGCTTATCTATAGCATTATAAATGCAGTTCTGTCCTAACTAAATTATGAGTAAGGTTAAAGCAAGATAGCTCGTGAGTGTACATATTGGCTCCGATTCAATCAACATAATGGTTTCGCTGAGCAAAGAAGAGAAATATTGTTTGGATTCTTTCCAACAGGATATCAATCACTCAATGAAATGCTCTGGCCTTGCAGCGTAATTTAAGATCGTGTGCTACAGAAAGCTATAATTTCATGCTGTTGCGGCAAATAATTAATTTACACTATTACTTCTCAGATGGTAGAAAGATAAAATCTTAACACTTTGTTGTAACTTAAGCAGCATTCTGTAGTCTCTTATTAAGTTCTCTCCCGGATTTCTCTGCTTGTGAAATTTCACAGTAGATCAGGTTGCTGAATCTCAAATTACTCACCAGAAACAACCCAAGATCTTGCATCTCGATGTCTACGCTGCTAAAATAGTACGAGACTCAACCTCAGCTTGTTATCATCCCCTTGTTTTTGCAGAACTTCTGGTTGTAAGAATTCGCAGACCACTTCAAAATCCTGGCTGCTGCATCCTTGTAGGATTCGCAGCCTTTCCTCCTCTCCGTCTGTCAGTCACAAACGGAGCGCCACGCTCAGCCTTGCTGTGAAGGATTACGTCTCCTGTGAGCCTTTACTGGTTTTGAAAATTACTGTGTAGGCGCTCCATAAAGTAGCATGACAGCAATGGACAGTGGATCTTCACGCAGGTGTTTCAGAGTTGAAAGTCTACAAGCAGTGAAGTGGATCAAAAGAAGTCATAGAAGAGCATATGATGAGTAAGAAGTCACTATTATTGCAAGCAGCCTTGCCTTCTTAGGACGTTGTCCGGTTAATGCAATATAATGCAGCTTCACCGTTGGAAGTTTTGTTACTGGTTCTGGTGTGCCAAGCCAAGACTTCACCTGAACCCAATAGTTGCATCATATTCTAATAACGTCCTTGCCACTGTCACATCTCAATGTAAAATTAATTTCTTAATTTACCATTTTCAAAACTAGATTGAAGAGCAGCCATTAGTCCCGATATAATTTTCACTGGGAGATTTTTGTGAGTAAATATGGAAGATATCACATGTTATTGCTGTGGTCGAAAGCTGAGTGTTCCAGACTGCTCTCCCCTGGCCAATGTCATGAGCTGTGTTTAAACTCAGTGACGGAAGGGAAATCTGAGCACCCTGATCTAGTAAAGTGTATAAACACTTGATTAGCTTGAAATGTGTTAGGGAGATCATTGATAAAGCAGGGCTAAAGCGGCCGCGCTCTCCTGGATTTGAGGACCTAAAGCCTATTCAGTTAGCATAGCCCGTGTTTCATACATGAGGTTATTTCCATGTTTTCACATGTGGAACTCATTTTGTAATGACCTATTAGACAATTCCCTAAAGCTGTAGTTAAGTGAGAGTAACTTTTTGCAAAATGTGAAGGCCTATTCTTAATATGTGGACTTAAATGTTTCCTCGGTCTAATTTAGTGACTCGATCAGGGATTGCAAATATTTAATTCACAGATTTAATTCACAAATTTGAATTTACAGAAAATTGTCAGGGTGGGGGATTTGAAAAGTGAGATACTTGCAGGTCTCGATAGCAAAATCTCTTGAACTATGGTGTTGCCAGGTGCAAGGGTAGATTCAATTATGTTAATGATATTGTTACAAAGGACTCAGACTTTGGTTTCTTTTACTGCAGTCACAACTGAAATGATTTCAGTGTTATTAGCTCTAAACAATGATAAGTGGTTAATGCAGTTAGATAAAGATCATAACAGGTGCTTTTGTGTATAGGTTCTGTGGAAGACGAGTCTCTGACCTTTACAGGTAATTTGTTTAAACAATGCAAGGTTATGTGTTTTGGGATTAAGGCAACAAGTTAATAAGTAATCCAGCAATGCCAAAATGGTGATAGATGCTAGAATGTTTTCTCCGTAACTGCAGTCTGACTAAAACCAAAAAACCCTGCAAGTTTTATTATGTAAAGACACCATATGCAGTTGTACTGCTATGAAATCCATAATGTAAAAGTCCTTTTTGTTAAGATGTTGATCAGGGTAAGAAGAAAGCTCTTCAGTTTCCCCTTTACATTGACACATGTGCATCCATCTTTAAATAACAGTTACTGAAAGCTATGTAGAATATTTATCAGTACCCGGGAGGAAAGCGAGATGACTGTGGTATGCCTGAGTTCAAAGAGCCCTTCAAAGATGCCGATACAAATCCACGCTTCAGCCTTCGCTAACAAAATTGTGATCAAGTTATAGAGGATGGGTCCCAGGAATTCCTGTGTTGTTCTTGCTAAGCGAGTGCAGTAGTTGAAAGGGCCAACACCGATGGCTTTATTTCCGCCGTTCAGAAGGGATTTCTCTCTCTGTGAGGATGGCTGTTCCAGTTGAGCGAAGCTCACAGCGTGTTGAGTTGGGCAATGACAAGTCTATAAAAGGACATGTGAAATTTGCAAAAAACAATTTCCATACTAGATAGAACGGCCAGGGATACAGGGAACAAAGATGAAAGGCAGGTGGCAACTGAGGCTGCAGCTGGGGGTGGGCAGAATACGGTACCGATGTTACATTATTTATTTCACGTGATGTAGAAATGTACGCAATGTTGAATGGGAACAAGTGAGTTACGGTGCTCATCCAGCACTTTTTTGTATGCCGCCCTGTGCACGGTTTGTCAGAGGTATGTCAAAATCCTCCCAAGCCAAGTGTGAGTGACAACAGCTTGAAGTACCTTCATCAGTAGAATCGAGACAGTGTGATATTTATTAAGCGAAGTGCCAAAACTGCTGCGGGGATATAGGGTGGAACATGAAAGCTTTTGGCTGGCACTTGTTTACAATGTTCCAGGCTATTGCGACTGACACAAACCATACAAAACTTCCTCGTTTCCTTGTGTGTGCTTCAACCTCAAATGGCTTTCCAGAACTTAGTACTGTTTCATATCCAAATTCTTGTACTCCTCAGGAAGGAAAATGGGAGGGTAAGTCTGTTTAACTGTTCCAAGATTCTTGGTGTAGGGGAAGCGAGTAATATGACCCAAATGAGTTTAGCAAGGAAAGTATTCTCTTACGGGTTTAATCTGCTAGTAATACAAAATGTTACAGGAACTATAATTTGAAGAAACTCTAGGATCCAGGTGCTGCTGATGGTTTTTTCTTTTTTCTTTTTTTTTTTTCCTTGTTTTTTAGGCCAAAGTTGTTATTGAACTATTTGTAAAATCCGTGCTTCGTGGAACTGTTTTCCCTTCCGTATTGGTTAAGCTGAACAGCTTTGAAAATTGGTAAGATTACATAAAATCTCCTGAATGCAGTGGATGTGCTGGTCGTGTTTCATGAGATTCCAACACAAACAAATCTTCGAAAAAAACCTCCCTACTTTTTTGTTATTTCAGGTGGTCTGGGTGTGTTGCTCATACATAAAATTGTTAGGGTTCTTCTAAGACTGCTTCAGAGGTATAATATTTCAGGATTAAAACGCTGAAACAGGAGTAAGGCAACTAAGCTTCAGCATTATGCCTTTTAAAACTATTGAAAAGTGGCATTGCACCTTCCAACTTGCCCGTAAGCCTTTGATACTTTTAAAGCGTAATCCTCTTGTAAAGCAGTTCAGATGTTTGCTAGTCACTTAAAATATTGATCTACTTCATGTCTAGTTCAGTGTTTTGAATGGTGATTTATCGTTAATTTACTGTCCTTGCCAGTAAATTTATAGAATTTGACCTTCCTTAGACATTGCTGTTGAAACTGCTGTGTTTTTTTATAGAAAAACTTACAAGTAATAATGATTGCAGAGCCACTGGCCTAGAAAATAAGATATGTGCATTTCAGTCTCTGATCCATGAACTTTTACGTGTATATGCAAAGTAAATACTTCCAGCAGAAGGGATTAAACATCTCCAGGTAATATGTTCTCATTTGGCCACTAGGTCACTCATCTGAATACCCATGGGAGAGATGCATGGAAATCACTGGTAAGTGTTGACTATTGGGAAATAAAGTGTTTTGATTTTTTTTCCAGAAGTTTTGTAAAAAAAAATCTGTCTTCCTCATTTGATAAAAATTGCATCATGTCAAAAGTTTAATGGTGGGTGAACAATATTTTAAGCTTTTAATCTTGATAGGGACAGTTTTAGCTTGGGTTTGGATGCAGTTTGAATGATATTTTGGGGAAAGGATTGAGGTGGGAAAATGTAGTTCCTCTACTGATGCTAAAACCCTAATTATTTTTACAACTGTGTCCCTTAGCATCTAAGTTACAGTTAAGGTTTTGCTGGACACAGCTGGTTTGCAGGACACATAGGCATGGATGGTGACTTATATTTGCGCACTGCAACTGATGTTTCCTGGTGTGGTCAGGAGAGAGGCTAGCTAGGAAGAGAAATCGGATTAATTAGCATTTGACTTTATTTGTAATACAACTATCGCAATACTGTGCTACTCTTTCCTTTTAATTTTGCAGATGTTCAATCGTAAGTTATGCTTAGGTCCTATATAAAAAGAGTTTGCAATCTAGACTTTCTAGACCAAATCACGGGTAAACAAAAGACACACCTCACAAGTTGATACGATCTACAAAGTGCATCCAGGGGTTTGTTTGTTTTCTTCTTCCTTCTAATGCTATGAAGCATTTTCATTCTGTTTTATCTTGGGACTTTTTCAAGGGTAGAAACGTGTGAAATTATATTTTTATTTGCATAAAGATTTCAAATGCACTTCTCTTGGAGTCTTAATATATGTAATACGTGTATTTTTATATATATGAAAAGCATTTGGCTAAGTTTTAGTGTTGCTTCAGTTTCTTAACACAAAAGGGAAGTAAAATGAATAATCATAAGCTTTTGAATCATGATCTCAGAAATAATTCTTGTCTAGCTGCGTATAGTTTGTAGAGTTACACAGTATGCTCTTTAATTAACATTGAGACAATATATAGTGGGTAAAGAATGCTGTCTTGTGATGAAATCAAAGAACTTGATTTAAAACTCCCGAGTTATGTATCTAACTCTGTCGCTGCCTCTTTGTTAGATCTAAGACAAGCCAAGTAACTTCTCTCTGACAAAGTTAGAGCGTGTCTGAAAGCTACTAGCTTTCATAAATTAGCACTTTTGATTGCCAGGTAAAAAGACAGGTATGAAACAGGGTGTAGGAGACTCGGTTACACCGAATAGCCGGGTGATAAGGGAGACTTTGAATTGTCTGGCTTTTTTGTAATGGCTAGCAAGTACAGTGTTACGTTAACTGCGCTGATCTTCCACTGCTATAAAAGGCACTGCCTCAAACAGATGCAATTAAATATTATCTAGAAACCAGATCACTACATGTTTTCCGCGACTTCGTTTTAATTTTGTTTCTATCTTTGCTGCCACGTTGTTGTTCTTGATCATGAGTTAAAAGGCATGCTCTGCTGGGCAGCTGAATGCACTTTGGCAATGTGAACTTTTTAAAAAGCTAAAAGATATAATAAAAGCTTACTGGTAGAGCATAAACCAAGCTCAAAGAATGTCTGGAACTAACAGTGTAAGCCAGAAGTGCTTGCCCTTTCGAAAAAAAAGAAAAGAAAAGAAAAGAAAAAAAGGGAAAAAAAGAAAAAAAAAAAGCTTTGGCAATAAAGGAAATTATAACCAATTGTAATGGTTATAACGCTGCACAAATAAGTACTATGTACAGAGCAACTATTACTTAGTAAAAGTTTTGCTCTCTCTTACCAGTTATAGAACATGGTAACTTTTCTACACTTTAAGTCCACCCTGAATCCCTTTGGTAGTTTTTTAGGGGAAGAAAAAACAAAAACCACAAGGCAAAAAAAGAAACAACCGCTCAACCAATCCCATATGAAACCTTGACTCACTGCAGCCTGAGGCACGGTTTAGAATCCAGCTTTTTGGAAAGACGAGTTCTTCCTGTTGCTGGAGAAGGGAGGGGAGGGATGAAAGTCTGTGTCATGGATTTCAAATGCAACTTGATTCACAACATCGAGGACTGGTCGCAGTGCTGTGCACTTTCAAGAGTGGTTTTAAGAGCTTGTTTTTTCCTTAGGTGATGAACTGTTGATATGCCTCAAACTGGGTGAATTTTGAGAAACTCATCATCAGCTTAAATCCGATTTGCCTTTCCTAAAATTTGTCCCAAATAAGTGGAGACAAAGGAAAAGCAAAAGTCACTTGGGCTCAGTTTCATCTCACCTAACTTTTGGCACCTACATTGTAAACTACTCCCACTATCTTCTTTAAATCAATGAGTAGATATTGGCATGCTCCGGGTACAGCAGCGCTCTTTGAGAAAGGGAAACAGAATCTATGATTCTGTTTCCCTTTCTCAAAGAGCGCTGCTGTACCCGGAGCATGCCAATGCCTTTAAGAAAGGGAAATAAAACTCTAGAAGCGTGTGTTTCTTCCCATTGTATATAACTACTGCCTTGGAGGATATCTACCAATGCAGGTCACTGCTGCGCGGTCAGGTTTACCCTACCTGGGCCATTTCTGTTCATGGCTTTTGTAGCGTTAGCTGTGTCTCGAGATAAACAGTGTCGATATTGTCACTGTCACAGCTTTATTCTGTGCCTTGTATTTGTTATTTTTTCATTAAAATCTTGGATTGAATGATAATCTCACTTTCATTGAAAAAAAACCAAACCCAAACCCTCAAAATACTGTGAAAACAGAGAAAGCTTAGTGTTGTGATTTGCAGGCTGATGTCCCAATAGTTTACTGAGAATCAACTCATGCTTTTTGCACTTTTTGATGAGCAACACTGCTGTCAATCAAAACTAAATTTCTATTTCTTTGGGTTCCAGTTCCTCCCAGCCATGAGTTGCGCCTGCCCATCAGATTTTAGCTGTTACTGTGTCTCATAGCTAACTTCATTTGCACTGTCAGGTGGAGAAAACCAAAAAGCAGGTCTTAGAAGTATAGAGACGTAATTTGCCTATACGGTTGTGTAGGTTTCTGGTAGGACAGAAGAGTTGCCACCATTCTGTATATCCTCAGTCCTTATGGAGTTTCCAGCATCGCTTTGGGCAGGACCCAAATGGATCACAAATAAATGAGCAGTATGGGTTGTGCGTCTGCTGCCTAGCAGCATTAGATGTTGCAAGAAAAGCAACGTAACAAAGAAAAGGAGAAAATAATGCTCCTATTTACTCTGTAAAATTGAACATGCCGCAAATTGTTTAGTTTTGTGAAGAAACCCGTGTGAGACTTCTGAAGCTTGTGCGGTTGTTGCAATGACGAGGTAGTCAGGTGATGATAAATTCTCATAAATTCTCGGCGTCCAGTTTAGTAATGATATTGCAGTATTGGGAATTGCGATATGTGAAAAACATCAAAGGTTTTATGAAACCTAAATAACCTACTTTTAAAAAGAAATTCTTTTACAGCAACAGTAAGATATCCAGCCTATAACCCTTAATTTTGTGTTTGCTGTCACTAGGCCTGTTACTCACCAGTCCTTCTAGATTGATGCCTAATTAGATACCTAATTATCCATTTCCTACTGCTTTCCAGCAGCTCAGTGAACACCTCTAAAAACCCAGACATGCTGCAAGTAGTGAAATGTTTGGAAATTTCTGAGAAACCCTGGGTGGATTGTGATACAAGAGATTTGTCAAAAGTAATTTGATATGTGACCATAACTAATGATGGAATCCCAATCAATGCGAAGGAGGAAACCCTCATAGATAACTGAAGTCGGTCTGAACTCAAGATTTATGGCATTCCCTTTTCTTTCCATCCAAAACTTTCTCACAACAAAAAGCAAAGTTCACATACCAAAAAAATCTGAAAATACCAGGTCAAACGTAAGCAATTAAACCCAAGCAATTAAAACCTAAGCAGTTTAGTAGGTCAAGGATGTGTGACCCAGCAAAAAGGCCAGCCAATGGGTAATACAAGGGCTGTCTCCATCTCCGCAGACCACTGCATAAAATATAGGAGTAAGACTGAGCGGTGTGTTTTCAAGGGGTTCTGAGAAACAGAAATTCCCACTGAGCCTTTCCTGCCCTGCTCACATAGTCTCTAACAGGGATTGTAATAGTGTGGTTGGAAAATGTTTTTATTTTTTTTCCTCCCTCAAGTTCTTGAGGAGGAAAAAATAGAAAACCAATCCTGTCCTAGTGCTCCTTTTTGAAATAGTGTGTTTTGCTTTATGGTAGATACAGAGGGGAAATGATCACAGATGCGGTGTATATATAATATATGCCATTTATTGAGTATAAAGGTGTATATGAATTTGCTTACATTAAAGAAAAAAAAAGGAATTGATGAAGAAAATGGTGTGAATAAGGGAACATGACCTGATTTCCAATTTCAAGGAATCTGAACATTTCTCATAATTTCCGACCCTTGCAATTTATAGTGAACATTACAATACATTGATTTTTTTTTAATTATTTTTTTTAACCTCCATTTTTGATTGTGATTATTTGATAATTTCAACTTGAATTTGAAAGACTGTGTTTCTGTTTCTCAGATGTGATTCATGTGTCAGCATTACATCACTCCTACATGTTCTTCCACAGGTGGTTTCCTGGCAGAATGTCAGGGGTTCTGCTCTCTGGACTTATTTGCTTGCTCTTTGTCTTATGAGCCCCCAAGAAGCAGTTCTGATCTGTTTGAAGCCAATGACAGTAGATTGCTTGAACTGTGTTTGCCAGGCCCATAGGGAAAATAATCAGCTTGATCCTTTTATTGATTCGGGAATTAAGTCATTCCAGGTTTTTGTCATACTTCTTTATGTCAGTCCAGTTGTGGAAAACTCATGTTTCCTTTAGAAAGAAAGGAGAGTTCAGGCCTTCTATGCCATGTGCTTCATCACAGTTTCTGGATTTTAATTTAAATAAATCTGGTCTATAGTGATAAATACGCTTTGTATCTTTAATGGGTAGGATTTAATGCCAAACCTGCACTATCGGCAAAACCAGTGAACATTGTTTCTCTGAGCTCTTATGGTACCGTGTCTTTACGAAAGCAAGAACCTGATAAAAGACCAGCGCGTTGCAATGCTAAAAGCCCCCAAGATAAGAAAAATTGTTGAATAAAGCTTTAAACAACATCCAGAGACACAGATTAAAGGATTTGCCTCGGCCATTTTAGGGGAAGTGGGAAATGGCAGTTGCAGAAGCACCAGCTGAGGTATGCCTTGCCTAGTGGAACTTGAGTTTCTCCTTTTGTTGTGGAGAGTGGAATTCAGTCTATGACTACAGTTGAGTGTCAGAGATCCCACGCAGGTGGGTTTTGATGGAGCATCTTTCCACTCATTTCTTTTCCTGGGAACTTTAAGAATTGTAAGTGTACAGTAAAAAATAATACAGTAATGATACTTCTCTAACAATGCTCCTATAGACTTCTTAAATCTAATAACTAAACCCAACACTGTTTAGTTTACATAACGTAAAGTAATTTTGCTTGCAATATACTTTTCACTCGCTAGATGTCTTGGTGATCTGTGATGTTCTGGACATGGTATGATTCTTGGTAAACTGAGTCTTGGAAAAAAAACCTGAGACATAACTGGATTCTTGAAGTTTTTTTGAACCATCCTTGTTAGCACAAGTCCTATCATTTTGAGAACCTCTTCTGGATTTTAGTATCTAGAATGTATGTTCCTCGGTGCCTGCTATGTGATGAGGATATGATTACACAATTGTACCATATAGCGCTAATTTTGCTTTTTAAGGAGGAATGGGTACTTTTTGAATCTGAAAATAGTTCTGGATTTTTCTTTCATGTAGTTGAACTCTGGGTCCTAATGGATCTCTAGGTTCTCTTGTCGTTGTTGGAAGCTCATTCTCCTCAACTGCTTTGGAAAGCAAATGTTTCTTCAGGACGCAGCACATTGCATGCCTTCCAGGCCTGCTCTCGTGGAGTTGACTTCTTAACCCCCCCAATCATATTTTCTTTCTCTCTTATTTCTCCTCCTCCAAGTCTTGATAGCAGAGGCAGGTTACAGGAAGGTGAGGGAATATGAGGACTTACCTTTTCTCCTTGTATCATCAGATCAGTATAAGGGAGGGGTGCAACAATTACTGTACAGTCAATAATGAGATATGAACTAGTTTGACATGGTCTTAACTACCTATGTTACTAATACAGTTATGATTTCCTTTTGATTTATTCAGGAAGGTGGTATGCTTCTCGGAGACATTACATATCAAGTTTTGTGTTGGTATATGTGCTTTCAAGAAAACTTTTCCGGAGTTCTTCAGACTGCGGAGGCAACTCTTCCATATTGCACGAGTTCCCTTTCATCACTTGCCTAAATCTCAAATCTGTGCGTTTTAATCTGAAAAAAAAAGAAAAAAAAGGCAAAGAGCTGATATTTAATTAGGTTGTCAGATGCTTGATTTTCACAAAATACTTCATAAAGTGTTGTGGAAAGAGTAAACTTCTGTGGAAAGCAAGAATTTGACCTTACTGTTCTTTATAATGCTAAATATTTATGACTGGCTAAAGTATTTACAGAAGAGCTAATCTGCACATTTTAAAGAGGTTCCAAAAATTAAAAGCAGCTGAGGAGAGCAGTCCAATATCTGGCAAAGGATCTGGCTGTATTTTCCAAAGTATATCTCTCGTGTATGATATACATGTGAAAAACAAGAACTTATATTCTGTGTATTAGGTCTGTGTGGTGAAGATAAAATGTCAAATTCCATGTCTGAATTTTTAGAGTTATCATTAGATTACAAATATTCAGGCTCCCGCTTTGTAAAAACTTGAACACGTTAGCACAGGCAGTAATCGTTCGTCCTGTTTTTAAAGATGTAAATCCTCGTCTTGCGTTGGCATCACTTGGAAGGATGCACAGTGTCTCTAGGGATGAAAACCGTGCTGTGGAGTTAAGTCTCTAAGCTCTGGCGCACAGAGTCAGGTGAGAGAGGGCAGGAGACTGTTCTGCCGCTCGGCTTTTTTGGGTTGGCCGATGCTCTGTGGCATCCTCTGCCAGCACAGCTCTATGTTGTAGCCGCCTGGAAGAGCTCAATGGTTACGAAGCTCAGAAAACCCAGGTTAATGGAAGCTCTTGAAAATGATCTCTAGGTGTTTGCGCAGCTGGTAGAACAAGCAAGAGGAAGCTCCAAACATGCAGCCCTTTATTGTGCTCCCCAAATTCCTGGGACTCTGTCAGGCATCAGCATTTTTTGTGGCTTGCTATGTGCGTTTCTCACGCTGTTTTCCAGCTGTTGCCATGAACCAGGTACAAAAATCCGTAAAAGACCGTGCTATTTCTAAAAAGATTAATTGCCTGAAGGATTTTTGTCTTTGACGTCTATGCTGTCAGCACATCTTCATATTCAGCATCTGTAGGAAGAATTCACATGCATGATTTCTGAGATCCAAGTACCTCAGCAAAAGAGAGATTCATGTAAGAGACTGCAGGATTCGGGTCTGACATTTTGCGGTTTTGGGGAACCCGACTCTCTGCCACGGGCGCTGTCATGGCAGTTCTGTGTTGCCGGTTCCCACTTGGGCCTGTTCTTGACAAGCTCATGAAGACACTACAGGGGAAAAAAAAAAATCTTATTGCAGGTGATTTGGGTCTGAAGAGCCAGACAATTCTACCAATCCACGTAAAACCAGGCGTGCTAGTAGGGCAAGAGAGAGCCTGCTGTGAGAGGGCCGAGATCCTGTTGTACGTATGAGCCAGTGCTGCTCCAGGAGAGTTTCTGTAATCACCAGCCTGTCTTTGAATGCAGTTAACAAGGCCAAATGTTAACACGATATCACGTGTTTCTGCTCTGAGGAGTATCTCTTAGGAAAAAGCATAACTGTGCCCAATTTTAATAAGTGTTTCTTGACCAGGCTAAATCCAAGTTGTCCTTCCTTCCCCGGCCCATCTTGTTTAGCCACATCCCATCCTGGATATGTATAAAGGTGGCATGTTTTGTTTGTTAATAGGGTAGAGTGTACAACTCTGATCTGCATTACTATTAATTTTTAGTTCATAGGACACTGGTATAATCAACATTATTATGAAGAGGGGCACTATTATTTGTTGTGCTCTCACACTTGTGAAAGTATCAGATGAATAGAGGAAAAAAATTCAAAATCATCCTCTTTCTGTGACTGAAGACGGACAGGTTTTTAAGACAGGAAACTAAGATTATTTTTAGAAAGAGGGCACAGTAAACAGAAGAACTAAAATGTTTTGCTGAAATCGGAAATTACAGCTTTTAAAATCTTGTGTAGACAACGACTGAAAGTTCTGGAGTAAGACCTCTTTGCTCGAGCTACTTTGAAGCAAGCTATGAATTAAAGCTGAACGTTAAGAATTACGGTTAAGCAGAGCTTTTGTGTGTTGTTTTGTACTTCATCGGGACTCAAAAGGGAGCAAATGGTACAGCACATGGAGATGAGGATGTTAGTGTCAGCTCAGCTTCCTCTTCCTGTTTGTACAAGCGTTTGGGAACAGCTGGGTGGTTTGATGGGATGGGAGAGGAGGCAAATGAAGAGATGTTTTTGGAAGAATCAGGATCATCCTTCATGTCATAGGACTGGGCAGATGTCAGAGCTGAAGGATTTCTGTCCTCCTCATATTAAATAATTGGACTTTCCATTATAATTACTGACTTTAGGAGAAAGATATTTCCCCTGCAGAGTCATATTTCTGCAAAATAACATTTTGCAACGTTGTACTGGAAGCATTATGAACGCTGCCAGCAGAAGACGCGGTACAAGGTGGTGGAACAGTGTATCGGTGCTGACTGTCGTCATGTGGAGTCAGGCTGCTCTGAGTCCTGCGCCACTGTCAGCTCTGCGTGTTCATCTTCTCTCTTGAGGTTGTGAACAACAGAGAAGAAAGAAATCAGCGTTCTGGACGGGTGATACCAAAACACAGCGGTATCCCTGTTAACAGTTAGAAGCACACAGTTTACTGACTTGTGTGGATTTTAAATAAATTCCTATAAAGAAGGTATGTCTTTATGGTGTAATCTTGTTTTCTGTGGGAAGTGGGGGTTTATATTTTTAACCCCTTCTCTACAGTTTGAACGGTCCCTGCTTGTGCTCAGTGATTCTGGTCAGATGAAAGTTTGGATTCTGCCCAGCAATATTTCTGGCAGGAGTTCACCTGAAGGAAGTAGTAGAGCGAAGTGTGATCCTGTGCCAAAATCAACTGTTGTCACAGTTCATCCTCTGGCCACTCTGCCCTATCTGTGTGCAAATGCTTCCATTTTTATTCTTGAATTCATCATGAATTGAGAGACGTTTTGCTGCTGTTCTTTCCTCTGTGGTCTGGCTGCCACATCTCGCCTTCCTTGTTGTCAAAACTGTTTATTTCAGATAATGGCCTCTCAAGCAAAGCATGGAAAACTGCGCACCGTTTTGGTATGTTTCACCCACCTCTGGCAGGATCTTTGGTAGCTTCTGCTGCAGGAGACCTGCAGGCGTGGGTACGTGGGTGTGGATGTGCTCGAGACCTAGAAGCAGGGAAAGACAAATCTGTCCTCCGCAGTTCTTGTAATGCTTTTCTTTTTGTCCATATGAAACTTTTTAATGACGTGAATATATGGTTAAAGAGAGAATCTTTCATCAAGAACGGGATGAGGATTTCATTGTACGTGTGTAGCATAAAGGCTGTCGGTGGCACGGCCGGTGTTAGTCGACGTTACTCTTCTGACCGTGCTTATGTGGAGGGGCAAGGGCATTGTCTGTTCTTCATGCAGGGAGGAAAGCATGGCTGTGCACCGAGGAGTCTCTAAAGTGATCCTGTTCATTTACAAAGAAAGTAGAACAATCAGTTTCCCTGCAATTATTCCAGGATAGGAATAATAGGAGAAGGTTTCCTCGCTTTCAGCTGTCACCCTCGTTCAGCTAGCACCAGACCCAGCAGCTTTCTCAAAGTTTTTCCCTTTTATTCACGCCGCCAGGACTTCAGCAGCTGTCTAGATGTCATCTTTCTTTGATGCATCTGTCCTTTCCCCCGTGCTTTTTCCTTTCCTGGTGTCACAGTTGCACATCCTGTTAAAAATATTTCCTGGGAAACACCTCTATTAATTCCTGGGCAAACCTGAATAAGCTTTCTTTGGAGTGTAGGTGACGCGCCTGCGGTTTGGTTTTGTCTTTGGCCATCTTGAACATTTTAGCTGGATAGAGGGTCGTGTTTATAGTCCTAGTTTGTGCAGAGATTTATCTCGGCTCATAACAACAACAGCTACTGAGCATCCTGACTGACTGTATATGTAACTGGGATAGCCATCGCCATTATCCCCACACTGCCATAGCCTTTTTTTTTTACTGTGTATTGATGTATCAGGGCTTCTTTGTGTTCGCAAGGATTACCATTTCTTGTCAGTACGTATCCCGGTATTATGGCCTGCCGATGGATATACATACGAAGGGCTCTGGTCATCATTGTCAGCAGCAACGTAAGCTGCGTTTTAGGCTACTGGGATTACACACGCTCAGTTTCTACAGGGATGATCTGTGTGTAATTGATAACCATTATCACTTAAGGGCTGGGTGCACATCTGAACAGGCGCATAACATCCCTATAGGAAACTTCTTGCAGAAGCTGTGTTGCCTGTATACTTTAAATAAAAGTTTTCAAGCTGCTAGTTTCAGGCCAACTGGAATAACTGCATATTTCAAAGATTTTTAGAACACAAAATCCACTAGAGCACCTTCCTTTTTGAGGTGGAGACACAGGGAATGTCTGCAGCCATTGAAACTGCCTGCTGAGCTGATTTTGACCATATAAGCTAATAAAGTTCAACTGTGACCTTGTTTAAGCTTATTCCAAAAGTGAAGTCATTTCTGGCATCCAAAGCGAGTCCTTGAAGCTTTAAAATCGTGGCTCTGTAAACTGGGTTCTTCTGCGTTACAAATAAACTATTAGTATGCACCATTTAAGACGTGAATACGGGCTGTTTTGCTTCAACCCATATGCACAGTTCAGGAGGTCAGGCATTACCGCAGTATCTCTCCTGTTATTTTAGGGCTCTCGCGTGTTATGGTTGGCCCTGATCACATGGCGTTTGGTTTCACTTATTTTTCCATGGGTTTGGCTTTTAAGAATAGACACATTTCAAGAAAAATCCAACGAGTTGTAAAGTTCACAAAGGCTGAGGACTGTGATGGCTTTTAGACTGGAGCGGTTGAAAGGAGATAAGCATCTTGTTCTAAGGACTGTGGCTGTTTAATCTAAATATAGCGTATCTAAGTTATGGGTAACGGAGAGAGCAAAACTTGGTGCGGGTTATGGGGTAGGGGAGAGGCAAAAAGAAAACAGAGGCAGTTAGTGTCGGAGTAGCCCTTAACGACTTTCTTACTTAGACCAACTGTTGCTAAATTACTTGAAATGTAGAGGCAAACAGAGCCAAAAGTGGAGAAAGAGTGCTCTTTGTTGAAGTAAAGTCCAGTAATTAGTTTGATAAATAATACCAGGAGTGGAAGAGGGATTCCCTTCTGGTGAAAATGCTGACCCTTTGATCCCCCGCTGCGGCTCATCATTTAAACTGGTGTTTTTCTTGTTTCTGTGGTTTTTACTGTAAGAAGTTTCTCCTAACCTCTGTGTAAAGACCTGTACAGCAAATGTAGGCACCCTTTGTTTAAAGAGTGCCTGGGGGGTAGAGTACAAATTCCAAAGCCTGCATTTCAAAATGTATGTGGCTGTTTAAATGATCAAATACTAGTAGTATTAAAAGGAGTGTGTGTCTCCTCTGTTGTCTCACTCCTGAAAATTTGCCTCGGGGCTTATAGACTGGCCGTCTAAACGATGTGGTAAGATTTTCAAAACCAGGAACTGCTTAATACTTTAGAAAATTTGTTTGCCTCAGACTCGTTCCTAAAAATGCTTTTGGAAATGGAATGAAATGCATTAATGCCAGCATGAAAGAAGTGCGTTTTGTGTAGCTGTGGACTGGTGGAGACTGTAGCTGCCGATGTAGAAATATTAGAAGGCAAGGGAGACCTGAAGGAATGTGTGCGTAGGTCTTTCAGTCATAAAGAACGGTGTTACAGACACATAAATCCAGAGAACACGCAAGTGTGTGAGGAACTGTGGATGTGGAGTCCTGAAAGACGGGTGGATGTGGCAGGGGTTGTTCAAGCTGTTCAGACTCTGCCAACAAACCACTCAAGGGAAGCTTGATGCTGCAGTCCTAATGCTCGTGGTTGGTTTCTGTCTCCCAGGAAGCTGCCCGAAGGTCGGTGAAAGACCGAAACGCTTCATGAGAAGCTACGGAATAAGACGATAGGCAGGGTCTGTCTCTCCACTGTCTCCTGCACCTCCTAGAGTACTGGTTACTCCTGCTACAGGAAAGGAGTGGGTTTAACTTTGACTGTTTTGGCATAACGAATTTTGTTTAAATACCCATGACAATACCAAGAGCTGAGATTTGGGCTTGTTGCAAAATTCGCCTCTTTTGTCACTGTTACTCTAATCCACATTAAAACTTGATTCAAGAATGCACTATTTTGGTAATGTAGATTTATCACACTTGCAGGAGTTTGGACGTGTGAAGATCGAGGTTTATGATACTAATAAGCTTTTGAAGACATCTGACACCTTCTGTATTTTTTTCTACACACTTGTCTTAAAATTGCTGGAGTGGTCATGCAGTTAAACATAAGATAACTTCTGCTCCAGAGAAGAGCACAATAGAAATAAAGCAATACATCTACAGGAATATCTCTGGCTTCTGACATTGCAGCATCGGACTGAAACGAGAGATTAAAAAGTTGATGTTCTGGTGGAATACGGAGACATATTCTTACTTTATTTTTACATTAAACCCAACTTTGATGTGTTCTTTACCAGTTCTCAGTTCTAACTGTTGCTTACTGGACTTGTGTCACCCTCAGAGGGAATTATTGAGTGAAAATCAGAAGCGTGTGGTGAATAGTTCAGTGGGGCCACAGGAGTAGTGTTCACCACTATTTAATGAACAGTAGCTGCGCTATGTGAACAGTGCTGGTTAGCTCTACAGTGAGGCGAGGATTAAAACTGGGAACATAAGTATTTCCTTGCTCTCTCAGGAAAGGAAAGTAAGAACCAAGACTCCAAAAAGAAACAAGAATGTCTTTTTCTAATTTTTTTTTAATTTTATTTATTTCTGCGTAGCGTTGCCTAGTTCAACAAGGACTCAGTTGACTGATTTAACCGAGGCCCCATTAAAATGGATTTTACTCTGGGTCACCTAGAGTTTAAGAAGTTCAGGAAGAGAGCAGAAGAAATATTTTTCAATGCACTTTCAGCATGCCGCGGCGGGGGCTCTGCAGCAGGCGAGCTGTTGTGTGCCACGGGCCAGATCTCTTGGACGGACCCAGTTAACCTGGGAGGGGAACCTTGTCCTTAGTGGCAGGAAACCTATTATTTATTATCAGTCAAAACTCAAAAAAGTATGCACAGGTCTCCAGAGAAGAACAGGGATGCAAAAGTAGCGTCACGTTCGTTAAAAGGTATCTGTCCTCTGCTTCTTTCCTGCTTAACGGTGCGAAAGTACTAAGACCCTTTCTCATGTGTTCTCCGGTGTATTTTGCTAACCCACGCAGCTTCCAAATGATTTTTTTTTCCTGTCTCCTCATGGTTCTTCTTCTCCTTAAGAAAACTCCACCAAAAATCAAACACAAAAAGACAAGAGGAGAAAAGAAATATCATCCTATCTTTTCACAGCCTTCTTCAATTTCTGGAAGAATATGTAGCTAGTTTCCTTAAACAGAAGGGAACTTTTAATTGTTTAGAGTATATTTGCAGGGGATGAAGAGTCCGTGGCTAAGGGTCTCCAGAATGAAATATTGAGGAATAAAAGCAACTTAAATTCATAGAAGTCATTGAGTTCTAGACTTCGTTCTTGACCGGGATCTATTCTCAGCTCTGGTCTCCTTCAAGATGGTGGTTGCAGAAATTGCTGTAGAGACAGGGGGTTTGAAATATTTCGATAGTGGGGATTTTAAAGGTCAATTTTGCCATAGGTATTGAATCTCTATCTAAAGATTCAGATTTTTAAATATTTAAGATTGTAGCTATTTAAAGGTTTAGTGTGAGATGCTCTATAGACAGAATTATCTTCTGATTTGTGTTCAAAAAAGAAGTGTATTTTCACTTTTCTCCGTACGGGAGAGAAAACATTAGGGCTAAATATAATTGGCCAGGTTATGAATTAGGTCTAAACTTCTGGTATGTTGGGATTCTTGGGTCAAGAAGAGACCAGCAGGCACCAGCGCATTTCACAGCTGTCATCAGGTGTCTCTGAAATATGCTGGGAAAAGCACAAATTCAGTGTTAAAATTTGGAATGATTCGTTTAATTTCTAGAAATTGTGTCGTGTGGCTGTTCAGGTGGCGTGACTTTAAGGGTTTGTCTAACATGGGAGCCGGTGCTCAGAGCGAGTGTCTTCCGCGACTCGGGCTTTTTTAGGTGTGGTACGGCAAGGGACGTAGAAATGCTACCACGGAGCATGGCAAGGGACGTAGAAATGCTACCACGGAGCACGGTCCCTGCCGGGCCAGGCCTGAACAGAGTCCCCTGTGCTGGAAACAGTCATGGGAATGGCACTGTTGTTTTATTCTTTTGTGTTGTATGAACCACCAACTGTTGCTGGTCAGAAATTTTCTGACAGAATGAGTCAATTCACTGAAGTTGGAATTGATGCCAAGAAAGATTCAGCTAGCCGAGTCTCCTGCTTAGAGGGTTTTTTTAGGTTAAAAAAAAAAAAAAAAAAAGGCTCTTCGACATTCTCATTCGGACGTTTTCTCTTTTTTCTATTCCAGTGTTGAAATGCTGCTTTTGCTGAGATGAAGGAGGTCGAAGCCTGAAGGAAACGTTTCAAAAGCGTGGAAAGCAAAGCCAATGCATTCTTCTGCATACGCGTAGTCTGTGGACATTCTTTCCCTCCAAATTTTCAACTCCTTTTGTGGTAAGGAAAAATGTTTGAGTTCTTAAACGCTGACAGGTTAGGAAAACTGTTTCCCTTGCTGCTCCCCCCCCTCAGTAACTGTGCAGCCCTTGTTGGAGGGCTTGATAGCGCTGGGAGCCCAGCCAGGACCCGGGCGGTTCGGTGAGGCTCCGGCTGCTCTGAGATGCCTTTGTTTTGCTGTCATCAATGTCCCATTGTTTGCCAGGATAATTGCCCAGTTAATCCTAACTGGTAGGATAATTATATAAAGCTCATGTCCAGTGTAAACAGGAAACAATATACTTGCCTTATCTCTGCCAGGCATGAAGTTCCCTCTACTCCTATCAGCCTTCCAGGATTGGCCCTTAATTGTTTACTGCCAGGCAATATGGGGTGACAAATTAACATCAGGGACATGGGATCAAAGCCTAATCTCCCTTATTATTCAGGTGAAATCCCTGGTTTTAGGGCTTAATTTTACTGGATCTAAGGATTACTCCTAGTTAGATGATGTCCTATAGTTGTCCAGCTGTTTTTTCTAACTTTGAAACAAATAGTTCCAAAAGTTCATGCTTTAACAAGCCTTTTCTCTGTTCTAATAGTAATTCAGCTACTGTGAAAAGGTAAAGAGTAATTTTTTTATACCCACAATAAAGAGGACAACTACTGAGTGGTAATACAGCTCCCTCTATAAAAATCTGACTATTACTATAGCAAATTCTTGAACGCTTGGTTTAATAATGATTTTAAACCGATCGCCTAACTGATTACAATTATGAGAAGCAATTCTAAAAGACAAGTGTCTCATAGTAACCGGAAAACCATGTTTAGTTTTTCTCCTATTTTAACGCTTGAGCTTTAGGAACAGGTTTTGCTTTGCATCCTCACGTTGAATATTGGTGCCTTACAGCGTGAGTGGGGCTGTCTGTACTGGTGAGCATACCAACACGTGGCCCATCATAATAACTGTTCCAACAGTCACCGGGTGCAAACTCGTCAAAATCGTGGTGAAAAATCGGACTGGGAAGGCCAAAAAAATCTCACTTTTGATTTCGAAGTCACGAGTGTGAGAAACGCTCCTTATCCAATATCAGCGGCTCAGGCAGCGAACGATACGAAGCACAATTTATTTGAACGTTCTTGCAAGAACGAGTGACCTAGAAAGTAGGCACACTTTTGGTTCTTGAAACACACCTTTTTATTTCCTAATCCCTGGCCGAATTTTCCCTCCCCTCTTTCCCATTGGTTAGGTACTCCAGGGTTTACAGTCCTAAAATCCTTACAGCACCTAAAATCCACCTAAAAGTCTTGCCTCTGTTTACTTCTCCTTATGCTACACCTAAAGGGATTATCTGACTAGTTTATTTCTTTCCTTTTTGGTAAAATTGCTTCATGTCATTAGCCCTGGTTAAATGTTTGACTACCCTTCTAGTCACTAATCCGGTAAGAATCAGTTTGTCCTTTTGTCTGTGTGATAAGAGATGTTCTACAAGCCTTTGCTGGAGCCTCTTTGTCTCAGTCGTTCCCTTATTGTGTCACCTCTGATGGAAACAGCTTTTCTCCTCTGCAAAAACAATAACTGCCTTTCTTACAACGAGTAGCACGGAACCGCATGAGTGCCTATTGTACGGTCACATATTGGCCTAAATCTTTTGAGCTAAGGGGATGCAGTGGTTGCACCTTTCCTGCTGCCAGTCGCTTTGGTCCATAAAATCTCTTGTATTTCCTAGGCTTGCTAACCTCCAGGTAACTATGCTGGAAGTACTAGTGGTAAATCAGGCTCTGAATAGTCAGTGTCACCGCCGGGCTCTCTCGCCTTGAGCAGCAGATGCCTGCACACTCTGATTTAGGGGCTTGTAGCGTGGACAAGGTTGACGATGCTTTCTTTACTCCGGTTCTCCCACTGCAGGGTTTGTGGTGGGTGGAGTTAGGCCAGTGATGGAAGTGGCAGGAACATTCCCTACAATAGCCCGAGGGCGTTATTTTAATTTGCCTGCGTTTCCCACTTATGGTAATGGTAAAGGCATGTCAAAAAACAGCTGAAGAAAAGGCTTTTTGAAGGTGTATGTGAAGCTTACGGAACGACCTGGTATGTTAGGAAAGGCGTTTGCAAGTAGTATAGAAATGTATCCTTCTGTCTCCAGACACCCTTTCCTTTCCCTTCCAGACAACATCTTGCAGGGCCACAGAGAGAAGTCCACTATTTTGACATTTATTAGTTTTGACTTTTCTTAACTATGTTATCCGCTGGTCCATCTGAACTTCTAGCTGGAAGCTCTGTATGGTGCTCCATACAGTGCAGCTTGTTTGTTCCTTAACCTTTCTGCCACCTTTTAACCATCAAAATTTTGATTTCACGAGTCACGTTACAAAATTCCAAGAGCACGTCCAGGAAAATCAGTGAATCCATGTTCCTCTCATCCATCTTTTTGAGGATTTTACTTTAAATGACAAACAGCTTTTGAAATTTGTGGTACTGGGCAGGCCAACCAATCAGATCAACACCTTTTGTCATTTGGCTCATTCCCAATCACTGTTGAGAAAACAAGGGTGTGGACTGCTACCTGTATGGTAACTTTCTGGAATAAGATGGATTTTGGAAGAAAAGAAGGTTTTTGGTTTTTTTTTTTTTAACTGGCAGCACAACACCAGTGAAACACCGCCTGTCAGGCAGGTTTCTGGTGGTCTCTGGCCTCGTTATCTTTATCTGGTTGGCTTCTCCATGACCAGGTCGTTCAGAAGAATGACCTTCCCTGAACTGCAGAAGCTGCATCTCCCAGGATGTCCAGGAGACAAGACCTTAGAAGCCCATGGCCTGGGCTGGGCCAAGGGTCACAGCTGACACAGTAAAGGGGTGGTCTAGAAACTTCTAATGACTACCGAGCTGCTCTGAAATGCCATTTTATTAAAGTATCTGGGTTCCTAGGCCAGCAGGCAACAAAGCTGCGTGTGCAATAACCATTTTGTTTCAGCAAACAAATGCAATTGCACCATACGTTTTTACTTCATCAGATTTCTAGAAAATTCTAAGAAGTGGTGTAAATTGAGAATTTCGGAGACACGCAGCAATAACTAAGTGGGGAAAAATAGTGGAAGATGCACTTTAACTTAAATTTCTGAAGTAGGATTTGCTGTGCTAGTTTACGGTTAATACTAGGATTTGTCCTATTAGTGAGCCAACGTACTTTTTCTTGTTCCAATATGTGAATAAATTAAATTAAATGTTCTGTTACCATAAATTCTGAGAAGGATACACAGTAAATTAAGGCTATCAGTTTCCTTGCTTTTCCCTTTCTGTTCTTTGTCTTTCCAGTTACTGTGCTCATTCTGTGAACTGGGGACTTGCTCTGTGCAAGCTCAACATCAGTCGAAAGACATCAGCTCTGATAACGCTATATCTGCAAACCTTCCCCCAAAGGAATGCCACTGTCATGGCCTTCTGGGAAAGAACAAATAATTTCTGAAGACCTTATTTAGGGCTCCTCGATGAAAACAAAGATATTAGCAGTGACCAGGGAACCAGTGGAGATGTTGAACAATGTCCTGAGGTATGTCCAGCTCTTCCTGGCGGTAGGGGTAGGTCTGAATTTGCATCCCCTGGCACTGTGTTCACACCTCCACAGCGCGACAATACAGCAGGAGAACAAGCTCTGCTGCTTTGCCTCGTGGATGGCTTTCAAAACTTGGCTTGGAAAGATGCCTCCTAGAACATGCCTGGTAGAGCCTTATAAATAGAGCTAGTGTCTGACTGCAGTCGCCGGTGGAACAACTGCTCTGTCCTGATCTGCAGGCGTAGTTGGAATTTTCGACTGCTGATGGAGTTGCTTTCTCGATGCGACCGTTTAAGGCTTGTTTTCCATGCTGATGTTCTCGGGTTCAAGCCCTCAGCTAGAAGTCAGACAACAAATGTCTGAGAGGAAGGAAGGACCTGTTGCGCTAGTGCTGTAATTGCATGCAGAAGGTTCAAATTCTGGCTTTGCTACGGGTTTCCTACGTGACCCTGCACAAACATCCCGGTGCATCAGTTGCCATAGCAAAACAGAGATATTGTTTCCTTCCTTCCACTGCCTGTCTCACATGCAAGCTTTTGAGGACAAACCTTTTTACTTGCGATTTGACAGAAGAGCACTTGATACAGTGCGGTCCTGACTTTTGGCTGGGGCCACTAGCTGCCTCCATGTTACCAATAATAAATAAAAACAAAGCAGCCGTGTTCTGCAGCAGTGACAGCCCTGGACTGCTGTCCAGGCAAGCCTGATCAGAAGCATATGCACTGTCTAAAAAGTATTTTATCTCTTATTACCAATTCCCTGGTCCATCCAGCCTTCCAGTTATTCTCCTGTAAAGAAACAGCCGGTGCCAAAAGGCAACGGGTGAAGTTGTAGCTTCGTCCCTTCACTTCTTGCAAGGGACGTGGAGAAGTAGCAGCTGCTCCTTGTGTTCTGGCGTCATGTTGATGCCTAAGTCCCCCTAGTGAGAGTGGTTCCCAAGGGGTGGGAATGGGGGAAGTGGGACCGGCAGCCAGGCCAGCGTCTCTTCCTTCAGCGTGTGCTAACAGACGGGACGGGAGGTCCGTCCTGACCCACGTCTCCGGTGGAGGATGCATGGAATCAACCACGTGCTGGGGGTCATCGGCGAGGGCGGGAGCTAGGAATGGGATCATGTCTTTGGGTGTAGCCGTGCGTGCGTTTCCCATGAGGTAGGTGTCAGAGCCTGTGACGTTTTACACTGCTACAGAAAAACAGCCTTTAAAATATGATCACATATTTATCCAGAAAAGAGCTTTAAAAACAGGGCGTTATGGGCAAGACTTTCCACCCACCAGCCTCTGAGGGTGGAAAATGGCAACTGACCCATTAGTCCACATGAGTAGCTCTGGCCTGGAACTGGATGAAAACACCCTGCGCTCCGAGGAAACTGTGTAGGAAGAACTTAGCTGAAGAAACCCGTTAGCAATGTCTATAGTGGGCAAGGGAGCTCTTGTTAAACTGCTCACTTCTACGGAAGATTACAGGGGTCTCTGGGGCTTTTGTGGTGCGTAATGCAAAGCTTTGAGAGATTTATAGTAGTTGGGGAGTCGAAAGGGAGTAGTTACGTTGGTGTGGTGATGCCTTAGCAAATACACTTCGTTGTAAACAAGCCCTAGGACAGCTACCGCTAGTATCAGAGCGGTGTCTCCTAATGGCATGGTGGGATGCTAACAGAACAGTAATTCACAGGGAGGAGTGCCCTCTACAAAATTACAATGTCTCCCTTTTAAGTATGTTTCTGGAGGTTTTGATCAGCCAAACATTGGCACAACGTTGTTTATCTTAACTGAGGAGACCACAGCTTGAAGTGATTGTAGGCCATTAGAGTTATAGCAAAGGGGAATATTTTAGGCACATTTGGGGACTTTAGGAAATATATTGACTAAGGAGGCAACACTTAGGTTCCAAGGATTAGGATTAGGTTCCAAGAAGGGCATATAAAAAACCCTTTTTGGTTAAAACGAATTTCAATTCCGCAGTAAGGTGAGAGAAAAATGCTTGCTAAGGTCATTCCTGGGAGATACTTCTGCTTCCTTTCCGACCTGCCCATTTCCTTGTGTTTTCCAATGCGTAAAAGATCTCTTGCCCCTGCCGCCTGCCTGTCAGCTCATCACATCAGTCACATTCCCTCTCAATGTTCATCCGTTTTCCTCCATTTTCAGTCCTTGTCCTCCTTTTTCTTTCTGGTCGCTCTGTGTCTTGTCCCTTCCTGTCTCACTCTCTATATCCACCATCACGTTGTTTATTTTTGGTTCTCCCTCCTCAAATGCAGGGGAATTCTTTCCACTTTGGTCATTTTGAATCTACCTATGAATGAGTGTGCTCTCATAAAGGAGGAGCGTTCTGAAGTGTTTGGTGTGCTGTCACTGTTCCTGTTAATTAGGATTTCTGCAAAGGTTGGTGAAGGTCAGTTCAGCGCCTGAACATTTGTGGCTTGGGTATAAACGGTTTGCAGTTGGTAAAGCTCATATGACTCTCAAAATCGGATTGTTAAAGGTCTTTGCAGGATCCCTGTGGACTCCATGACAAATGTATACTTGCAGCGGTCAAATCCTTTTGCTCTTAGAGCCGCGGTTGTCAAAAGTGCCAAAGAGCAAGTGCTCAAGGCCAGATTTCTGAAGGTCTATTTAGCTGTCTGACCGCCTCCGAAGCGTGAGTTTGCCCTTGGCGCGAGCTGAGTTTGGTTACCTGGTTTTTCCAAGCTCTGTTGAGAACCTCTGCTTGCAGAAACCAGGCTTCACGCTGCGTTAGTGTGCGGGCCAGAAACTGTAGGAAAAGCAGATAAGAACGTAGTCGCATGAGAGCAAAGCAGGAAGGCAGCGTGTGCAACTTGGTTCTTAGCTGATTTTGACAACCAGCCAACCATGCAGGTTTGTCTGGGGCCATTCCTTCACCTTTCACAAGCAGAAACTAAGTTTGTGTTTAAATGTTGGATAAATACTTGCAGGAGAGTATGTGCGTTTGTCTTGAAAAGTACTAACCAGCTTCCTGAGGAAGAGCTCTTACTCCCAAACACGCACCAAGGACAACTTTCCTTATTCCCGAAGAGAGACATTTAACAATAACTTAATATTTACAAGCGGGGAATCACTCTGAAGTGAGAAAAACTAAATTTGTTGCCCGTCCATGGGAGGATACTTTTCAGTTCTGGTAGTGTTTTGCTAGAAGATGAAATATACGACTTTTTTATAAGGCAAGTTGTCAGTTAACACGGGATCAGTGGTAATTTTATTAGCCTCAGAACCATCCAGTGTTATTTGGAAGAATCTGCTTCATTTTCTGTCCGCACATCTGCGTAGCAGCTGCAGGCACATACTTCCCAGGGGCTCAGTCTAATTTGTAGAATTACAGGGGTTGTGCCTGGCTATAGAAAAGGTCTATTAGTGTTGCTCATGTTGAAAATTTAGGCTTGATGCCTTCCACATGTTTTTTTGTTTTGTTTTGTTCGTCTTTTTCTGGGTCCGTCGTTAACCCTTTGGAGAAGTTGCTCTTAAAGCAAGGTAACTATTGTATTGTCTAATTCCTGATTGACCCTTTTCAGGAAGCCACAGTTTCATACCGTGTCCTCTCTGAGATTCTAAAAACAGGGTCAGATGAGCTGTGAACTCAGTTTAATTTTATTTTTTTTTTCTCTCTCCCTCTTTCTCTCTCTTTTAATTGCATACAGAAATCAATTTCTCCGTTCCTGGAAAGCAGCCACTCTCTCAGAAATAGCAGCTGACAGAAGAAGTGTGCACAAAGCACACAGAGAAGAACAGATGAGCCAAATTAAACCCTGAAGATACTTTAGGATGGCAGAGTGACGTTGACCGGATTTGAATTTGGTCAAAGCACCAAGCAAGAGGCTTCACTACAATATTTTCCAGGCTGCTGCGGCGGCGAGGCACAAGGCTGTGTTCTTCCACCGCAGCAAATCCATAGCGGCAGGGTCAGTCCCGCGGGCAGCTCCGCGCAGATGGACTCCTCGCCTCTCTATTTTAGTCCAGCTGAAATCTACCATATGTTTATGTTCTGCAAGTGAAAAGCATCGGGGGGGAAAAAAAAAAAAGAAAAAAAAAAAGAACAACCCCCAAACATTTTTCCATTTCTGAACCTTTGGACAATATATCTGTTGTCTGGGGTCCGACTGACCGCGGCTTCTTGCCAGACTGGAACCTCATAGGGAAAAGTGCCACCTACTGAATAACCGCACCACGTCCTGCCCTCCTCCTCTGCTCTCTGAACGCTGCCGTAGCTCGGCTCATCCACTCCAGCAGCAGCTTGGGGTCAGACCCGTTCTGCGCTTGGAGGAGCCCTCAAGCTGAACGTTCAAGCGGGAAAAACGTCGCCCTTTTGTGCGAGCTGGGAGGTGTTGCTCGGTCGTCTTGTGGGAAGCGAAACAAAGTGCTTTTAAAACTATTTTGCCGAAGTTCTGGATTTCCTACTGGAAAAGAAATCGTAGCTGAGAAGAAAGCACTCACTTTTTTGTCAGGTTAGCTTTAAAAACATCACTTTGCAAACCTAAGCCAATCCTTTTCCTTTAAGATCTGCTTCTTATTAGACTGTGTTGATCTGGGTTGTTATGATACCTTCCCAGTGCTTTATTTCACTCCCGCTGCAGGGCCTGGGTTCACTGGCAGAGCCACCTCTTCCGTGCTGGATTATGGCCACACAACACACAGTTTGCATCACAGAAATCCTGTCACAGGGATTGGAAAGCGCAGTCCATGGAGAAGTTTGGCACAAAGCACAGAAACGGGACGCAGGCGGACTTCGTGAGATGCTGAGAAAGCTCAGTGGAAAACAGTCCGAAGAAAAGATTTTAACATTTCCCAGTATTTCATGTGGTAAACGTCATTGCAGGGAAAAATCTCAGTGTTTTAATTATTCCTCCTTTATTTTAAAAGTTAAAAGACTATATCTTCGTTACCCATGAGATCAGATTTATAGCTTCCGAAGGCTGTCTTTGTGGACAGGTTTTTGGGTGGAACATTGTAAGGAGGCTGTTTAAAGAGACAATATATTGTCCATAAGTGTTATGCAGTTGAAAGGGAAAGGTGTTAAGACATTTTCTATACGATCAGCAGCTATGCTTCATTGAACTTAGTATTATATCCAGACCTTCTGTGGCCATTCCCCATATAGAATAACTTCCTGTAAGGAATATAGAGAAGTTTTGTATTTTGTAGTTAAAAGGGGCTTCGTGGTCTCTATATCTATCTAACCCCACTCTTGCTCCGTATCTTCATATCCTCTGTATTACTTTCTCTTCCATTCTTGAACCACACAGACATATATAAAAGAATTAATAATTTTCTTTTTTATTTCATTGATCTTACGGTAACCATTTGAAGAGATAACCACTCAATCACGGCAGTTTGTTTCTGAAAGGGTCGTCTAAACTTCTAATGAAGGAAGGAGCAAAATAGTTTATTCGTTTTTATCACAAAGTTCATTATTTCCAGTCAGCTTTCCACTCAGTGTGCAATAGCTAGTGAATCGTTCAAGAGCTTATTAAGGAGATGATTTACCTACTTTTTTTATGGGAACAGAGTTTATAATTTGATAATCTAAGCAATTTGATAATGAGTTTCAAGCACAAAGGCAATTTGAAGAACATACTGTTCATTAACTGTGTGTGGACTAATGATACCTGACATTTATCTGAAATTTGTTGCACAAGATCCAAGTGCACTTTAGCTACCATTACCATACTGATCCTGCTGAAATAATTGATTAAACTCCCATAATCTTCAGTGGAGCCAAGAATTCATCCTCACTTGACGTTTTTTAAGCCCTCTCGCTCTTTCTCTCCTTAACATATGCCCTCTCCTTTCTCCCTCTCGGCCTAAATTCCCCAATCCATGTTCATGGGCTTAATGAATGTTCATTCACCATTAAAATGCAGCTATTCCTGTTCGGCAGCTTGCAGCAGTGTCACATAAACAAATGAAGAGAAACATAGGAACGGGGTATCAAATATCGTAGGTGGCCTTAAAATTTTGTTTTTAACATTTAAAATATCATTAAGCCATATTTTGACATTTAAAATGGCACCGCCTTGTCTTTGCATGGGCTCTTTCTTCAAACCCATAGTTTTGTTTCCGACAAACTGAGCTAATTCTGTGAGAACTGCTCAAGCGCTTGAAAGCAGATGTTGGCAGGTGCAGCTCGAAGCTGCCCACATCATAAGCAGACACACACAAGGGATTCAAGACTTTCGCCTGCAGTTAAGGGTAATTTTGTCATTGATTTAGATAACGAAAATATCAGGCCCAGTGAAATAAACGATAAATGACTAATCACGTTTTCCTGTTCATTGTTTACCTTTCATTCATCATCTGTTCTTTAACTATGAGCTCATTATTTTATATTCCTTCAGCTGAATTTGTGCAAAAGAAATACATTCTCACATGCTGTGTAACCATCTGTTTGCTCTGGCAAGTTAGATGGTTTTGCCTTTCAGGAGGCTGCCATGATATTATGCAAACATGTCTGCTCATTTGCTACACCATCTTGGTTACCACTCCAGCCACGATCTCCCTTCCAGCTTTCACATCTGTATTCCTAACTGTGTCGTGTCCAGACTTCAGCCAACTCCGTGGCTATTTGGAGAACTTCAAAACGAAAGGAAAAGATTAATGGTCATTTAATAACCTGTGAGCAAAACTCTCCGCTTTGGTTGTCTTCATTGTTTAACGTTAGTTGATGTATGTGCAAGAGAAAAAATGAAGTAATGGGAACAGACTCGACTAAGGCAGGAGATGTTTGGAAGTCAGATGCATTTTTTGGTTTAGCGAGAGCCTGAAAAAGTAGCAGATCTGTGGGAAACATGAAAATATGTGCATTAAAGCAAAGGGAGTCTGCATTGGTCGGCTTTACTAAAATACATTGGTAGACTGTGCAGTACTACTTCTGTGGTCTGAAAAACAAATAAACGTTTGGTCACATCCTCAGTGCACGCATAGGTCCTTGAAGTCAATGAGGGTACGCCAGTATATTTTAGCTAAAATCTGTCCCTGCATACAAATAAAAATGGTGATGATAGGCCATTTTTTATGACCACACAGGTCAAATTCCGGTTTCTGCAAAGCCGTGCTGTCGCTAGTAAGTACCTACTGCCATTCAGCAGAACGAATAAAGGAATAGAGGTTGCATATATTATTATGCAAAGGATATTTTTTTCCTTCTATTATATTGATAGTCATATTTCTTGGCTTTTACTTTCCTTTTTTTTTTTCTTCCCCCCCCTTTTCTTTTTCTGCTAACGGCAAACTGGATAAATGGATGGATTCTGCTAACCTGGGATTCCTACAAGACTCAGCTGCTGGAACGGACTCCCCCAAGCCCCGCGCGCCGGCGGAGCTCGAGTGCTGCTCCTAGAGACCTCCCCGGGGATGGGCGCCTCTAAAATTGCTGGTTAGGAAAAGTAACCTCGCTCTTAGGTGTACGAGAAATACAGAAATAGGAGAAAAGGTTGCTGTTTGGCTTTGTGCCAAGGCACCGCTAAGTGCTGTAGTGCTTCAAGACGTTTTTAAGGAAGTATCTTTTTCCAGCTGATTTTGCGAAAGAGAAAGTTCGAAGGAGCTTAAGGCTTGTCGGGGCAAATTTTGATATTGGCCACACAGCATGGTGTAAATCAGGAATAACTAAGCTGAGGAAAATAAGGGTATAATAGGATGTACCTCGCGTTTTGTTTTTGCAGTATCATATTTGTTAGTATAAACCACAAGCTTAAAAATAAATTTTACAGTAGCCTTATTTCCATTAAGAAGTATTGGAACCCGAAATTTCCGGATTTTATTTTAAATTTTTGAGTACTTCACTGCCAGGCAATCCATGAAATTTCTCAAAGTGAAAAAGCGCTGAGGGAATTCTAACAAGCCCCACTGGACGGCTGCACCAGTGTGCGGGGGATGGGGGAAGGAGCGTTTGCATTCAAGGTAAACATTTATGACATCAGGAAACATTAGTTGGAAATTTAGTCAAATTATTTAAGCTGCGTGACCTCACGAACTAAAAGTTGTAGGAGAAATGAGAATTTTAGAACTAAATAGAAGAAGATAGCGTTCTGGGGAAATAACGTACACATTTGGTTTGTTTTAATATTGGATGGAGAGACTTTTTTTTTTTTTTTTTGGTCACTGCTGAGTCCAGATCTGGAATGCTGTTGTCACATCAGTGGGCTTCAGAAAAATGCTGGTAATTTGAAGGAAATACAGGCAGAAGCAATAAGTTTTATTTAGAGGCAGGGAAAACTCCTCCTTTTTTTAATAGAAAGTCCAGATAAATAGTTTGGCTAAACCACAGTTAATACTCTCCAGGTATCCATGCCCGTGAATATACACCAGGGAGAGTGACTGTTTATTTTTGTCTTGTTGGGAATTATGTCCCTTTACGGTCTCCCAGACAGAGGACAATTTTTGCAAGCTATCATGAAACCGATATTAAAAGTTTCCTTCTTACGGTGGTCTTTCTCTTCAGGGAGTTCGCTGTGGTCAGTCTTGTGCTCCTTGCAGTTGTACCGAGACAGCTGTTAGGCAAGCGTTGCCCTCCGCTGGGAGAGGGACAGATGACTTCAGCAAACTCCCTCCAGATCTCCACTCCCTGTGTCCTAAAGCAGTTCCTCTCTTACGAGGCATTTTGGGCAGCCGAGGGCTCTTCACACCCCTCAGAGGGCATCTCCAAGCTGTCCCTGGGAGGTTTTGTCCTCGTCGGGTCTAAAAGGGGCCACGGGTCTGTTCCTAAAAACAAAGCAGGCTCTCAACTGCTGCGCGCAATGTGTTGACAAATTGCTTTGCCACCAGCACAAATCCGCTGGAATCGGTGTGCAAATGTCCATGGCAAATCTCCAGACTTACTGAAACTTTCCTTCTCATGTAATTCACAGCAATTCTTGAAAGCTTCCCAACTTTTTTCTATGTTGCTATTTTTATTTTGAATGGGAAAGGGGGAAAGAGCCCATGAACAGTACCAGATGTAGACACCTTTTATGTAAATTTATACTCTGCTCGTCTAATAGCACACAGAGATGAATTCATGATATACGTTGGCATCCATGTATGGTCCACATTCACAAGCACGTTGTGAAATTGATTCCAAACCGAACGTTGGTATTTCATCTGGGAGAAAATGCCTTGGTTGGCTGCCTATGTACAGACTGCACATTTAGAATAATGATGGTAATGCCTCGTCTGCCGTGCTCACTTCCAAAAACCAAAATCGGTTCCAATTTTTCCTAAGCCTATTTTGGGAAACAGCAGTTCTTGGCTCTTCAAGAATTCGTGCTAGCAAGGAACTTAATTGGCTCATTAGGAAGACTAATTTGGCAAATCAAATCATAATGTTTTATCCAAGCTTTACAGTTTAATTTAATTTTGAGTAATTTTCAAGACGCTTGGGAAGCCAGCTGCAATCAAGGATGTTGTGAATGGCAGCTCCAGAGGAGGTGGGCAGCTGGTGCACCCCAAGCAGGGTTTGGGGTTGGTTCCTCCCCAGCATGTGTGGAACGGCAAGTGGGGTCCAGAGCTTAAACCCCGGCCCTCTCCGCCGGCTGGTGGATAAATCCTCCTCTAGAGAAAGACCCTTCAGCGGCAAAAAGCGTAGTGGAACTCCTTTGTGACGTCTGTATACCAGGGCTCTCCAAACAGTACAGTGACACCTGAAACAAAGGAAGGCTTGATAGTTCCTCTGTTGACAAAAACTCTCTCCTTTCCCTTTACAGCTCACCCTGAGTTGAGACTGGGTGTTTTGTAATGCAAATTGCAGGTATTTACTGAACTATAACCACAGCATGTTTTGAGGACTCTACAGTGAACCCAGTTGTTTCAGGCATTTACGACATCAGTTTCTAAACCACTTAAAATCACTTGATTGAGACCTCGGTATTCCTAACGGGCAGTGGAGTTGCGTTTGATTAATATGACTGGTTTGAGTGGTTTCCGAATATGCCATTTAACTTATATATCACGGTGTTCGTCACTTCTCATCGCTTCCTTAAATTGTAACTACCTTTGTACCTGCTACATTACACACGCGCATAATCACCGTGGGAGCGATTCTCTGGAGGGGATATCATTGTGTAAGCCAACAGCTTGCGGGTTTCTATCTGTTCAAAACTCTTAGGAGTCTAAAGCACTTTTTAGCTAAAAGATATGTAGAGAATCTTGGCTCTCAGTAACTATGTCTCGTTCTCTCTCCCTCCATTTTCTAAGCGGGATATTTCTACATTGCCAGTTGTGTTGGCCCACGGGTGCTCCAGTGATCTATATGATCTGCAAAATCTATTTCCAGGTAAATCTATTATAGTTTATGTAATGTTGGAGTTTTAGTAACAGGCAAGCTAATGAAAGAAAGGTGGGCACACAGATCAAAAGAAGTAATGATTATTTTTTTTTTTTGAGGAAGAAGTTCCTAAACCAGAACTGGCAGCTTTGGAGCTTGGAAGACTCTTGGTGTCCTCTATGGGCACACATACCAGCTCCAGAAGACTATACTGTGAACAATTGTTTCCCTCTCCTTATGGAGATGGGAGGAGGAAGATACACTCCACCTCAACTTTCCAGGACCTAGGAACACGTGGTGTAGGTGTGTGTCATTTTTGCACTCCTAGTTTCTCACTTGATGGTGACAGTGGTATGCTACTATGGGCTCAAGGCTTTTGCTGTATTTGCAAAACATGAGAAGCGATTCCCAAGCATAGGCTAATTTCCTAATTAGAAGTCATACGTCCACATGCACGTGGCTTTTCAGCTAGTTCCTCCTCAGTCATGCTGTTCTTAAGAGCTTTTCATTGCTTACTATGTGATATCTCCCATGTGAGCAAGCTCAGTCAGCCGTGGTACAATATGGTATCACAATGACCCTCTCATATTGTCAAAACCAACCGTAGGCATGGGCAATTACATTGCCACTGATTGAACAAAGGAGCTAGACACACAAAACCACATCATTCAGGTTTATGAGGGGCAGAGCCAGACAAGGGGAACGTAGCAGGCTCCGTTTAGTACCTGGCCATTGTAATGCATCTAGCACAGGCTGTACAACGTGACATATTTGCACTAATCAGCGTAGGATTTTGTGGGAGTATAGGTCTACATGCACTCAAGGCATTTGGCATCCTTCTATAAGCCAGATAACGTCTCTGACAGGGAGGGCATCAGGCTACAGGGAAAAAAAGAGGCTATTTGAGATGCAGGGAGGGAGATGGAGCGCGGGCACTACAGCGCTACGGGCAGGTTTCATCAATCAGAAGAGTTTACACCAACACGCAGAAGGAGACGTTCACACGTGAAGTTCTGCAATCTGTGTATTAGAAAGAACAACACAGTAAGATCTCACTGAGGCAAATGGCAAGTGTTTTCCCTGAATGTGGCAAGTTCATGGCTTGATATTTGTTCCTACCTAAGGTCGATATTTAATCAGATGAATGGAGCATTTGTATAAATGCAGCTTCTTGAGCATCCCAAATGCTACGTCTATTTGTAAAGTACTGGCAAAGGATATCTAAAGTACTTACAATTATTCAGTGATACCAGTCCCTGCAATAACAAGTTGTTTGCATCTACAATCACCATGTGGAGTTGAACCATCTACAATCACCATGTGGAGTTGAACTAAAGACTAAGCAAGGCTTTCCGTGCCTGTAAAGATTTATGACTGTACTTCTTTCTTATTTTAAGAGAATTTTATACAGTTGATGATGTGTGCGCTGTGTGTTTTGGGAAACGAAAGCAATTACTGCTTTAACAAACATTCAGCAGAATGTCATTAGTTCAGCCCGCCTGCAGGTAATTTTTTTAATCCATAATGCAAGCAGTTACAAAGATGGTCTAATCACCTGCAGGAAAAGCAAAACAAACAAAAACACAGGAGGAAAAGCCTATTTCTGGTTAAGCCCGTGGAACTGAGACTGGCCAAAGCAAGCTGTGTGATGTAACAGGAATGGAAAGGCCTGATGCTAAGGTTGGCCTCGGGAAAGTTACTGGAGTTTGCAAGGTAAGTTGGATCCAGTATGCTCTTTGTTAACAACCGGTTCCAGGATTCTCAGAGGTAAGAAACTAAGCTAATTACAGGTGGGATTAGATGCCGTGCTATCTGTTTTAACCTTGACTTGATGGTAGTCAGGATTTCATCCTTTTAACAATATCCAGCTCCCAGAAGTGTAGCTGTTTCGACCTTACCAGGTCTTCTCTTCCGTTGTATTTTCCGTAGAATTGCAACTTTGAAACTTCTTATGTAAGTCTATAAAGCAATGGCTTTTACAGCACCCTCTGAAATAGGTAGCTGTATGGCCTCATACAAATTGAGAAAACTTGCAATTTACCTGTTCTGTAACATTTCCTGGCCTCTTTTCCCAAGTAACAGGCGATAGGACAAGAGGAAACGGCCTCAAGTTGCGCCAGGGGAGATTTAGACTGGATATTAGGAAAAATTTTCACACAGAAAGGGTTATCAAGCATTGGAACAGGCTGCCCAGGGAAGCGGTTGAGGCACCATCCCTGGAGGTATTTAAAAGATGGGCAGACATAATGGTTAGAGATGTGGTTTAGTGGTGGGTTTTGTCAGAGTTGGGTTGATGGTTGGACTAGATGAGCTGAAAGGTCCCTTCCAAACTAGGCGATTCTGTGATTCTAAAGAAGAAACACCATAAATGTTGTCTCTGGGAAGGAAGTCTGTATTGGTTTTGCCAATTTCTGATCTAGTTGAAGATGTCCCTGCTTACTCCAGGGGGGTTGGACTAGGTGACCTTTAAAGGTCTCTTCCAATCCAGCACATTCTGTGATTCTATGATCTACATGTTTCTTCAGAAGGTACATTTGCATCTCGCTGCCTCGATCTACGATGGTACCCACCGTACTGCTAATGATGGCGTTCACATTAGGGACCATGTGATTAACTTGTGTCATAAAATAGTATCCCCAGGGCACTCTGAGCCATACTCGTAGCTAACAAAACCTTATTTTACTCTTCCTCTGTGGTTTTGTTTCTTCTTTAAATCATATGTTTCAATTTCCATATCTTTTCACTGTGCTGTTGTCAAAATTTAGAATAGGTGTTTATGCACCGATTGAGCCTGTTCTCACAAAAGGTCTGCGATTCATTTTGATTCGGCATTTTTAAAATTTTATGCAGGCTGTTGCCTAAACATCCCTAAAGTGTAAATAATTTTAAATTAAAAAATAATTTTACACAACGTGCCCGGTTTGTACAAAATAGGAGCTGGATATGATCCACCATTTCTTATTAAAAAATATCTAGCTTGAATATGATTTTTAAGTCATAAACCACAGTTTGTTCACCTCATCCTGGATGGTAGTTGCCTACCCGAACAATGTCTTTGCTTGCTTGTAGTCTTTTACCTGGGAACACAGGTTGCTATCTTGCTCATGAAGATTCTAGAGAGCACCTCCTCAAGCTTCATCACCTAACGAGCGGCGTTGCCCTGTTTTCCGTGGAGTTTGTCTGCTGTTTTGTTGCACTGTTAGACGTGTGGGAAGCTGTCATGCTGCTTCCTTTTCAGGCTGCCCAGATGTGCTGCAATGGAACGTCCCTTAGCACCTCCGTCCTAGCCACAGCCGTAAAAGTGAGACCCCGGGCACATCCAGTGCCCGATCGCCTGAACCTGTGAACCGCCAAACAACACGTAACCTGACACGGCAGCGTGAGGCGACCCGTTCCTCCTTTTCTTTTTTTTTTTCTTTTTTCTTTTTTTATGTATGTAAAAATAATGTCAGATGAAAGAAAAAAAATATATTCTCTGCCTTGGAACGAAGAAATGGTGACTTCTCACCCGTTAAATATTAGAAATGCGAGGCTGGACAGGATCATCTGAACACCGGCTCCAAAATACCATGATTACGGGCAGGGACAAAAGGGATGTTCAGTCGCAGAGGTTACATCAAACTTTTTTTCCCTGTCTCCCAGTGCCCCACACACCACAGAAAACTCGCTGATCGCTTTATCACTAAAGCGAGGGTTGCAGCAAAAGATAGGAAGCCACAACTGCAAAGTGTCCCAAGAAGAGTGCAAGAGAGACTGAAAACCATGTTTTTTGTCTGAGACCGAAAGCACCTTAGGTCCACGGATATTTGTTCAGCAGATCTGATAGTGGGAGCTGGAGCTCGCCTCATGCCCTTTCTGATAGGGAGGAAAAATTTTACATGAGCCCAGATTTGGTGCTCCATAAAGCTTGGTACCACTCGGTGAAACACACTTGCCATTTAAGTGCTTCAGGATGACACTGGTTGTGTGTGTTTTAAGCAAAAAAACCCCAAAAACAAAAAACCAAAAAAACCTGATCTTAGTTAACAAGCCAGAAGGGGTTAAAACTTAGTGGCACACATTCTTTGGGGTAAAAAAAAAAAAATAAAAATGTAGGGAGGAGGGTTGTGGTACCTGATTTGTTTATTTTTGCAGCTGAGGTTTTTTCCTCTTAGGACGCCAGCTTGCCAGAGCAGCGCTCCGTCCACAGAAGGTTCATTTACAGTGGCAGGCAGGCAGCTGCGCCCTGAGCTCTGTCTAGTTTGTGTTGTGATGGATGACTTGAGGGGGAGACGTGAAGAGCGAATTAACAGCTTTAGTAAAAACACATTGTTTGTCTTTCCATTGACTTTCCGCTTCGCCTTACCTTGCTGTCCTACCTCCCTCGGGTCGCCCTTCTCTGGCGTGCTCTCTCCTTGTTTCTCCTGTCTTTCAGGACTGCTTCCCTGCCTTCCCTTGGTTTTGTTGCTGGGTTTCTTTCTTTTTCTTTTCTCCTTTTTTTTTTTTTTTTTTTTCCTTTTTTCCCCATGTTAGTTCACTGAAAACATTAGAAATCATTTCTTCTGCTTGTGGTCTGGGTGGAGGCCCACTTCCCGGCCAGGACACTGTTCTCAGTGTGAAGACCTCATGAATCCAGTAATGCCCCTGTTGGCGAATAATTCATATCTGGACGTAAAGATGCCTTCAAACACCTTTTCCAGCTGTGTTTGTCCTAAAAGGTGGCTGACGGAGATTGCCAATACCTTCCCCTTGCTTCCCAGTGGTAGCTGGTTTAGCTCACGAGTCACAGAAATGGTTTAGGTTGCCCCTTGGCAAGCCCGGTTCTGGCTTACAGCCAGCCACCAAAACACGCCGATGGAGTTAAGGCAAGCCAGATCTCTCTCTGCAGAAGATAGTTCTGTAGCAGAATCGAGGTAGGGCATATTCAAAGGGTGGTCAACCTGCTAGGAGAGTCGCCAGGAATCTGGGAGGCTGATGTGCAGGTTTTTTATTCTTCTGTAAGCTTTTTGTGGTGCCTTACCACTTGTCACAGTAAAACGTCACTGTGCTGCAGAGAAATGTCCTAGTGGTTTTGTTTCATCCTTTTTCTTTACTTGTAGCACTTAGACATGCACTATATAAGATGACTAACTCCGAGTCTAAAAAAACTGAATAACATCAGCCCTAGCTTGAGATTTATAGAACTGGAAGTTTTGAGGTCTTGTCTTTATTTCTTGTGTTTAAAAGTCGAACGACACAGGAACATGGGGCTAAACGGGACCTCGACAGATCCTCTAATTTCTTCCCCAACACAAGGTCAGACAGTGCATATTTATGAGGGTCCTCACAGATGTTTTCCTGCTTATTCTTACACATCTGCAATGACGAGCACACTGTAGTCTCTCCAGGCAACGCATTCTTCACTTCTGCTACCCCAAACATGACAGTTTGTTTTCTTAATTTTCTTAATTCTTGCATCTTCGTGATGAAATGTAATCCCCATTACTTTTATTCATCACACATCTTGAGAATAGATTTCCTTTCCTTTCTGCAACATCCTTTTATTTAGTGTTCTGCCTACCTGCCGCACTCTCATCTACAGCCTAAGCAGCCCAGGTTACATCCTGGTTTTCATCCAACTTTCATCCAGTTCTGATAGCTCCTCTTCTTTCCTGAAATGCAGCGCCCCAGAATTAGGCATTGAGCTGGAAGTGACACTTCCCACCTGAGCCCAACAGAGAGGATGCTGGCTGTACAACCCCGTGTGACATTCACTTCTTCCAGGAGATGACCTGCTGACTCAGGCCGACCACGTTACTGCATCCCTTTGTCCAGCCCATAGTTCCCTGCTTGGCATTCGTGAGGCTGTTTATCGCTGTGTACTCGTGGCACCTTGCACTTGTCCTTATGGAACAGCATCCTCTTCTTTGCAGTCTGCCCTCCAGCTTCTTGGTTGCCCCTCCTTATCTTCATGCCATTCATCAATTAACACCCTCATTCTTCCACTCCCCTGACTATTACCTACCTGCTCCTTGTCATATAGTCATAGTAAAAATCCCATGGCAATCCCTGGCAGGATCCTTTCACACCAAACATTGATAAGTAATCTCTTTTCCTACCAGATTTTTACCTGGCCTATTACATTTTAATTAGGACATGGTTGTTTGGTGCGGTTGTAAGACAATATGAAAAGCTTTACTAAAGTAAAACTTTGTGATATATTCTCTTCTGCATAGCCGCAAGACCTGATACGATATCATAGATGGAAACTAGAACAGTTTGACATTTTTTGTCCTGAGCATAGCTTCACGCCGACTGCCCCTCACGGAGCTCTTTTCTTTTCAGTGCTTACAAATAGATTGTTTAATTATATGTGCCGGTTTGTTTTGATAAATGAAGTATGCTGTCAGGCCCACAGATTCCCAGCTGCTGTGTTTTTTTGCTCCTTTGTAAGAATAATCACCATTTTCACTCTTCTGCAGTTTTCTGGTATGTTATTAATCCTCCATAGATTTCCAAAGATAAGCAATTGCCAGGGGGCTCTGGGATTTTGCCAGCCTCCCTCAGGTTTTTGTGTATCTTAGTCTGAGCTGAAACTACTTAACTTACCTAAGTGCTTTCTAGCCTGTTCTTTCCATGTTCTTGCCTCTTAGTGCTACCTAAAATTGCTGTTTCATTGTGATTTACCTTCTGAATTTTAGTGTATAAAAAAGCCTTAAATACTTTGGGCTTCTCAATACTATCTGTCAATGAATCCTTATTGACTTGTTGGACAAACCTTTCCCTTATAATGTCTCAGGTTGCTACTGCACTTACTGTGAGATGCTGCTTTATAGGGACTGCTTTGCATCCTTTAGGATAGGAAAAAACAGAATTTTTTTTCTTAATGAAAGCTGAACTAATGATGTATATAGGAGTCAAACCTTAAAATACCAAATATGTCAATACTGATGAAAAAAATGGGAGAATTTGTAACATTTTCTACATGATGTAGGAATGTAGCTAAATACATGTAAACCAACTTAATATCTGGGAAACAATTTTGTAGCTGGCACGTTAGTTGCTTATTGTTCTTCATCCAGTGGCGGTGGATCACTGTGTCTGATTGCATTGTGTAGAAAATGTGTGTGGTGTGTCAATTTTGAAATCTGACGGGATTCAATTCCCCGAAGTCAGATTCACACTGAAGCCGAGGTGGGCTCTGATGTTTTTAATTCATCAGGCATACATGGACATGCAGTACAGCATCCTAAAAGACGAGAATTGAAGTGAATCACATCCTTTGCTGCCAGGCATAATGGTGTATCTGAGACTACAACAAATGAAACACTGGTTAAATTTTGTTATTGCCCAGTGGGGCTTTGGTGTCAATTTAATAATGAAGTGCCGAACTAAATTGAAACTACCAGTAATATCTGTGAGGGGAAAGTAACATGGCCATTAAATTTTCCCCTTAGCGACGTGACTACTCTTCAGTTTTATTGAATCATTTTTGCCCCAGTTAGGGGGTTTGCCTCTACATGCACATACGTTAGGCTGGAAAGAAAGCAAATACAGCATTAACAGCCCTGAACAGAGAAGACAGCTTTCGGCAGTAACTTGTGAAGTGACCAATTGTGATGATGGTGTCATCTGCATGTATAAGATGGGTCTAAATAGTAGCTGAAATATATATATATATATGTATATATATGTATGTATGTATGGAATGAATTGGTTTTCTTTTCATTTTTTTTTATGATAAATCTCACATGAGACAACAGTCACATTAATTGAGAGTTACAGTCCTATCATTTTCACATTAATTGAGGTTAAGGCAAAAAGATATTAAAGGATGAAATTTTGTGTCGTGCTTTTTCTTTTTGGTTTTTAAGAAGCAGAATAGATACATGGTTTATATTTTTGTTTTTCTTTTTTACAGCACAGGAGAGCGTATGAAAATGAAGAGGTCCTTATCCTCAAAGCAGTAGTGATCTCACTTCCCACTGTGGGTGAAAGCTGTGTAAATCGATTTTGTAAATGTGGCATTGAAAAATAAAGAGTTGCTCCTAATAGATGGTCTAGTTCAGTGGAGAAATTAGTGAACACATCTCTTTTTTTGAAATTTAAGTTATAGTTTGGATAAGACGTATGTGGCATAAACCCATGTGTGTTGAAATGCAATGGTTATAAAACTAGTTATAGTTACTAATTACTGTTTGTCTTTCAGGACGAAAGAAGAGGGCTCTGACGGGCAAGGTGCTGTGCAAACACACGGCAACTGCGCAGATATTATCACAGAACCACAGGCTGAATGGATTGCAAGAGATCAGAATTTATCGTGCTGCCCCAAGGCAAGATTAACTATTCCCGTGTTAATCCTGAAAGATGTTTGCCTAAGTCATTCTTGAAGGCCTCCGCGGATGGACACTCCACAGCTTCCCAGGGCAATTTATTCGGGTGCTTTACTACCCTTCCTGTTAGAGAACTTTTTTCCATCATGTTTAACGCAAATTTCTCTTATTGCAGTTTAAGGCTCTTTATTTCTTTTCCTAGCCACCGCAGATATTGGAAAAGAGATTATTTGTTCCGTCTTGCAGCAGCATTGAACACTCTTATTTTAGTCCTCCCTTCCTCAGTCTCCTTTTCCTTTTTGGCTAGATGACAGCAATTAATTCGGGCTCTTCTTGTGTCTTGGCCACTCTTGGCCTCTGGTCTCCCTCTCTTGTCTTTCTCAGAAGTCTTCCTAGGGGTTTCTCTTCCCTGACGCGCACCCAAAACGGGACGCCGCTCTTCAGCTGGGGCACTACCAGCCGGTGGAGACCAGCACGGTCTCCTGCGTGACCCCTAGGCTATGCTCCTCTTTGCGTCCCGGCGAGGTGTTTGCTTTTTTCATAACGGATTACATGGTTGATTCGTGCTCAGCTGGTGATCCATTACGACCTCCAAGACCTGTTATGAAAAATAACATGTCTATCCCTGGCTAATCGCTCCCTATTTTGAATTTGTGCAGCCGATTAATCCTACCTAAGTGCAGTACTTCTGTTTTGCCAAGAGAGACCTAGGGCGCGTTTTCCAGCCAGACAGAGGGCTGAGGCAGGGAAGAATAAACTCGCTGAGACAAGATCGCACAGGGAGCTTGGGGAAGAGCCAGGAATCGTTTCTGACTGACCTCCGGAGGCCTCATCTGCGGAGTCTCCTCCCTGGCTTTAGTGGAAAATCATGGAATTGAACACTGAAAATGTGGCAGGCCCTAATACGCTTTCAATCTGACTCATTTTCACTTATTGCTGTTTTTACGTCTCCCACTAATGAGACCCAACGAGACGAGGCTTTGCCAGCTGTCCATCAGAATTTCCTGCGCGTTCACTCCACACACGGCAGTATTTATAACTGCATACTAAAAGCAAAAATTGTTAATATTGCCACACATAAATGTTGTATGAATTAGTAGCTTTCGCAGGCAGACAGACCGCCAGCCTATCGGACAGCAGCGACTTTATATTTCGTCTTCTCCTGAGATTAACAGCCGCTCCTCTACTCATTTTTCTTAATGAGAAAAACAGACAGGCCTGTAGAGCCAGCCATTGGCATTCATCATGCTCCTCTCCAGCTCTATATTGAAGAAAAGAAAGATGGGAATACCACGAAATTGCTCAACTGCCTCTTCTTTAAGAAAGCTGGTTAGGTACAGAGTTTTCAAATTGACTTTCCCCAAACGGTATTTCAGAGGCAGTTGTGTGGCGTTAAACTCTCCAGAATAACTGGCTGTTTCACCGAGTTCTCTAATGGGAACAAAATCCTTTAGGAAATCTGAGCAGTTATCTAAATGTGAGTTGCTGAGTGATTTTTAAAAACACGGTGCTTAAAATAAAAGTTGCAAACAAGCTGTTAACAAATAAGAAAGTTGGCGTGACAACGGATGAGGTGGGCATAAAGCAATAACACAGTCTGCTGGGTAGGACACATCAGCATATACAGTTTTATTGTCTTTGGTGGTGCGGTTTGAAATGTTTAGCTTGACTGTGATGCTTGTGATTAGAAACATGCTGTTTGTTATGAAAAGAGCCAAATGCACTCTATTGTATTCTATTCTGGTTTTTAAACTGCACCCATCATTGTGGTCACCAACTTCTTTAAACATTTGGATATTTTTTCCAGCAGAATATTTTTCTAAGTCTTTTCTAGCTTTATCTGTACCGTTACAAGTGGTTTAAGTTATACCTTCTGTCAAGTTGCTGCTGTCTTCTCCCAGAATACACGGATACTGAGTTTACAAGGTTTTATTTTGTTTCTGGTCTGGAAAAGAGCTTTTCTTGCAAGTATACCATTATTTTAAATGCTGCCAGGGTTGCCTATGGCCTTGGGGGTAGGTGTGCTTCCTCAGCTCAGCTGCAGGCAAGGGTCTGCCTTAGGGTTAGAGTGCCAGTGAAAATGGCCACACAGGCACTTTGCAGTTTCGTATCTTCTGTGTTGAGATGAGGATTAGTCTTGGCTTTTTTTATGAGTTCATGTTTCTGAGGTGCTAAAAACAGTCCCAACACGCAGTTGGGTAAATGAGCAGGTCTACCCCAGAGTTGGATGGATGAATCTTGACATTGCTTCATTCCTTATGAGGAACGACTGAGGGAGCTGGGGTTGTTCAGCCTGGAGAAGAGGAGGCTGAGGGGAGACCTTATCACCCCCTACAACTACCTGAAAGGAGGCTGTAGAGAGATGGGGGCTGACCTCTTCTCCCTGGTGACAAGTGACAGGACAAGAGGGAAGAGGTTCAAGTTACATCGGGGGAGGTTTAGATTAGATATTAGGAAACATTTTTTCACTGAAAGGGTTATTAAACATTGGAACAGGCTGCGCAGGGAGGTGGTGGATTCACCATCCCTGGAGGTGTTTAAAAAAAGGGTAGATGGGGCACTTAGGGACATGGTTTAGAAGTGGTTTTTGTCAGGGTAGGTTAATGGTTGGACTTGATGATCTTAAAGGTCCCTTCCAACCTCAGCGATTCTATGATTCTTCCAATAAAAAGTAATATACGTTTGTGCTGTATTTATCCTCGCTGACCATCAAAACTCTTGCTAGACATTATTCTCTCCATACTTTCTCAGACAGAAGTCTGGCCAGGTGTAAATTTGTCACTGAAGTTTTAGCTGTAGCGCTTCCATTACTATGTCTGCTCTAGTAACGGGTCGGCCAGTGGTGCGTGTCCTGGTCACCTTCCTGTATTGCTTCTGTGCAACGAACTTCCAAATTGCCCTTTAGACAAGCAAAAGGAAGGAGAAAAGGGACATCCATTTAAATGATTTGTGCACCACTTAATGATGCTCGCAGCGTTCCTGTGTTCTGCAACTTATGTATAGTAATTAAATACCCCAATGTGCTTATGTGATTTATCTTTGGAGTCAATGAGAAAAATCGCCTTGACTTCAGCAATCTCACAGTATAGCTCACTGGGTAACAAAAGCAGCTCTTGATGTTCCTGATTCATGGTATGGCTGGAAAACCTGGATAAAAAGGAACCAGAACTGCAACTGCAACATGCCCTTCTAATCAACTTCAAATCCTATTTACATTCCTTTCCAGCTGAGCACTAGACAATAATCGCAGCACTAGAAAATAATTTTAGCACTACAAAATAATCTTTTTTTCAATTAGAGGTCACATTTAGAAAAAAAAAACTACCCTGCAATTTTGGACTTGTAATTTTCTGGAAGGTGCAAATATGTGAATTTAGATTTCTTTATACTTGATGACACAGTCATACTCCCTTTTTGATAACTCAAGATTTACCGTTAAAGTAAATGTGGAGATAATGAGAGGCCTGCTTTGGTGACAGTGCTTTTGCCTGTTAATGAGGAGGGAATTAAGCTTTTTGTCAGTTTGCAACTTTCTAGTTTGGCCTTGGCCTTGGCCTTGGCAACTGGCGTGTGTGAAGCAGATAAACCCTCAGCATTCCCTGCGCTGGGGTGCCTCCGGCCTGCGCACACCGTATGCCCTTGGAGCTCCTCGGTCCTTCTTTTCTCCTTTGCTCACTCTCTCCGCAGTTTTTACATCTGCCACAGTCCAAAGGACCTGGGGGATGTTTGTTCTATTTTCGTCTCCCTTCTTCTCTCTCTCTTCATTCCCTCTTCTTCTTTCTCCTCCTGAATACCAAACTATGAGCCTTCATCTTCCACCTCACCTTGACTTCACCTCCCTCTTCTCTTCCATCAGTACCACTGGCTGTTCTTCCTCTCCCCACGTTAGGGCCCGCTGTAGCCTTCGCTGAAAGGCAGCTGCGTGAACCTCCTCCTCCCTTCCTTGGTCACCTTGGTATTTCTTGCTCTCCGCAAAAGAAGTCACTCAGCGTGTCAGGAGGTTACTCTTGAGTTAGAAGGAAGGGGACGAGCACACGTGGTAGATGCGACTAAGATGGGAGTCATCAGTGGCTGACAGTTTTTAGATCCATTGGACAGCAAGTATAGAGCTAGCTGAAAGTATCTGAGGTATGCTTGTTTAGATACACCAAGCTCATTTTCTCCTTAGAGTTTTCTGAATTTCCTTTGAATCCGTACCTTCTCGCTGATTGTCAGCACACTGTGATGTTTTGACACGGACCATATGCCATGTTCAAAAATGAAGACCAGGTTGCTGACTACAAGGCTGCCTACGTTGCTGCTTGTGGAGACTGGGCTGGCAGGTGCATAGACATTAGTAGACTGCTGAATTGCTGTAGAAATCTACCTTTAATAGTGTAATTTTAACCCAAGTCAAGTCTTCTGCACAGTTAGATGTGGGACTAGACCTAGAACTTCCCTGGATTTTTCAGCTTGGTACTTTTGAGAGAGGCAAAGAAAGAGAAATTTTAAATGTTGCCTTGTTTGGCCAGTTTCTAAACTGCAGAGAAAATGTGCACACAACTTTCATAATAATAATTGAAAAAAAAAAGTAAAAAACTCCAACAACAAACAAAAAAACCTGCAGTCTTTTCAATGCAAGCTAATCCTGAATGTGTTTTCTATAGAAATACATATAAACTTCTGACCTTTCTAATCTTCTTTTTCCTCCACCACATCCTCACTTTTTGTGAATTTTCCAAATATGATTGAAACTTATACAAGCTTCACAGCAGTTTTATTGCAAGAATGCTCACACTTGGCTCTAAAAGAGTCCAAGCTTAAAATAAATGTTAAAGGTTGATCCAGTGGAAATCAGTAAAACCCTTACATGTGTTTGCAGTTATATGTTGAAGGCATTAGCGTGTGTCTTATTGTTGGGCGTATCTTTCGTCATGCTGATAAAAAAAAGAAGGTATCGCGATAGAACAAGATACGTCAATATAGCAAGATATGCCTGGAGGTGTTCAAGGCCAGGCTGGACGGGGCTTTGAGCCACCTGGTCTAGTGGGAGGTGTCCCTGCCCAGGGCAGGGGGGTTGGAACCAGACGTTCTTTAAGGTCCCTTCCAACCCAAACCATTCTATGATCATTGCACTAATAAGCACTTGAAAACAGAGTTGTGAGGTCTGCAAATGAGAAGGGGGTTGTCCAATAGAGCACTCTGCAGCTGATCTGGTCTCATGAAGAGGCCAGGATTTGACCTTGGACCTTCTCCTGGGCCCCCCTCTTTCGTAGAGAGCATAAGCACAGCACCTCTGCAAGGCACAGTGCTCTCTGGGTCATGGAGAGAAGTGTGCTCTGTTTCTGACTGCTACTTTACTCCTAAAGCAGAGAGGCTATCCAGTAACCCTGCCCGCTTTTCATGGGGAGAAGGGGCAGAGGAGGTTAGGGGTGAGGCTGCTCAGATGGGATGGGGCACAGGTTGGTACTGCAGATACTGTATTTCCTGGCAGTATTGGAAATGGCTGTTTCAATAGTGCCGTCTTGCACGCTTAGAGCCATACTGTCACATCATTGTGCTGCCCATTGATAGAGTGTTTGTGTGTGTAAAGGGCAGAGAGAAAGTTGTTGGGGAACCTGTTAGTGCTAGGGAGCCTCCCAGATTCAGACCTGAGCTGCTGCTGCGATCAGATTCTGCAGTCAGAAGTGTGGAAACTAGCTATATCTGATAAAAATGCTGCTATCTTCACTAAAAGTCCAGTGAGACCACTTAATCTTGAGAGCCTGCCATCACCCTGTGATTATATCTTACAGACTTGGCTGCTCCCGCATGGAAGAAATGCCTCCTCTTAGACTTGTGTTCAGTTCAGATGCCAGTTCTCACGAGGGCTAAATTTACATTTGGGTTTGAACACGCATGGGACAGAAACCCCACCCATCCGTAATGTTTTCACCTCTGCACGGGGTGGGAAGGATGGGGGCTCTCTTTTCCCTTCCTCCCGCTTCTAATTCCAGGGCTGTGACCAGCCCTGGCTGCTCACTCCTTGAAGAAGTGGATCTCAGGCATTCGGTGGGTCCTTGGCTTTCACTGTGTGGCTTGGAGTCAGCTCTCGTCCAGACTTGGCCAAGCTGTAAGCTGTTCGCAGGCCGATAACAAAACACCCACGGAATTCAGCTGTAGTAATGCCGTGGTGTTTTACAGGCAGTTTTCCAATGTGTAAGCACTACCAAATATTTCTGCCGGCAGCAACACCAACACAGAGCTGAATCCCAGAGAAAGCATCGCATTTGGTAAGGGCTTTGAAAGCCCTCGTGGCCAGCAAGTAGAAAGGATGAAGGGACAACAATAAGGAAAAAAAATACTAGTAAAAGAATAAAGAAAGCCATTTCTGCCTCGGAATATAGCCGGTGATTATAATGAAGGCCAAAGTGGTGCTGGTGAGAAGATCATTTGCACCTCCTGGTGGCAAATAAAAAAAAAATCTTAAAAAAAAAAAAAAAGAAAAAAGTCCATCTCAGATGTTCAAACATTTACTATGATATAATGAGTTTGGTCAGAATAACCTGGAATAAAACAACAGCAAATTCCTCAAATCTGTCTTAGAGGAAAGAAAAATAGATAACAAAAGCAATATATTCAAGACTTAGAGCTCTGCACATCACCTCTGAATTAAAAACAGAGCCACAAGAAGTGGGATATTAGAGATTTCCAATTCAACCATCTGAATGCTCGTATTTTCGACGCAGCCACTGCAAGGGAGCACAAGGGATGCAAAGCAAAACCCAGGAAAATGTTTGTCTAAATGCGCAACACCATGGGCAGTGTGTCTTGTTCGCTGTGTGGGCCGCACTGAGGCAATATACCTGCAAAGAGAAGACAACGGGAAAATGCTGGTTGCATTAGAAAACAATATTGCCCAGCAGCCTTGACATCCAGACTCCAGGGGTGGTGTTGGGCTCTCGGATTAGCTGCAGGCTTCCTATGCGCCTCTGGCTCCTGTGACTCAGTTTGTCATTTGTACAATTTTACCAGGCCCTTTTTGAAGCTTCAAGATGCCATTGTAGTAAGTATCAAATAAGATAATAAGTAGCTGTGGAGTATGAACTTCTGTAGGTACTCATTGGAGCATCTGTGCTTCTTCCTTTCTCTATGGGTGGCCCGAACAGTCACACAATCTCTAATTTTGAAGTATACAATCAGATAAAAATGAAGTACTGGGTTCTGGGTGTAAACTTTTATGGGTCTCCAGGAAGTCAGAAGAGGCTGGTAACTGTGATTTGGAAGTGGGACTTGGAAAACGTTCAATGTTCAGTCCTAATTGTGTAATGTTAGGGCAGAATGGAAAGGAATAGGGATTAGTTTTTCAATTGGCTCGTAACATACCAGTCAACTCAGTAATGACCTTGCAAGCTCAGTAAGATGCTCTCTTACAGCATGCAAGCCTTTGTTAATGTAAATGAGACAAATAATTGTACAGGTGTCTCTCTGGGCTTCACAGCTTGGGCTCACAATTGACCTGATCAACACTGAAATATTTGCTGAATTATGCTGGTCATGGGGTACAATTCTTAGGATGCTGTAGCTATGCTTGTAAACGTGGTTGAATTTGTAAGAGAAAAGGTTTTCCTATTGTAACTTTATTTTTCGCGCTGGTCTAAGCTCCATCTCTTGTACATTGTTTTATGGGTATATGTTTCAAGTAGAGACAAGGTCTTAAAGTCATGAACAAAAAAACAGGGTGACGTGGTTGACTCATGCAGGCAAAATCCTGCATCTTATCTAATCCTGCCTGGAGAGCGTTGCTGCGGACTCCAGCAGTGCCACACACGAAGGCTGGGCAGGGGCCTGGGAGCATCCGTAAGTGCTCGGTAAAAGCCTGCTTGACTTTAGAGCGTTGGAGGGACAACCAAGCTGAAATTCCAGTTTAGTGCAAGTCGGTTGGACTTGACTTTACTAAAAAGTAGTGGGCGAACAATTGCGCCTGGTGGCTCGGAACCGACTGGAGCATACGGTTTGTTTTAAGCTCAATAAAAAGCCTTTGTCTGTGGAAGTTAAGTCCAGCTTCTGCACCTGGAAACTCAGATACTCAGAGGATATTCTCACAGGGAGGGAACATGCACACTGTAGGAAAAAAGGGTTCACGAGCCTCCGCTCTGTTGCTGAAGTCTATCGCAACAGCTAGGATGGTGCGAGCACTTGCTAGAATGACTTCAGGCAAGGCGTAGGGGTGGAGGATGGTTAGCATGGAGCCTGGCGCGCAGAAAGAAGGGAGGCATCTCTAGCAAGCCATGCTCAAAGCCTTTGTGCCTGGTCCCCCTGGCCCCAGTCCTGCTGCCCTGACCACTAACTGCAGCACCAGCAGGCAGGTGGCACCTGTGGGATATGGTGTGTCTGGGCTCTGCTGGTTTCTCAGGGACAGTAGCACTGCATGCCCTAGAACTCCTGGATGCTTGAGTCCAGCTTCTCTTGGTTTCTCGGTGATCTATGTGTCTGAATGCCTTCAAAATGTCAGTCTCCGATCTTGTGGTGGATGCGTACTGGAAATATCCATGAGGAAATTAATGTTTTTTGTGCACGACTTGTATTTTGTGCAGTGTGAAAATTGAAGGAAAAAGTTTTTTGCATTCAACAGCTCCAGAAGAGTCCACCATGAAAGGGACGGAGGTTCTGTAGAAAAACACAATGATTGCTTTTACTATGTATGAGCGCAAGGGCACCTTCTCCAGTCTTCCCAGAGAAACTTCTCACAGGAGATAGTTTCTGAGTGCCTGATACTATATGATTTACATTCTTTTAGAGTAGGTTTTGGGAATGCACTGCGTTTAGAGAGTAGAAAATATATACATGTCTATATAGCTGTATACACTAGGAAATATACACAGAAAGTCGGATGTTATGTTCTGGTAACTGAAACTGTTGAATATGCAGTAGCACCCATTGCAGTCGTAACAAGTTAGCTGGTTTTGATTTGTCCGGGATATTGATACTCACGGGCAGCTCGCGTGTCCCAGGCTCACAGCCGCAGGAAGGGCTGCTCTCTCTGCACTCTGCTATTCACGGAGTGCCGCAAATAAAGGACCTGCCTACGTTGTACCATCCGCTGCAAGCACAATTACTGGTAATACGAATGGCAGCCTTAAACACTGCATAAGCTGAAAACATATCTCTTTGTAGACTATTTAGCAGGAGAATTTCATTGCAATGTTGGTTGTTTTTTTCAGCTAAAAATCAGTTTCTGTGTTTACAGCTCATAACCAGGTTTGCAAATTAAGAATAGCATCTACATGTGTTTAGCATCGTGCTAATTTCCCAAATAGTTGACTTGATCTCTGAAACCTTACAAGCCAATCATGTTTATAATGAACAAGGGGGATAGGCTGATGTTTTATATAGTCTGTTTAAGGTTAAAGTTATGCTCTAGTGTTTGCTTTGTTTGTAAACAAATTGCAGGGGCCGGAAGGAAGCACAGGGGTTCATTTCTATAACTGCTAACTGTTCTGTTCAACAGGTCATCAAGCTCTATAAGAGTCAATCAGTCAATTGGAAGTTGCTAATTAGGATCTGAAGTAAGAGGTCCTATAAAAGAAAAATTTAGGTGGACAGCTGGGGTGAGTGGGACATAAAAAGGAGGGGAGGGATCTCAGTAGGTTGGGAAAGGTTTTCTTCTGGAAGTTGAATGAGTCAACAAAGTCATACCCTTGTGAAAAAGATGGAGTGCAATGCTGAATACCAAAATGCACAAGGAAGAATGTAGCCTGCTTGATATATACAGCAATCTTTCTGCTCTTCTCAGCATTGGCAAAACCTCAGCTGGACTTCTCTGGCGTTGCAGTTCAAGAGGACGTGGACCAGTTGGAAAGAGCCCAAAGAGGAGCATTGAGTATAATTAGAGGTCTCGGATATGACCGAGGAGGTAAGAGCTAATCAAGTTACATGGCTCGGCTTTTAGAAGAGAAGACTTTGGGCAATGCAGGGTTAATCCTCAAGTATGCAGAAGGTAGAATCGAACTGTAAAAAGGGACAGAAATAGTCTTCCCCCAAATCCCATGTTTTATTTGGTAGGAAGTTTTGAACTTACACTACAGGAAGAAAGAAGTAGGTTAAACAATAGGGAAAAGCTTCCTAACAGTGAGGATAATGAAATATTGGAGTTTCTGTCTTTGGAGATCTTTAAAAGCATGTTAGATGAACATCTGTCACAAATGGGATGGGTATAGATGATCCTGCCTGGGGCAGGGGGATAAACCAGATGATTTCATGAGGTATTTTCTTTCCCTATTTTTCCATGATTCTACACTGAGGCCACACTCACTTATGCATATTTGTACCTGATCCATTAGTCTAGTCGGAGAGTCATAATCAGGATGGGATTTTAAAAAGAGCTTTGAAAAAATTTGGTGGGATTTGGGTGCCTACCTCCCTTTGACTCCTTTTTGGAATCCTAGCCTGTAAAAGTACTCTGCATCCAGACAAAGCCAGATAATTTTCTGTATGTTGATATTTAAATCCTCTGGCTGAATCTGTGTTTCCCTGAAATGCTTCTGCCTGCTCCAACACGCCCTTGTACATTAAATTGCTGTTTTTCTGGATGAATCACACTGAGAACATTCAACATATCAAGCTGGGTATAAAAATGCGCAGTCAGAATGTGAACTCATCAACAGCAGCTTTTGTATTTCTTCTTTAAATGTAAAAAGGGCAATTTCCAGATCTCTCCGCTGGCTCTGGGTAACCCAAATATCTGAGTGAACAATAAACTGACCCAACAAGCAGACAGCCCCACGGGAAGCAGAGGTTTGGCAAAGACTGAATGATCTAGCATGAAAATAGAACAGAACCTATTTTAAATGAATAAAGTGAACAATATTGTGAAATTCTATTGATTCTTTCCTATGAGCTGTGCATAGCGTCTCTCCTTTTTTTTTTTTTTTTTATCAGTGTTTTCTATTTTCTACACCTTTGGACCTCCCCGTTGGCTACCGCAACTGTTTTTCTGGTGCCCTTTTCTGTCCCATCAATACTGGTCTTCTGCCCTGCTGCTCCAGTGATTTCTCTGAAGAGTCTTTTCTATCTTTCTTCTTCTTTTACGTCAAGAACAAGGAGCAAGTTATATTGGGGTTAGGAAGTCAAGCAACCACACTTGAGCGTGAGCCAAAAAACTCCACAACTGAAAAGTGCCTGTCTTCAGTGTAACAGCCGAGGGAGCAGGGCATTAACCCCGGAGCCTGGTGTGCTGCTTCTTAGTCTAAGGGGCTTAAATTCACGTTACCCAGAAGTGTACTTTCTCCACAAGAAAAGAACGAGGGAGTAGAGTTGTTCCTCAACCCTTCTTCTCACACTGGGTCGCACTTTGGAGAGGGCATGTCTAGAGCAGGAGAAACAGGTACAAGCACGAGTCTGTTGCCGTACAAGGCAAGGATGTCAAGGGAGGAGAGTCCGTGCTTGCCATTGAAATACTTGCCAGGGAGCAGGGTTGAACTACAGAAGGCCTGTAACTTTGGCTTTCCACAACCTGAAGGAATATGAGAACCATCAGCCCATCATATGAACCACGTTCTAAAAGAAAAAAAAAGAATCAAAAATTGGTCAACTACAGATCGTAGGCACTTCAGTGCAGGAAGCCATTCAGAGCTCACGAAAATTTGGGTCTTGCACCTAGATGACTTATGGCTCTTATGGCTCTCAGTCTGGGGAAGATTATTTCAGAGACGTTTCTCTCTTCTGCATTTCCTGCCTGCCGGCTTAGTGCCTTCCACGTGCCTCCCCTTGCCCTGTTTCGAGGCAATTTAATTGTAGGTATGCCTCCGGATTGACTGGATAAGGGAAATTTGGGGAATGCCTTAAGACCGCGTAGCCCTAGAGATAGGTGTACTCTGCTAAGATCCACTCCGCAGAAGTCCCTCTGTGAATTTGTGCCCAAACTGTCACTTTCAGGGCTCTGCAATTCTATAAGGCTGGTTTGCTCACTTTTACCCTGTGCTTTGCAGGCCTCCCTGTGCTGTAAGTGCTTCCCTTTCCTCTTTTATCATGCTATACTCCTTGCTTGCAACAGCTTCCTATTTCCTTATCAGTTATTATTCCAGCTTGTTAAATCCCCCTTTTCCTGCTAGTGTTTGCCTACATATTCCCCTGTGGGGTGTTCTGGCAGCGTACGCTTTGAAGCTCAGCAATGCACTGAGCACCAAATCATCACCCATGTCGCGTTCAGGCACCCTGTGTCTCCCTCAGCCTTTGCAGCCAGGGAGCGGGGAGCAAAAGGCAAGAGCCTCTCTTGCTCTTCCAGGGCTTGGGACAAGGCATTCCTCCATCCCTCGCCTACCGCTTCCTTCAGACCAGCCAGCCTCGCACGCGGGCGCTTGCTCTTTGCCCACTTGTTATCTCCCTGAAGCCTCCACACTCTTGGGACAGTGTGTCGGCATGTTGGTATCTGCGAGGAGGTGTCGGGCCCCGTTTGATCGCGGTGAGGCAAGCAGATCTAACTAGCTGCTTGACCACAGCCGCTCTGCCTGAAGACAAGGGCTGGCCTGGGAGCCTGGCTGGCTGCCCGCCGGTGACTGACCAGAACCCCACCAGCTGCTTGGGGCTGTTGGGTGGTGTTTTGAACCCTGACCACGGAGAACTCCTTCCTGGTGGTTCTTGTTCCAGCTTGTCTTATGCCTGTAGCACGGGATCCCTGGCTTCAAACAGCACTCCTGTCCTCCAGCAGCCTCCTGTCCTTCCTCCAGCCCTAGCCTGGTCTAATCTTAACATAGTCAGGTTCTGAACACAGATGGCACCCAACTACCTACACCATGGTTAAGCTCTCCTGATCTTCAGCAGGGAGACACCAGTTTAAAGACTGAATTTCCCTGGCACTATGACATGCCAGAAAACGCTCTAGTGTGTGTCCCTCCTCTGCCAGCACTGCAGAGACAGGGCTGCTCGGGAGCTGTGGCCACCTTCATCCTTGCAGTGCTCGGCAAGGACATCAGCAGCATAACCTGTGCTAAAGTTGGCATGAAAAATATTTGTCTGTCTTTTCAAATTAAGTGGTTTTGGCCTGTTTTCCTTTACAGAGTAGCATGTGGCATGGCACTCCACCCAGTGGGACCGAAGCCTCTGCCAGCACCCCAAGAGCAGCCACCATGCTGCCAGCACCCCCACGGGCGCGGCCTCCAGAGCCCAGCTGAGGGACCACCAGTCTCTATACAAGGTCATCAGCGCTCCCCAGCATGGTCTCCTTGTGGCTGGTGGCAAGATGACGATACCCAGGAACGGGGACTGTGACGTGTCCACAAGAAGACATCTCCAGGCCTTGAAGCCATGGTCACTGTCTGGTCCTGGGGCTGTACTAGAGTGCTACACCTAAAGACAGGTTCTGGAGACCCTGATCTCATCCCTTAGCCTCAGTTCTCATGAATGAAATGTCTGTTTAACCTGCTACTAGGTATTTCATTATCTTGTGAGTATGGTTTTACCTCTTTAAATACGTTTCTCTCCATTTTTAAATTTAAATTAATTCAAAACAACATTTCCAAAATGAAGTGTCCTGACTTCTCAGGACAAAATGTTCTGACTTCTGTGGTGAAATTATTTCTCAAAAATGTACTAATGAAGGATTTTTCTCACTCAGAACTTGCTGTTAAATATCCTTCTTTCTTAACACTTCTCCCTCTATACTGCTGGGCAGAGAAATTAGACAAGGTCAAGCTTTAAGTCTGGATGGATTCTGGTGCCTTGACTTTTGTGGATGTTTGCCTAAATCAAGCTGTAAGCAACTCAAGAAAAGCATCTGTGTTTGTGAAGCACAGTGTGTCTTCATCTGCTTCTTGACCCACCGTCTTTCAGAATATAGCTTCTTTCTCATTTTTCTTTGGGTGTCTTCCAGACCTGCTGTATTTTCCATTTCATCTCCTTCAGCAGTGTGACTAAGCACCTCTTGAGGGTTAGTCTATGACATGGTCAGTTCATTTGAGTTGATAGTTTCTGTGAGTTATGCAGCTGGACTCATGTTTTTAAGTTTCCCTTTCCCCTGTATTTTTTTTTCCCTTGGAATGGCTCAAGGAAACGCACACAAACTAAAATCTGCATGTGGTTTTACTTGGAAGGCTTAACAAGAGAAGTTGATCTCTGTGTTTTTAGTCTGTTTCTACAACAAGAAAGTTGTTTTGAATTCTGTACAGAACTTGCCTTACATACGTAAAAGTGAGGATATTGGACAATTACTATTTCAGCTAGAACGCAGTATGTTCTGAGCAGTTCTGGAACGTCACATTTATGGACTTTCCTCTTTTCTGCCATCCAGGGCATCCTCTTTCAATAAAGGAATGACCGTGGTGGTCATCCTTTGTGTTCCTAAGGTATATTTGCTCCCAGAAGCTACCCCTGTATTGTGTTCCAGGCTTTCAAGGCACATTAGCACATGAAAGACATGGACCTGTTGGAGTGGGTCCAGAGGAGGGCCATGAAGATGATCAAAGGGCTGGAGCACCTCTCCTATGAAGACAGGCTGAGAGAGTTGGGGTTGTTCAGCCTGGAGAAGAGAAGGCTCCAGGAAGACCTTATAGCCCCTTCCAGTACCTGAAAGGGGGCCTATAAGAAAGCTGGGGAGGGGCTGTTTGCGAGGGCATGTAGCGATAGGATGAGGGGCAATGGCTTTAAACTAGAGCAGTGCAGGTTTAGATTAGACATTAGGAAGAAGTTCTTTACAATGAGGGTGGTGAGACACTGGCCCAGGTTGCCCAGAGAGGTGGAGGAGGCCCCATCCCTGGAGACGTTCAAGGCCAGGCTTGATGAGGCTCTGAGCAACCTGATCTAGTTGAAGATGTCCCTGCTTACTGCAGGGGGGTTGGACTAGATGACCTTTAATGGTCCCTTCCAACCCAACACATTCTATGATTTTATGATTAAAGAACATCCCTTGCTGGGTAGACTGATGCAGCATTTGTGATTTTTGCCATGATTAAATTTGGCAAGACTGACATATTGGATTTAAGGGAAAGCGTCTGGGTTAAAGTTCAGGCCAGACTACTAGGAAAAAGAAAAAAAAGGCGGAGTGGCGGGAGGTGTAGCCCTCTGCTGCCTCAGCTTGGGCTGGACAGTGCAGGCAAGTCTAACTTTGATCTTGGACTCTCATGGTTGCTCAACTTTACGCACACACCGATGTCAATAGGATTATGTGTGAGGTTAAATTAGATGAATAAGTGTTTGCTAAATTGTAGCTTTGGACTATACACACTGCCGCAGAGCACATGAACACTGTTGTTGTGGGTAGGTGGAGTCACAACTCTGAGTCACACCACTTGATGAAACAGAAGGAGCATCTGTTGATAGAAGGTGCTCTAACTGGGAATAAAACAAAGTTAAGCACTTCTCATCTTTTCAATGTTCAACGCTAAAAAAGTTCTCATCTCTTCAATGTATCCAGACCCATTTGCTTCTAATTAAGCCTATTTTTCTTCACACAGCTGCAATTTCCAATCACAGTTCCCTGGGGCACCTGGATGCTCGTACCCCACATGTGCTGGCCTTTGCCTGCCAGAGCTTGAGGGAACGTATGGCTGTTCGGGAGCTCTCAGCTCTGTGCCAGGGAAATCGCAGCCTTCCTTTCCTTAGGAAGCAAGTGCACTTTCTTTATCTTGCACCTATAAATTCGAGAATTTGAAGTTGTTGCTCCATGTGTTTCTTAATTGATCAGGTTTGTGCCGTACTGTGAATATGAATGAACGCTTGCTGACTGGTTTTGGGTTTTGGTCTACAAACAAAGACGCTCAGAGAGCTGTTATAGTTAATGGAGAAAGATCCTGCCTATTTACAGTAAGCGTTAAGTGTTTGTTGGCTTCAATGAATCAATAAAGTTTGTGTTTTAAAGGATTTTCCAGGCTGTTCAGAGCCTCCAGAAGTGTTTTTAGTTAGTATGTAACAGAGTTGGCTTTTAACGTAGGCTGCCGTGAGATGAAGGATGAGATTGAGCAATGTGTGAAACGTGGTTTATTTGTTCTCCCAGAAAGGGCTCAAAATAGCAATTTGTGGTTTGGATGTGAAGTGTGAAGAGGTTATCTGGCTGACCTGGGATCACACGGGGTATCTGCAGGAGGACTACAGAACAGCCCCTCTATCGCCCAGTGCGATGCTGCATCTAGTGATGTACGAAACAGCAATGAACCCTTAAGTGACCTTTATTACAAAACCAAAGTCTTACGTACCTTTCTCTTTTTCCCGAGTTTTTCTAGGCTCCTGTCACAATATTCAGGGAGTATTTGCTGCCTCTTAAAGCTCTTATTAAGGTGATATTAATTAATCCAAGAGCTACAGAGAACTACTCAAACTAGCAAATGCTTTTCTTTCTTTTTGAATGCAAGTTAATGGAAGTCGTGAGAGACAAAGGTAACAGAGGGTCTATGGCTTAGCCGCATGAGGATTATACCTCTACTATCTCTTTCTAGGTTTGGTATTGCTTTTGCTTGAAGGACTGGTAGGATGCTGAGTTGCCAAAATGAATTGAAATGGCAGGGTTGGATAGTTGTTACGCGCAGACCTGAATGTGACCCGCGGGCAATGTCATTTTCTAACTGCTGAGAAGCAAGGCTGGTGGAAAGGAGACTGTAGGATAGGTGAGAGAAAGCGGATAATCTTCAGCTGAGCCAAAGAACTGCATGTCTGTGATACAAAGTCAGTTTTTTCCCTCTTTTGAGTGAACTTGTAGTGTAACATGGTTTGAGAAACTTGGCTACAGGCTCTGTAATGCACCATATTGGTCGTTTTGCCTTTCTACTGCTTTTTTAAAATTTTTTTTTCAACTGGGAGGCATAGCACCCCAAAATATGATCTCCACATGGTAAGACAGACCTTAGTGGTAAAAACAAGTCTCCAAGTGATTTGCACCAATTTTTTTCATGAGAATTCATACACTCAAAAAATGATGCATTTAATTTTGAGTGCTTGTTAATGCGAGAAGCAGACTTTTGAATCTCGGGTATAAAAGGTATCGAAGTGAGTATACTCAACAAGAACTTTACCACCTCTTTCCTCAGTATGGTTTCAGAATAGCCTAAAACCAAAAGAGAGGCCCCTCTGACTTTCCTACAGCAGTCTCACGAGGATGCAACCGCAGCAGGGACTGACCGAGGCGCGAGCCCTGAGATCGTCTGTAATATAGTTATCAGATTCTGTTTTTCTTCGTTAACCTTTGACCTCCAAATACCTGGGTTGCAAGTCCCGCTGAGACATGGCCATGCTGTTTGATAACAGAAGAAAGCACAAGGGAAGTTAAAACTGCACTCTGAGTTGTCACCACCTTGTTTGCCAAAGGCGTGTGATGATGGTCAAGGGGCAGGCGTTGAAAACACTGTAAGGACTTTTTCCAAGGAAAAGCTAAGCGTCAGAAGAAGGGGGATGTGTCTGAAGATCAATTTTGCTTTGCATAAGTTAGCAGTGCATTAGAGAGGATGGAAGTTGGAACTGAGGCTCTTTGCCTGAGGAAAGGCAAAAATCTGAGGAAAGATAAGATTTACTATTTTCTGACCTATGCTTTTGGTAAGATGTGTTTTTGTGGGAAAATTTAAACTACTGTTGTTGTTGTCAGTGAGTGCAATGTTAAAATACACACCAAATTGCTATCATGGTAAGCCAACAAAGTAGTACTATCTCCGTCACAAATCTCAGTGCTTCAATAGTGGCACCTGTGTAGCTTCCTCTCTTCCCCCCTCCATCTCCCCCTCTTTGCCTTCATGTTTAGGGATGAGTTACCCCTCACCTCTGCATTACCAGTTTGACCTCCTGCACTGGGGCAGCTGGATGGGGTGATCCAACTTAGTGTGCCGCCTACCGGGACAACTGTCTCAGCTCAGGGAATCCCCAGGCAGGACGGAGCAAACATGGAGCTCCGTGCTATGTGACCCTTGGTTGCTTATTTTGGATAATGGGAACATGTCCAGTACTCTATTTATTTTGGATAATTGTTGAGTCCCCTTGGGCCCTATGACACCTGGCGTAGAGCAGATTGTTCTGTGGATTGCCCTTTTTCACGCCAGTTGCTGGTCAGTGCCTGGAAGCAGCAAAGACTGTGAATCACAGTTGGAATGCAGCATGTGGGTCTTCGGGAGATACTCTCTTCTGGGTTTTATTAGCTTTGTTTCATAATTCACATCCCTCCAACTTGAGTGAGGTGAGAACATGGATCTGGGTAATCTGTTTCCCAGGGTTTTTCTTAAGTAGGCAGGACTGAATTAATACTCTCCAGAAAGCATCAATATTCTGTAGTGGCTGTTTGGAGAGGATGTGTCAAGCAGAAATCTTGAGAACTTCTTTCATGTTACTACTCTTTCATCAAAGCTTCTCATTATCCTACCATTCAGATTAGCGTTCCGTCGACCTAATTTCTCATTTATCTTCATTAAACACTGTTGCATTTCATACTGAAATTAATGTACAGTGCCACTAAAATTTTCTTAAAATATGTCGTGTTTGACAGAGCAACTCTGATTTTTGAATGTTCTTGCAGTTATGACAAGCTCTGTAAATAGTTTATAACAATCACAAAAGCAGTGAGATTTGGGACACCAAATGGAATGCCAGAAGCTGCGGTTAAAACTCACTGAAGTTAAGGGGAGGGTTTCTGGTGACCCATTAATCTCTGCGTCTGCCCCAGTGTACATGGGAGTTTGGAGTTTGCAGTACGGTGCGTGCCCCACGTCAGGAATGAACAGCATGCGGTCTTTACATCGTGTTTAGCCTCCTCCACATGCAGGAATGAGAGCCCAAGTACCCTGTCCCTTATCTTATGTGTTTGTCCCTTACTTGTCACTGTGTCAATTGTCAGCCCTGCAAGTCTGGCTTATGTTTTAGATGGCCTCTTGACCTTTGACTGTTCAGTTGACGTATCTGCAAATATGATGCTTTTGGTAGAGTTTCTCATACTTGGGATCTGAAACAGAAGAAAAACTTAGGGACCGAATGCAAGGTATTGAAATGAGTTTCAATTTTTTTTCTTAATCACAAGTCCTTTTTATACTATATGAAAATTAATAAATATATATCTAAGCTTTAGCTCTTGGACCAACCTGCTCAAGAGGCCTGTAATAAAGGTTTCATGAGAATAAGTTGACGAACTTCTGTTCTTTTGATGTTTCTTTAGCACTGAACTGATTTCTGGATTTTTATTTGTCTGGGTGGGGATTGATAACTCCCTTGATTTAGAGGTGAGTGTGTAACATTGCCTTTCGAGTGTAACCAAATCTGCACCTCTGAGGTAGCACGTTCTCCTCCAAGTCGGAAGGAATGAATTGTTTAGCCACTGCTGGTTCATCATTTATGAACTGGTACATCTTAGATGAAGATTTTCAATGTTTGTTTTGTATTGCTTAGCCAAACTCTTGTATTTGGTCAAGTTCCTGTATTGAAGTGAATTATGTTCCATTCAGCACGCCAGTTTCTAGGACAGTGTTTGAAAAGGAATACTTTAAATATATTTCTGACTGTTTGGAGGCATGCAACATTCAGGTCTGTGCAGGGTATTGGAGCATTGACAATTGTCATTCCAGGGCTAAAAAGCATTTAAGAAGTTTTTATGCAGTACTATGTCCAGTAACTAACGTGCATTTAGAAGGCAGGATCCCTTTTAATCAAGATCAGAAAGTATTTATTTCATTCGCATGTCCCCAGGTCTCCTCATTGTCACGTTGAACTCCTTTGAAAGAAGGAACATTAATGGGATTGCACGGTCAGATGGAAAATAGTTGTGTTTTGGATTGATGCAGGCGAGAGGTGAGACCAGCAGGGTAGATTCGATTTTAAAGGATGATTTAAAAAACAATTTCTCAGTGACATCTGTAGGTGATATCTTCCTCCTGGGCGTGGTGTAATCAAATGTGCCAAAGTTTTCCTGTTGCTTTTCTAGTTTGAAAACGGACGTGAAAAAGCATAGCATGGCCGAATTCCTCTTTGTACTGCGTCGTGAAGCACGGCAAGGACATCGATAGCTAAGTTCAACTGCCTAAAAACGCGTTTCACTTTTTAAAAAAAGATAACATCCTAACATCAAGTGAAAGAAAGTTTCAGGCAGAAACCTTCATTCTAACTGCAGTTGGAAATTTCCGAGGATCTTCTCTGACGCTGTTTCTCGTCTCTCCCAATGCCAAGACACAGCCGTTGATGCTGTCATTGTGCCAAACATGTGAAAAGTAACATCTCTGCCAGCAAAGAGCTTCAGTATATGTGATCTCTGTTTGAAAGTAATGTCCCAATTCAAGCCTTGGTTTGGGTTTTTTTTTTTTCCAGACTCCATGGTTCTCACCAGTTAGCATTAGCCATTTAGATAAAAAGAAAGAAAAAGTCTCAGAAAATAAATCAACTTAAACCAAATCTTTAAATGAACCAGTTTCAGTGTTGAGAAAGAGACTCTTGAAATATTTTATCTTCTTGAAAGCCACATCCTTGAATCTACAGACTGATATTTATTTTTTATTTTTTATTTTTTTTAAGCTAAAACACTTCTTTCCCTCAAATACCCCAAAAATAATTCATGGGAGAGCCAGTTAATTGTTACTGTTTCAGGGAACTTTAAGTAAAAACACTGAGGCTGTTTTAATGATCTTATTGCTGAAAATATATGGTTCTATCATCTCTATTTAGCATACTAAGTCCCAAGAAAGTTTTGGCGGTTGTGAAGAACAGAATTCCAACTAAATCCGTTGGAATTCTGCTTTATTACAACAGTTGTTTGAAACTATGTTTGGCCAACCAGGAACCATCATAAATTTTAATATAGTTTAATTAAACTCAATTATGTTTGTTGCTCCTTGGTGTATTTAATTTTCCAACAGATAACATATATAGACAAATATAAAAGTATGTGTATGTATGCTGTATCTATATATAGATATATTTGCACACATAATTTAAATTTATGGAAGAGTTCTCTAATAAGTAATTAACACATGGAAGTTGCAATACATAATTATTACCGCCCAAGTAAAAACATAATAAATGTTACTGAAAGGTACCGGACGAGTCATTCTCCGCCGTAGTAACCTCCCAGGTAGAGTTTTGTTCTCTGATGACAACTAGGTGTCACGGGTGTAATCCATATCTGTGCAATACGTATCTGTGCCCATGTGCTGACTGTTATCTCCTTTTCGGACGATAAAGTTACTTGAAGGCAGAAGTGGTTGCAGAGACCCAAGTGGCACCTCGCGTTTAGGCTCCGGTCGTGTTTCTGGATTGACAACGTAGCTGCCAGTCTGTGGTGGGAACCAACCGAACGGTATAACTGTATCTTCCTCCTCATTCTTTCCGCTTACAAACGAGATGATAAGAGCTGAATAAAATCTTTCTAGGAAATAAGTAACGTGGTTAACTCGTATACAATTCACGGTCAGTTTGCAGAGTGATCAAAGATGGGGAATGGGGTATAAAAGTAAGAGAAAGCCTAAGCCATGCCCTCTTTCTGCTGTTGTGCTTCTTGCCTTCCAAGTCAGACGGGTGTTTTGCAAGCTGCAGCCCTTAGCTTTTTTGGAGACTAGAACTGAACTAATGTAACATGTGGAGTTCCACATTCCCGAGCCTCCTCATCTACACCCAAAACGTGAGGATGCCACAAATTGTTTGTTCTTTCTCGGCCTGACTATTGATTAAAGGCTGGCTGCTACGCTTCTCTGTGTTACTCTGCAATGAAGGGAAAAAGAGTTTGCACTTGAGTACAAGTACAGTTTTTTGAATTTATTAATCAGTTGAAAGAATGAATGATTATAGTTTGGGGACCTATTTAAGCGTCAACTAGTTGTTTTTTGGTTTTGTTTGTTTTTTTTAAAGAAAACACATTATGCAATATGTCAAGCAGAAAAGTCCATTTAAAGAAAAGACTGTAATAAAATACCCTCCTGGGGGGATGAAGACTGTTATAGAGGGCTGTCATTTGATGCCAACATGATTTTCCAGTGAGGGAACACTGAGCAGTAGAGTGTCTCAACAAGTGCTCATGAAATATGTTTTTTCCCTCCCCTGCCCAGGCAAAAGCTCATACTACTCACACACCCTCTGGGCAATTACTTGAAAAGATATTTAGCTCCCTGCGTAATCCCCGCCGACGCGTGTTTCTCTAGCTGAGGCGCTCGTGGGCAGGATGCAGCAAGGCTGGGAGTGAGCTCCTTTAAGTTTCCCGGCCACTTAGGGTGGGCAGAGGGATGGTGGGATGATGTATAGCAGCACGGCAGTGCGAGGCTAATAAATCCATAAACCCCCGTGCAGTGACGTGAAGCTGCACCGTCGTTTCGCATGTCCTCGCTCTCACACCTAGCTGCAGAAACTCCAGGCCCGCCCGAGGTGCCAACACACCAGTTTTATATCTTTAACTGATATGCAAGTGTCTTCCTTCTATATATACACACTGGGTGAAACCAGCTAGGTTTATTTATAGTTCGTTTCCTTCCCCCCCGAGTTTTTTTTATCCTTACCAAACTTTCACCATGGAAACTAGAAGCCTTTCATTGATCTTGGGTGCAAATAAAAAATGGTTTAAGACAGCAAAAGCTTTGCCCTGAAATTTGTGGCGTTAATGGTAAGCTTACTTCAGACCTGGTGAGATGCTTGGAGCAGGGATAGTCTCAATTTTTGACGATGCTGTTAGTGCTTCTATCATCCTAAATGTAATGCTGGTATATTAAAGGACCAGGAGCTCTGCGTTGAGCTTGAAGAGATTTTCTTACAATAAATAACTCCTCAGAGAGGTGACACTGGCCTGAGTAACTCGGAGAGAAATCCCGTTTCTGCTGCTCCCTGAAATGTGGGAGCGCTGGCGCTCGGCCACCTCAGTGGTGGGAGCTGCGCAGAGGCTTATCTGAACTTTCCCTGGTGGAAAAAATGTTTTGCTCCTGCTTAATAAAATGTATGATGTGAGATGTTCAACAGCGCTGTGGACCTGGGTTGCATCTAAGGGAATAATGACGCATCCAAGTGGTAGGACCGTGCATCTGTTGGGCCAGAGCTTCGTAAATGTAAGTGTCAAAGGACGGACCCCCATCTCCTCCAAGGACAAGGGCCAAATGCTGCTCCCCAGCCATGCTCAGCACCGTTCCTCTGGGGACGATGTCTGTTGAATAAGCCTCCTGACTTCAGCGAGGTTGTTCTGAGCCCGCAGATGAAATGCATGCCCAGATGCCTTGATGCAGAAGCGTCCCCATTTCCTCGGGCGCTCCCATGGGGAAATGCCGCAGAGGACGTGCGGGGCGTGTGTGAGCGTTGCGTGGGGTAAGACAGAACAACACGGACCCGGCGTGTGCCTTCCTGCAGCAGCTCCGCTGCTTGCAAACTGCGAGAGGGACGTTTTGTAAGGGCGATGAATGCCCTCCAGTGGCAGAAAACAGGGAAATAGATCAGTTCAGCTTGTTTTCCATAATCGTTACGGAATTGGTGTGTATGGTTCAATTTCAATGTATAGATGTGCCCACCGACGGTGTAGCGGTGCAGTATCAGTGGGCGTCCTTGCCGCTGGTCTCGCAGTTCACAACAGGACACAGCAAAGAGCTAAATCTCGGTTGAAATCTTTGGGAATACTTGTTTTATCTAAGGCAGTGGACCTCAGGATACTCTTACTAACAAACTTGTCATAGTGAGTATCACGTATTCGCACTGTCCAGCTCCGTGAGCTGCCTGTTGGTGCAGTTGTGTTTGCTGGAGCACATAGCAGAAGGAGGGGGGTGGCATCCAACACGCTGCAACCAGCAGGTAGAGATGGGAAGGATGGGAAACGTGGGGTCTGAATGCCTGAATGTTTTGCCCAGAGAGTTTTTTTTTGCAAATACTGGGTTGTTTTCTCTATTGTTTTTGCTTGTGTTCTTGTTTTTGAAAAAATGCTGTCATAATGTGTCCAGGCACATTTGTGGGTCAGAGCAATTAAGGTATTTCTTGCTGGTTTATAACGTGAAAACATCTTTTAGAGGGTATCAGATATGCTGCAGCGTATTTCCTTATTTGTCATGGCATAATCCTCTCAGAATAAAGAGGCGATGTGTGATGGCAATGTGCTTCATCACTTTGCTTTCCAAGTTTAAAACAGATTTATAAACAAACAAGAAGCTTTTATAAAAACCTCAAGAAGGGCTTGAATGCCACTACAGCGCTGACCCCGATGTACCTGTTTGTTGAAGGGGTTTCTTCAGCCTGCAGGCATCTCCCGGTGTCCCAGCACCGGGGAACTGCAGGGCATGTGAAGCAGGGCTAAACAGCCATGCTTATGCCAAAAAGTCCATAATACTTCAGTTTCGTCTTAAGGCAAACGTTCATCGATGGGTTCATTAGGGAAAGCAGACCTTTAAGCTGTTAGCTCTGCTGTTGCCGCATCCCAGGTTCACGTGTGGGAATGCATCAATCTGATCACGCTGTCTGTTGCTGGGGGCTTTTCCTTGTTCCATGTTTCAGCTTGTTTTGACAACCAGGCCTCCAGTGCCCAGCCTACTCCCAGTACAGGCCAGTAGCCTGGAAGTTGAAAACTGGCATCAAGGACAGGGTCCTGCCCAGCATATTTTCACTCTGAGTTGCCCCAGAGTTTAAACATCTGGAAATCACATTACCATGGGCGTCTTTAAAAACAGAATTAAGCAGCGCATGGGGTTATTTTTGGCCCTGTGAAGCACAGCTCTTACAAATATTCTGGAAATGTTCACCTCAGGAAGGGCTGATGCTAATGTGTTTTTTCTCTGTGGTTGCCCTCTGCTGTGCCCGGTCTGGCCCCATGCTTGATTGCTCTGTTTGGGGGAGACAGGTGGTCTTAGAATCATAGAATGTGTTGGGTTGGAAGGGACCTCTAAAGGCCATCTAGTCCAACCCCCCTGCAGTGAGCAGGGACATCTTCAACTAGATCAGGTTGCTCAGAGCCTCATCCAGCCTGGCCTTGAACATCTCCAGGGATGGGGCCTCCACCACCTCTCTGGGCAACCTGGGCCAGGTTGATCAGGTCCCAACCAGGTCCTGATCCAGGTCTTGATCACGGCCTTTTCAGTTGTCTTTGGTAACATTACCTTGTTCTTTGTAGCACGTAAAGTAAGTCTTCCTTCCAAACAAAAAGAGGATACCCTGCGGTCTAAAGTAGTATTTTTGGGTGATACAGCAGCTGCCCTTTTGGAAAAGAGATCAAGCCGTGCTGCACGTGCTATGTGAGTATCGGCACAGGTAAAAGAAGTCGTTCGTACTTTAAATGACCCTGGATGTTGTCTCTGGAAATATTGCTTTTCCGGAAGGAATTTTCTGGTTTCATCGTCATTTGGTGACGGCCCAGGAAAGAGTGAGATCAGAAACTGATGGAAGCGTTAGTGTGAGACACACGAGTCTCTTGCAAACTGTGGCTGGTTTGCTGCAGAAGCTTCGTTTAAGTTACTTAGCATTTCCCACATTGCCTTGGGCGCCTCTGTATAACCAAGGACATGGGGCTTTGCTATTTAACCATGCGATGCTCGTGAGGATTGCACTTAAAGTACCTATAGGAAAGAGACCGAGAGCGTTCATATTGTTTGTGTTAGTTCTCGAAAGCTCTAAGAAGCCTGTTTTCCTTCCTGATGTTGGCAGATCGTTGATTTTACACTTCTTCGTATGTTTTGCTCAGTTCAACAAGCAAATGTAAAAAGACACTTTTTATTTTATTCTAGGAAATGCAATAATCTATTGGATTAAATAAAAGAAATACCAGTGATATTAACTAAAAGCACTGGTTATCCTTCTTATGATTTAAATAACTTAGCAAAGTTGATAAAGATACTAAGAGTTGTAAAGACCTAATTGGAGCAAAAAAAAAGTTGTTTTTTTAAAAAACAATTTACTATTACTTTTTTTTTCTTTGAGGCTAGTATTATGAACACTTATAACACACACATAAATGTATATGAAGACAAATAATATTATTATCAATTCAAGAGCAGAAAAGATCCTCACTTAGAGAAAAACATATTTTTCTGCTTTCTTCAGATTGGTTTCCAAAGGCAATTTCCACCTTGACCCAAGGGATATTTGTCTGCTGTTGAAGGCTGTCACATTAGAAGTTATAAACAAAAATGTTCTTCACAGGATGCTTTGATGGAGCCAATTTCGTACTTGCGGGTCGCAGCTGAACATTAAGTTTTCAGTTATCAAACAGGAGTTCTAACAGCATGTTCATTCTGCACAACGCAAATAATACGAGTGCCCAAAAAGTAATTCCTGTTGACTCTCCTGTTGAAAACCCATGTTCTCAAACTTCATCAGTCAATATTGCCTTGTGTGCTTGTGTGCGTTTGTGGGTATTGACAGGGTGTCGGGCTAAGAGGAAACCGTGAGCTCGTGTTGACACAGTGTTACTCGGAGGAAAAAGTACATACCTGCCGGGAGAGTCGTGTTTAACAAGTGGCGGTCGACACCATTACTCATTTGAAATCAAGCACCGCAATCAATTTGTTCAAACAGCCTCATGTCAAGTCGCTGCGTCATCAGCCTGATCTGGCCGGGGTGGGTGAAGTAGGAAAAGTAGTAAAACCAGGAATCTTTGCCTTGTTTGGTCCCAATACCCTGTCCAGGCCTTGGGTCTGGTGGAGACGTGGTGCAAAGCTTTCAGGCATCCCTGGAGGTCGCTTTGTTTTCCCAAGGGAGCGTTGGTGCGGCTGCCTCTGCTGCCCGCAGCCCCGAAGGGAGGGTGCCGGCTCTGAGCATCGGCTGGACCAAGAGCTGACCACCCTTTGGCTTGAACCCTGCTGAGGAGCTCAGGCCTCCTCCTCTAGCATTGACCTCCTGGTGAGAGGGGTCTCCTCTCGTGGGTACACCTTTTGCTCAGGCGGAAACACAAACCTGCTGCAGCTCTCCCTGTCCTCAAATATACCGTACGCTCACGTTCCCTGCAATCGTGATCACTGGGGTTAGTAAAATCTAAGCAAGTTTTAGCGAGCACTTATCTGCACATCTAGGCACCTTCAGGGTTGCGCTGGTACCCTGATGCTAGAGGTTACGTTGACCCAGAAAGGAACTGGAGTGCATCCAAACTCCTCCGCACTCAGCTCACACTGGAGTATTCAACTTGACAGGGCGGCTGCAGCAATGCTGAGTTTTGAACGCAAGGTTTTTCATTCCCAGTTTAATGTCTGTGCTTAACACCGTGATAGCCATCTCTCGCATCGTTTTGTGGTTTATGATGTTTCCCTTGCCCTTTGCTGAGCAGCGTTGTGGCCCTCGCACAAGTCTTTGGGTCAGCGCCTGTGGGCAAGAGCATGCAGGAGATCTCTAGTGGCAAGAGGAGGCCTTGCTGTTTCACTGTGCCAGCTCTTTCTTGTCATTCATTTCTCTTTTTTTTTTTTAATTCTTGTTTTTTTTATTCTGGAACATGAAAGAAAGGAATCCATGAGCTCATGCCACTTCTCTGTTCAACAACCTCTTTTGAGCATACCCTTTCCCCTCTCCAGAAGGAGGGGTGAGGGATGTGTTTATGAGCGGGGACGGTCGTGCATGGCAGCAGAAAAATCTGAGCTTATCCCGTCTCCCCTTTCCTAAACAAGAGCCTAAAAATACTGCCAAAATTGCTCACTGCAAAACATAGAATACAGCTCCTTGGCCACGTAAAAGCTGACTGGAGCGATGCCTCTGTTCAAAACGCTTTCAGATTTATAGGCTGCGTGTACTAAACAAAAATACTTAGAAGGAAAAAGGAGGCTTTCAGGGATTATTGATTCTTTGCCTTATTCTGGACAAATAAACCTATGGGTGAAAAGAGAAGAGAAATGTGGTTACTCAGATGAGACATTTGATCCGATAGAGAGAGGCAGTTGCAGAGCCAAACTCGCCCTACGTACTGTCTAATCTCTAGGAGATCTGGGCTGCAGATCAAACCCATTAGTCAGTCTACAAACCTCCTGTAGAAGGTCAAAAAGGTCGGAGAAGACTGTGACAATGCTTACTAATCCTTAGCCTGCACTACAGTGATTTTTTCGAGGTGGGTCCCTGACTTGGAAACCCCATTTCTAACCTATGTAAGCCAGTGCTTGAACACACCAGGTTACCAACGCTTTCATCAGCTCTGGGCTTTTGTGTGCCCTGGCGGGGACCGGAGCTCTGCATGGCCGAAAGGCACCAAGAGCAGAGCAATGCCGAGATGGATGGCAGAGCTCCCCCCATGTCTAATGAGAGACAGTTAGTGCCTAACAGGGGTTTCTTCTCCCTGCTGGGGAGGCAGTCACAGGTGTGGATGGTGCTTCGAACATCTGCATGGGTTGCCCAGGGAGGCTGTGGCTGCCCCATCCCTGGTGGTGTTCAAGGCTGGGCTGGATGGGGCTTTGAGCAACCTGGTCTGGTGGGAGGTGTCCCTGCCCAGGGCAAGGGGGTTGGAACTAGATGACCTTCAAGGTCCCTTCCAACCCAAACCATTCTATGATTCTATGGGTGTCTGCTGTGCACCGAGCTGATGGGGAGGTGTCCATGGGTTTTGGCTCCTGGGGTGATGCTGATACCATCTGCTCAGCTCTGGGATGCTGGTGGGTTAGGTGGGGCGTGATGCCAGCGGCGCAGGCAAAAGTGGTCCTGGACACGCAGGGGAGCTGAACTTGGGAGCGGGCGCCTTGGGAGCTTTGAAGTCAAACAGTGGGACGGGTGCGTCGTGAGTCTGGGCGCACTCCTGTATAGGCAGAAGTGGGGAAGTTGTTAATTTCGCGGTTCTCTGGCTTAGACCTGTCCTTGCAATGGCAGATGATGCTGGGAGACTGGCTTGCCTTGGGAAGGCGGGATCCTGTGAGCACCTCGGGGAGCTGCGTTGCCGTGGTGTTTGGCTCTAAGGCTCTGCGGAGGATACCTACGTTGGCAGCCAGGATAAACCACCCCTTCCCCAGTGACATGGCCATAAATGGAAAAAATGGAAGGGAATGCAACAAATCTGTCCTAAATTTTGCTCGGTGTTTTGGCTCCCTGAGGCATCCCGAGTCTGTCTGCGAGGGTACCGCCTGCAAGCCAGGGGACAGTGAAGGTTTTTTCCCCTCCACCATGAACTGCTGTGAACAGTAATGTCGAAAATGTCAGGGAGAATCACTGAGCTGGGAACGTTAGTATGAAGTGGAAAACTTTCAGGGGGCTTTTCAGCTCCTCGGCACAGTAATGTGATAAATCATCCGTAAAGTGCTTTTCCAGCAGATGTGGCTGTACAATGTGTGATGCATCTGACAGCAGACATCTGTCTGGGCGGCAGCAACAGCCCGGTCTGTTTTTCTTATCGTATTGGTTTACCTTACTCGTCTGATGGAGACGATGTTCCCCTGAACCTTGGCTTCGCCTTGGCTGCTGCGCTTCCCAGCTGAGTGCCCTCCATCCCGTACCCCACGGCAGGGATTGTGAGCAGACGAAGGGATGCTGCAGCCACCAGCTGAGGGGAGGCAGGGCTGGCACACGGCTTCCAGCCCCGGGGAATTCGAAGATTAAACTTCAGTTATGAGAATTTAACTTGGCTTGACTTAAACTGGGTTGTGGGTTGTATCCAAAAAAAGGAACAGGGTTGTTCAGGCTGCAGAAGAGAAGGCTCCAGGGAGACTTTATAGTGGCCTTCCACTATCTGAAGGGGGCCTACAAGAAAGCTGGAGAGGGACTTGTTACAAGGGCATGTAGTGATAGGACAAGGGGTAATGGCTTCAAACTGAAAGAGGGCAGATTTAGATAGATATCAGGAAGAAATTTTTCACTGTGAGGGTGGTGAGCCCCTAGCCCAGGTTGCCTGGAGAAGCTGTGGCTGCCCCATCCCTGGAGGTGTTCAAGGCCAGGCTGGATGGGGCTTGGAGCAGCCTGGTCTGGTGGGAGGTGTCCCTGCCCAGGGCAGGGGGGTTGGAACTAGATGATCTTTAAGGTCCCTTCCAACCCAAACCAGTCTGTGATTCTATGTTTTACCATCTTCCTCTGGCTAGGGTAAGGCTGTAATCCCACCACCATACTTTTTCTCACTGGACATTAGTGGACCTCTCACAAGGTATTGATTGATCTCATTATGTTTCCACAAATGTCATCTGAATTCCCATAAATGCAACTGAACACCTGCTACCCAAAGCCCCAGTTTAACCGCAGGCATTGTTCTGCACATTAGCTTTTGGCCTTCCCTTAGGTCCCGTACAAAGAAGATGGCTTTGTGCTTCAGCTTATGTTTGTATCGCTGCTGCTATGGGGTTGCAAACACTGAATCCAGGGAAAGAAATTCAACCAACCAAGTGGAAATCTGCTAGGCTGGTTAAATCTCAGAGAGTGGGAAAGGACCTCTTCCCATGGCAGGTGTGGCCAGAAGTGGACTCTGAAAATACATGGGGTTACCCCTAAACTGCATCTTCTTACTAAAAAAAATATTAATCTGACTATAAAAAAAAAAACCCCAGAAAGTCATAAGTAAATCCTTAGCTCTGGAGATGAGTGAAGTACACCGGAGGAGACAATGTTTTGCCCTCTGACACTGATGGTTCCTTTAGCTTTGATAGCTGCTTATAATGAAAAAACAATTAGTTTACACTTTTAAAATTAATAACGATGGAAATGATGGCAATGGATAACAAGTAAATAGTACAGAAAGCATATAACTTATAAATAACAATATCCAGAGCTAAAGACTCTAGTGGATTGCATCCCTCGTGGCAAAGGGACAGTGTTGTGAGGGCAAGGGAGTGATGAAGTCTAGGAGAAGCTGCAAATCCAACACAAAAAAGTACCTCCGTTTCCTTGCAGGACATGCCTGTAAGAGGGCCACCGCCACGTGGCGTTGGGGAAACGCAAAAGGATGAGGAAAGGCCCTTTCCAAACCTTTGCAGTTGCCAAAACAAATCGTGTGATCTGGCGGTGTAGTGTTTGTTGTTCTTGTCAATCTTGTAGAGGAGCCAAGACAATGAATGGGTCGGGTTTTCCTCCTACCTGCCCTGGTCTAGCGTGCTTCCTTGTCCAAGTGATAACGAAGCGGGCCCGGGAGCAGTGTGGGGAAACTTAATTGTGAGCACAGTATCGAAGACAGCAAAGGACTGGAGACAGCTATGGGCTTGGGTGGGTGGAAGGGAGAGTGTTGTGTCCTGCTGATTTCCAGATGTGCTGGGGGGGGGGGCTTAACCAGCCCCTCCGTCACGAGCAGCATTTCGAAGGTGTGCCACCGCAGAGCTCGCTGCAGCAGCCTGCTCCTCGCCCGCGGCCCTTCAAGGGCATTATACGGCCCTTAGCACATTTCCATAACAACGTTCCTGTTTGAATAAAGAAAAAAAACCAGGCCAAGATTTCAGAACTCGAGTATGACATACTCTGAAAAATTACTGTATCTTCTCCATGTCCTTTGCTCTGTGATCTTTGCTGCTTTGGATGCTTCCAGAAATAACTTGAAAGAGATGCGTAGCTCGGTTATTGCCAACACGAGTAGTTATTGATCTGAATGACTGCTTGGAAAGAAAGGACAGTAGAGAAGCCACGCTCTGCTATCCACATGTTTAGACCTCCCGTCTCATTTCGCTTGAGCTAATGGGGAAAGACGTGGATCGTGGCATGGCAACAAAGAGATTCCTCTGCCTGCTTTAAAGTTATTGGGCCTTTTACAAATTAAAGAAAAGTCATTAAGAATACATAAAACATTTGACTTTAAATATATTTTGCTAACTAAACCAGCTCATATTCCACAAAACACCCCAACAGCAGTTCCTAAATCCTTTGGTTTGTCGACAAAATGTGGCAGAGACTTGGGGCCACTCTGAATTGCCGTGGCTCTGCTGAAAGTCCCGTTAAGTATCTGGGAAAACCAGTATCTTGTTGGTTGCTCTGGCCATTCGTCCTTGTTGCCAGCCCGGTCCTGCAGGAGATGTCGCAGGAGGCTGGGAGATGGGGCTCTCCCACACCTTGGTGCCCACACCTTGGTCCAGCACCAGAGGGGAAGGGTGGCTGCAAAATGCCCTCGCTCCCTTCTCTTAGATCTCATCCCGTGTCCAATATTGAGATTGGTTTCAGCCAGAAACATCCCATTAGCTGCCACGGCTGTGCTGTAATTAAAATTTGTTACTATGGCTATTTTCTGGCAGCGATGTAGCTGGTTCCCTGGCTTTGACATCTTCCTTTTCTAGACTTTAATCAGATGTGGTGTTGAAAAATAGGATTCTTATTAGCAGTTGTGATTTATTCTCCTTTTTGTTTTGGTATGGGGTGGATTTTTGTTTGTTTGTTTGTTTGTTTTTTTAAAGGGGATTTTTGTCCTCTTTCTGTGTCTCAGTCTTTACCATCTTTTTTGTGCTACTGGACTGGCATTAACAGGGTGGGGGGGATCTCTTGCTGTAAGTTTAAAATGTGTGTACGAAACGTATTTATTATGTTAGCTTTTACCAAAAGTGATTTCAAATTTCCAGCATGAAACTTTCAAATATGAACTTGCCCTAAACTGACGGTTAACTTCATGAATGTGTAGATTAGAATAAAAACTCATTTGCCTTCGGAAGAATTTGAGACAAGAGCGCGAAGTATTTTCTCTGATTTGAGTCAGAGAAAAACACGGTACAGAATAAATACATGTTTTCCAGGAGTAATGTAACGCACATGTGATGAGAGGCTGTATTTAATTTGCTGGACACATATAAGCAATGTATTTCAACGTGCAAAGCTCCGGGCAGCTAATCCAGCTTTCTTCCCACAATAGGCATTTGGAAATCTCTCTGGACTGGGGTTTTCTGTCCACCCAGCCAAAAGAAGTTGGCACGTGCGGCGGGTAGCTCAGCAGTGGCTAAAGCCGAGCTGTGCCGAAGCCATCCACATAGACGCGAGTGTACTGACACGCTCAAGATGCTGCTTGCTTTCAGCAAGCTTTAAAAACTAGCTGGAAATCTGACAGATAAAAAAAAATAATAATATTTTAAAAAATTATACACGAAAAACGTGCCATGGGATTGGCTCCAGCACCCATCGCTACAAAATGCAATGGGAGGAGAAGAAAGCTAGGACAGAAGAGAAAAGGCGTTTGCAAATAATAAAATGGATGGGTATTTTTTTTCTGTTTCTGCAGCTGTGCTGTGAGCCCACGAGATGCAGCCGGTTGCCGAGCACGGGCCGGTTTGGGGATGTATCATGGGCAGCACAAAGGCACCATCTCTTCTGAGCTACAACCGGCTGAGAGAAACCATGTCCATTGGCACCCTCTGCTTCAGAATTGTCCTGCAAACGCCCAGTACCAGCTCTGATTTTTTCTTGCTGCTCTAAGACAGCAGAGACCTGGTAGTCTATGGAGGCTGGGGTACCCGAATGGGGTGACCCACACGTGTCAGATCAGAACCAGACCTATCTGAAAGCTCTGCAATGTCGCTCTTCGGTGTGGATTTGGAGATGAAGGGGAAATAAACCCACCTTGGCCTTCCTCCATTGTTTAGCCTGACCAAGCATCTGTAGGCATCAGGAGATGATCTACTTCGCAGATAGTTGCAGAAATACTCTCTTTTCCGTCTACAGTAATATGCGAAGGTGTTTAGAATTAACATTTGTGCTACAGGTAGTAGCTGAAGGTAGAAGTGGAGCGCAGATATAAGATAGAGATAGGACAAGGGGCAATGGGCACAAGCTAGAACATAGGAAGTTCCGTTCAAATACACGGAAAAACTTCTTTACGGTGAGGGTGACAGAGCACTGGAACAGGCTGCCCAGGGAGGTGGTGGAGTCCCCTTCTCTGGAGACTTTCAAGACCCGCCTGGATGCAGCCCTGAGGGATGTGCTCTGGGCAATCCTGCTCTAGCAGGGGAGTTGGACTAGATGATCTCTAGAGGTCCCTTCCAACTCTGAAGATTCCGTGATTCCATGATTCCGTGACAGAGATAGATAAGATAGAGATAAGATTTGACTGTGCATGAGGTTTGGGTGGGTAGCCTGACCCTCTCCCACTTCAACTGGATATCATTCCTGGCTCACGGAGGCATGGCAGGGATTAGATCTGGTTTGCACGGGACTTCACATTTCCACTGTTTTTATCATTATTTGTACTCCAGTCTGCATTAAAAACTTTGTTGACTATATATAATTCTAAAGGATTTATAAGCTGCAAATTGCACGCGAGCAGAGCGATCGTGCTGGTGGGAACCTGGAGCCACAGCACTCCTACACCCGCCCGTCTCGTCCGCGTATGGGGCGCACGCCTGACATCTGCAAAGCTGCCTTTTAGAAAATATTATGTTATTTATTTAACAGTGATACTACATATTTTGGGGAAATGCGGACAGTTCAGGGAAGTGCGGGTACATAAAGGACAACATATCTCAGGTGCCTGAACTCCAGGAATCTCTTGTGTTAGTTTTTAACAGGGCGTATTTCACCGTCAAAAAATCACAGCAGTGTGAAATGAGATCCACTGACAGCCTTGATTAATTGTTTGTTTGTGTTTTGTTTCCCTTGCAGCCGTTCAAAGCTATGGATTGGGTTGTATTTTACCTATACGTTCAGTATATGGGATAAACCTGAATGGAACCAGCTCTAATCATATTTACAAATATTTTCAAACAAGAATGACTTCATAGCTGCGTACAAGATGCTTTGTGTGAGATGAGATATAAGCCCAAAACAGTAATCAGATCCATAACATCCATAACGGCTTTTAATAAACAGAACTTTGAATAAAACAGTTTTTAGAAAAGTACAGAATAAAAGCAGAAAATAGGTCTTCTCTATTAACCATTGGTATAAATCCCACGGTGTCTTGTTTTAAAGTTATAAATTGCAATCTTCGCTGAATTGTTACATGGAAAATATCACAGGCAAAGCACAGTACTGCTGGTGTCCTACGGAGTATAGGTATTAACCTTCCCTCATCTTTTCCTCCTTTTATAGCAAAGGCAAAAAAAATACTTTCATGTTTCCAAAGTTAAAGGAGGCACTGAGAAATCAAATTATCGCTAAAAGCCAGGTTTGTCACGCTACGTCTTGATGTCTAAACTTTGATAAAAACATTTCCATACTTACTAAAGAGGAATGGATTCGAACCACACTACACCAGGTCATGACCGACGCCTATTTAGTTTGATTTTTTATTTACTATTAATTTATTTGGTTATTTGATATTTAGCTGAGATATCTATTGCCTGTAAATGATGAGTAGAAGCTATGGAAGTGTTTGCAAGCTGATGTTAGGGTCTCACTTATGTCAGGTATTTTCGTGTCAACGAATTTAATTCTACAGCTATTTAATTCTGTAGCTGTAGTTCTGCTATTTCAGCCCACTAGGAAGAGACTAGGATTTACTGGACTTTCAAGGAATAGTTTGAAAATAAAGAGTTGCAGGGAGCAGACGTGAGGGTGGAGGTGTGGCTGGATATTTTGCCAGGCTCTCAGCACGGGCGAGAGGGCGTCCTCTTAACTCTGCAGCTAGAAGGACAGTGAAAAATAAACTCAGGGGACATACTATTGGGTATAAAAACAAGTATTTTAAAATTCTTTCCCTTTCAATATGGCATTTGAATATAGGGGAAAAAAAAAAACAAACACTCCTTCGGCTGCAGTAATTTTTACATAGTGTGATCTCTATTCAGAATGCAGCCTAGAGGAAAACACCCTGCAGACCAAGTCTATCGATCGGAGGCGTGCTCTCTTTATTTGGAGTGACAAAAAGGGATCTGAGCTCAGTCACCACTTCTCTGTCAGGTGCGGAGTCAAAACCCGCCTCTTGTGCTTTGTGATTTCTAGCTGCAAAGCATCAGCGCTCCTCTTCCCGACTTAACTCGGCAGTCTGTCCGCCCTGCAGATCTTAATTACATCTGTGCACAGCATCCGATGGGATTTCCGAGCCTATCTGCCACCCCTACACTGGGATTTATTTCTATTCCCAGTTCTCTGGGTAGCTCTATAGTTTGTGGACTTAGAAATGTAGGAAAAATAATTTGTGGCTGTGATAGTCATCCCAAGTACAGCAGGAGATGCAGCAGACAGTGCCTGTTGAATGAGATCTTGTATTAAAGTGGAGTTCTACCTACAAAGGTGTGTATATAAAAGTAACTCCACAGCAGTGGCTGCTTATTTTGATAGTGGCTTTTAGTTATGATTTATGCAATAAAGAATGCCTCCCTGAAAACAGAGGAAGGGGCTGTTCATAACAAATCTTTAGTAAGTGATTCTTATAAGCCCTGTTTTGATGCTCCCTTCCGAGCTTTCTAGGGAGAGCAGCTGTATCTGTAGAGCAAAAACTAAGGCGTTGTGATACCCACTCAGCCCAGTAGAGTCATAATCTTTCAAGCCACTTTGTGCACTGATTTTGAAAAAGAAATTAAACTGACAGTGACAGAGGTAGCAAGGCATTTTATAGATTTATAGACCAGGGCACAGATAAATTGTTATGAACAACAGGTTTCTTAGCTTATGGAACTCAAAAATATATTTGTGGTGTTAGTTTATGAAAAGAAAACACAATATTTAAGTGTTGTGGTTTTTTTTTTTTTCGAGGTTGGACAATGTAGGTTTGGCTCATTCTAGTTAGAAGAACGATCAGTCCCTATTCAGGACCCTCTTCCTGAGGAGCCGGAGCCTTGACATGACCACGTCCCAGTCTGCATAGGCACCTTCCAGGTGACGAGTCACTTCTGACCCCGACGGGTAGCTTTGGCGACCATGGAGCACGCGCCAGTTATCAAACGTCACTATGTCTCCTACAAAGAGATTGCACGAAGTTTAAAATTCGGTACGTTATAGTTGATTCCTTCAAACAGGTGACATGGAGGTAGATGTACAGCAACAGCTCAGGAGCAATAATTTCACGTAGCACGAGTGGAGATACACAGCAATGACACAGGAATTGTGATTTCGCTGGTCATCCTCAACCAGAGACGGCAGGTCCCTTTTGACCTCTGCTTCTTTTCTTGTATAACCAGGAGTTGAAATGCAGAGTAGTAAGAGAGTCACAGAATCATAGAATGGTTTGGGTTGGAAGGGACCTTAAAGATCATCCAGTTCCAACCCCCCTGCCCTGGGCAGGGACACCTCCCACCAGACCAGGTCAGTCAAAGCCCCATCCAGCCTGGCCTCGGACACCTCCAGGGATGGGGCAGCCACAGCTTCTCTGGGCAACCTGGGCCAGGGGCTCACCACCCTCACAGGAAAGAATTTCTTCCTGATATCTAATCTAAATCTCCCCTCTTTCAGTTTAAAACCGTTACCCTTTGTCCTATCACTGCACTCCCTGATCAAGAGTCCCTCCCCATCTCTCCTGTAGCCCCTGTAGGGACTGGAAGGCTGCTGTAAGTTCTCCCCGGAGCCTTCTCTTCTCCAGGCTGAACACCACACCAAGGAAAGCAGGCCTTGAGGGGAAAGGCGACTACAGCAAAGCCACAGGAAGGCTAAAAACGGTGAAAGCCACCAGGATGACTTTTATTTGATCAGTCTGGTACTACTTGTACTGTACGCATTCTGCATTACTATACCCGTTAAGAGAATTTTTACAAAGTCAAGCCATTGAAAGTTAGGAAATCATGTAATCAAGGCTAGCATGCCATTTTAATTTTTCTGGCTTGTGTGCCACTGTTATGATAAATCTCTAATTAAATAACCTCCTAGTCTTTCTTTCCTTCTCTCCCTCCCCTCTACCACCATTCTGGTGCGTTAATTGATGGGATGGATGGTACTAGTGTAATGTGAGGTACTTTGGTTCACCATTTATTATGTAATCTTATAAATTATTTTATTGCATGCTCCCAATAGAGAGAGATTCATTTCCTCACAGACATTTTAAAGACATAAGCATCAGAGTACATGAGGCAGGCAGACACATTAATGAATTTCCTTTTGTAGCATCTCTTGAGAGATGAGGGACTATTCATATCTTTATTTTATAGCTGGGGAATGAAAGAACAGAGATTAAGGCCAAAGTAGTTAAACAGATGCACGGACTGACTTTTAAAGAGCAAAGGGCATTTTTTGCAGCGTGTTTTATGTTCAAAACACAGCCCTGTACAACTGAAAGTTTAGAGCATTTCGCACTTCTGCAAATCTGCCTGCACAGGCCACCCAGAAAAAGCAGCACAGCAGCAGTGGCCTTCGGTAATTCCTGCGGCATGACGCTGGCATTCGGTGTCTGAGCAGAGAGGATGATAACCGAATTGCCCACAGTGCTGCTCAGCCTCCTTCAGTGCTCTGCTCTGTACCATCTTCTAGATGGTCTGCACCTCCTGCGGCCACTGGGAAGGTGCCCCACTGATACTGCTATAAAGCCCAAAGCATCAAACGAAGCAGAGGGAGAAAGTATTGGGATCGTGTATCATTTAATGAGCAGACGCTGAAGGAGGATGGCCCGGCACTCTGACACATGGCATGCCTCAACTGTGGTGCTATTGATAGGACAAGTGTTGAGCGACACAGGACTAATTTCTCTTCTAATGCTGGGGAAAACCACACTTTTAGAAGAGTCTAGAATTCATGAAAATATTTACTTTACAGCCAGTTGGGCTATGTGGGATTCAAGGGCTCAGTGTTTTCAAGCCTCGCCAGGTGCAGGGATGAGGAGGAGTGAGGCCTGGGCATTTGACCCAGTCTAGCCAACAGGATTATTTCATACCATGGAAGTCACATTCCATATAAATTAGAAAGTTTGCGTGTAGTTTCTCTCTCTCTCTCTTAATGGCTGTGGTCGAGAGAACTTCTTGCCCTGGTGATGGACCCCTGAGCCCTCCCCTCCCTCCCAAAGCCTCCGCGCTCGCAGTGTCCCACGTTTACTGTCCGCTGCTGGGGGTACGGAGCTTCCTGCTGATAGAACTGTCAGAGTATAATTCTTGTATACCCTTTATTAGTATCGGGATTAATACTGGTTCTTTTATTATTTAGTCTTATCCTATTAAATCTATTTATATTTCAAGCCTCATGTTTCCTTGCTTTCCCCGATTCCCCTTTCCGGGTGGGGAGGGGTCATCGGGTGATAGAATAATTGTCTAAATGACAATAAATTGTTAGGGGTTTTCTCAAACCGTAACAAGTTACAATTTCCTATATGGTACGGGGTTTTGATGTAAAATAAAGATACACTGGCCTAATCAATAGATAGACTCTATTTCCCCGCCCCTTTTTTTTTCTTTGTAGTGTAACAATGGAAAAATAAATCTATGAGATGAATGTAAGGATACAGTACGAAATAAAATTAATTACAAATATAATATAAAATGAAATAAAATTTGCCAGTGCTAACAACGCTTAAGCGTTTTGACTGTTAGGAAAAACATGTGAAAAACCATTGCGAGGAGAAGCAACTTACTGACCTGGTTCCAGCTTGTAAGTAAACTTGTGTTCTGTGCTGTTTAATAAATCATTAAATTCCTTTAGAGCTGCATAAAACGGCCTCACTTTTTCAGCTGGTATGTCAAACACTGTGTCTCTTGTTGCGTTGTTATAATTGATGCGAACTGCTTGGCCTCGGGAATCCACACTGTGAAACAGAGAAGGGAAGGAAAAGGAATGCAATATGTCGTTACTGAAACATTTAAAGAAGGTTAAACAACAACTGAACTCTGCTGCCGGAATTTCAGTATGTTTCTACAGTGGAATTCAGCTTGTCGTTGGGTTGGCTTTTGATAATTAAGCCTAATTAGGGAAATGGGATGATCAGGAGAAAGCGTAGATGCTTGATTTTCCTCAAACATCTACATTATGTACGCTTTAGTTGTAGAACTGTAGACTCTTGAAATTCAGAAGAGATCATGATCATTTGCATTTGATCTTTTAAGAATATATAGGTTTTAATCTAAATGCTTCAAATTATGGTCTGTCTTTGGCACAAATGGCTGGAATGTAGTAACAGCCCCAGCTGCTGTTAACCTGTGTCTGTACCTGGGAGCTGCTCTAATTCCCACCGCTTCTTGCTGGTGTGTGGCAAAACAAAATACGTAAAACTATGCTGTGGTGGTACAAAGCACAGAACAAGTCATACACTGGCAAAAAAGTGGTCTAGTGGGAGGTGTCCCTGCCCAGGGCAGGGGGGTTGGAACTAGATGATGTTTTAGGTCCCTTCCAACCTGAACCAATTCTGTGATTCTGTGAAAAAAACCCCACCCCAAACCCCCAAATAATTACAGACCAAGTTAAACCAGTGTTTCCCCACAAGGTGGCAGGAGCAGACCTTCTCCTTCCAATTTATAATCCGCTATACAACAGGGATTTTATTTTTCGATGTTGTTGAAACGACTCACTCTATAATCCTTTGTTTATTTTGCACAGCAAAATCACAGTAGTCCACCCCAACATCTGTATAGTCTACAGCAGTAGAGGACAGGATCTGATACGCCTGAGGATTTTGTTTCTTCAGCTTGTTGGATACGTTAAATCCATCTACAACTTCACTTTCGCCTCCCGCAGCTGTTTGCTTTATACAATGGAGAAGCTGAACCTGGAATGAATTAACATCTCATTACAAGAAGAATTAGCTTGCCTATTTAACAGTTCATTAGCATCAGTTCCCTCATACCTGTGGTTCTGGTTTTTCGTTTGGTTTTGGGTTTTTTTCCAGCAAAAGACTGAGTTCCCACTACCGCAGCTTCACAGTGCTGTGCCACCACTGTCACACAGGTGGAAAATTAAAGTAGCATGGTCATAAATCCATCCCATTTGGGATATTTTTCTAAGGCTTGCAGCCTGCGAGTCAACTGCAACGCTCTGCTCTTGCTTCTTTCCTTTGACTCCCTCTTTGCGGCAGTCATACAATTTTAAATACATTGCAGTCTTATCTCAACAAGGAGGATTAGTTTTCTATTGCAGAAACAAAACCTACCGTGAATTAACCGCTCACAGAGGGGAAAAGGTGGCTCTTGTAGAAGGCAACAGGCCCAGCGTCTCTCTCATGAAGTGGGATTAAGACAGTTTCATTTCACTTCTCGGTGAAACGCCGAGGTGTAAGACGGAGCAGAAAGCCTAAGCCGGGCTCTTGGTTGCACCAGGGTAAATCTGAGCTGCCGACACAGGCAGTAAAACTCCCCGTGGCATGAGAGAGCCCAGCACGGCACAAAGCACAACCACTGAGCTCAGCCAAACGACACAAACGACATCTGCCACACCAACGGTAACAGCGTCCACCTTTCCCTTCCACCACAGTGAATTATTTCCCAGACCACGAGGAGAAAAACCAAAAAAAAAACACCCAGGAGGAGAAAGAGGAGCACAGAGTTTGCCCCAGAATCTCCTCACCCGCTGGACCCGCAGCCCTTGATGATGGTGATGAAGGGGGAAACTGAAATAACTGAGAGTGCAGGAGGGGGACTTGTTTGGAAAGGATGGGAGATAGTTCATTCATTAGATGAAGCAGCGTTCTGCCCTCCTGCCGTGCTCCTTTTGGCCACCAAGCTGGGGGGAGGACTCAGGGCTCCCGCTGAAGGGAGCACAAGGCAACCATCTCTTTTCTTTTGTGGTCATGGCCGGCCTTGTATATATAGGGTAAGCAAGGAGGGCTGCAATAACGGACTGCATGGTAAATGACTCTGAAAAAGTTCAAAGGGAGAATTTAGTTCAAGTGAGAGCTGATATTCTAGAGAGCTAATGTTTCTGCTAGGCTTTTATAATACTTTTTCCGTGCCTTTTTGTTTTTTTTGTTTGGTTGGTTTTTTGTTTGGTTGGTTTTTGGCTTGGTGGTGGTTTTTTGTTTGTTTGTTTGTTTTTAAATCAGGATATCTCCTGGAAAAATAGTTGCCAGATCAAAACCTCGGAAATCCCAAAAATATTTTTACAGGATGCCTCTGAAACTAATCACAACCCATTTAAAAACACTTCTTCAAATATTTGTAGCAAATACATCTTAAGAGTTCAAATATTGTGTAATAACTAGATAAACAAAGAAAAGTGCACATTCAGGACAATGTTCAAACATAATTCAATGTGCTTTAATACTTTCATTTCTTACAAGCACGTTTGAATGAAAAAGGTTACGCTCCTTTTCTAATGTTTCATAGCGGAGTGTGAGCTTTGGCACAGACAAGACGGTGAGCTAATTCACATCTGCTCTCTATTAATGAAGCCCTGTTCCATTCTTACTCCACATTAATGAACAGCATCTAAATGATTTTAATAGGTGATGTCAGTGCGAAGTATTTGGCGCTTACTTGTGGATAAATCACACTGGCTTTTTGTTTAATTATAGAACCAACTGATACCAAGCACTCCAAAATATTAGAAGGGGAAGTTGTAGGTGTGAAGCTTATAGATGCAAACTTTTCCAGGATTATCTTTGTTCCTTTCTACCTGTTCCTACTACTTTCCAGTCCTCTGGTGAATTATATGGATTAGGCTTTGATATGACAGGGACGAGGTGAAAACGTATTTCCTATGGTTGTTGTCCAGCTTTACAGAATGTTCCTTTTTTGTCTGTTATGAAGGGGTGAATAACTGTCTAACTTAAATCAATTCATAGAAAACAATACCTTAAATCGTTATTTATTCTAATATGTTTTCCTCCTGAGGTGAACAGACGTGCCCTAAAATGTCAAAACTTGACTACGGCATGTAGATGCCCAACTTCTCCAATATGATGAAAACAGTATCACATGCACATACAGGACCCCAGTGCTTTCTCATATGGTAATATTCTCAATACTTTGTGAGTTTCCACTGAAAAATTACAGCGTACATAAGGGCCTTGTTATGCAGAACTTACATTATAATGTATATATTGCATACCCATGTGTATATAGATTGTTACGCAGATTAATATGCTGCTATTTTTAGATTGCTCTCTTAAGGCACAGTTCAGAGTCATGACTCTAACCATGCTTCACACTACAGGAATATTTCCCTTTCCCCTTTTGTGTTGTTAAAATGTCAGTAGGTTCACCTTACCCCAGGTGGATGCTGCAGAACAGGGTAATCGGTGTGAAAACACAGTTTCCCAGTCGTGTAAGCCACGTTGTTGGCATCTGCTTTGTCTTGCACTTGCCACGTTGGTCTTTATAATGAAAGGGAAAAGCGAAAAACACGTTAAAAGAGCCAGCCAGCGTGCCAGACAGTGCACACTGGAACGGTGACATCACAGTGCAAGAGAGTCATTCCATCTTTGAACATGAAAATATTGTAAAATTACAAGGAAATAACGATTTAGCAGCGTCGCCCCACCCCAGCGAAGGCTTATTTCAGCAGTCCTAGATTCAAACTAGAAACTGCAATGTGCAGAGGGACATCTGGCCCCAGTGCAGTATCTAGAAGAACGATGGCTTTCCAGTGGCGGTAGTTTGCTGAATGCAAAGATCAGGTGTGGTATCTGCCAGGATAAATCACCATCTTAATACGGAGGCTTCAAAAATAAGGAAGTGGATGTTGGCCTATTTCTTTTTACCAACCTTCCCTTTTTCCCTGCCAGGTGGAGCATATTATCAATGAACTATGAAATTCTTAAAGGCTATGTAACTTCCCCCCCAAAATATTTTTAAAGCTTTATGATCCTAGAAAATACAGAGTATCCTTTGCAGGGGGTCCTACCCTGTAACTTGAAGACTTGCCGCTAAAGGAAAATGTCTTGACGAAAGACCTTTTAACTTCTTCCTTCTCTGACTCGCTCTCTGAGAACTAACCCCATTTATTTTGTTACATCGGTTCTGTCTTGAAATTAGGCAAAATTCAGGAGGAAAGTTTACTGATAACCGCAAAAGAAACAGTTACAAAGACACGAACACGTCACACTGCAGCACAATCAAAACCTGTTGGGAGTGACACACCATGCAGGAGGATTTAAGACCCAGAACCACAGATTTTGTTCGTGGAGAGTTCACATGATTGAAGACAGTCCTCAGCAGATGCATGTCGTAGATCCAGACATTTGTCTGGAAAAGTGTAAGTCACCATATGCAGTCCACGTAATCACAGGAGCGTAAGTGATTTAAAAGAAAATGTGAAACTCATTTTCCCTTGTGAAATACTATAGACCAAATATATTATGTTTCAGATGGTGTGTGTCTAGCATTACTTCTTAATACTAGTTTTAAAAGAAAACAGGCTAAAGAATGTACAGACCAAAATGATTTATATATAATATACAAACACTTCTGTTTTCTAGAAGTAATATTTATTATAGGAACTATGCAAAATGTTAAAACTAAATTTCTGAAATTGCTAGGGAGAAAACCCCCTCGAATATTTGCAAATGTGTTCAACTGCCTGGGAAAAATAATTTTTTTTATGTGGTAGAGCACACGCTCATCAGTACCTGACTTCAGTACTCAAGTATGATAACTTCAGCCATGCTTCCATAGTTCCCAATTTTACAGCCAAAAAATAGCATGTTATATCATCCCTGTCACTAGTGTTGAAGGTAGCTGGGTTCACTACATCTTTAATTTAAAAGGCTCCATTGTCGCTTGATGGTTCTAAGACAATTTGACACATTTTAATTGCCTCATTTATATGCAATCCATACAATTGCTGGAATGGTAATACCTTATAAAATCATTGTAAGGTATGGCAAAAGCGATCAGTGCTTCCATGCTGTTACGCTTGGCGAGGGGGAGCTGGTCCCCGGGAGCTTTCCCTCCACCCAAGGAGCTTCGGCCAAAGCTTGAGTTACCAACTTGAAGGCAGCGATGATTAAAAAGACAAAGCGATGCTAATGGGGAGCTCAGCGCTGAATGTGAAAAAAAACCAATCAACCTTACTTTGCCAAAGTCTCAACCGAGCTGAAGTATCAACTCAGTCATGGGGAGAGCACGAGAAGCAAAGGAAGAAAATGTGGGTAATGTCAGAGGACTCCTGGCCCTCAGGGAGAGCAAAGTGGGTTGGAATGGTTTATGGTTTAGTAATTAGGGTCAGATTTCAACATCAATTGCCCAGGCTGTTTGACAGAGGAGGAAATTTGGCACCAGGCAGGTGTAGCAATTTTTCGCATTAAGTGGCAATGTGGGCTCAGTCTCCCTGAGCAGAAAATAAGCCTGTCTGTTACATCCTTAGTCTTGCAAAACCGCTGCACCAGGAACTGAAGCCACACTTGAATAATCTGGTCTTGCACTTTATTAAAAATCTAAGTCTCATTCATAAGCAATTTGGGACCCATGTCCTCCTCTTGCAGCTGAAGCCCTCTGGGAGGTGCAGATGGTTTGGCCATTTCGGTGGGAGCGCTGAGGCCCCAAAGGAAGCCCTTCGGGCCACCCCACGCCCTGGAGAAGGCTTCAGAACAGGGGAGGAGCACAGGGTCTAGGGCATGAGAAGTTGGAGAAATGAATTATGGTATGACTGGAGACCTTGTTAATGGAGTTGTGCCTCTACAACATAAAGAAAAAGGTTAATTTAAACATGTGGAACCCTTTGATGTTGTTCCATACAGAGAATGTTTCCACCTTTTACAGTAACGACATTTAGGTAGCACGTACCGAAGAGACATCTAGACAAGAAAAAAGGCTTTTGTTTTCTCATGTGTCAGGGTCATATTCATTGCTGTTACATTTCGGTTTAAAATTCATGGCCCTGTTGAGGTAATGTTTTATTTGGCAAGCTTGCCAATTCCAAATTTATACTTTTACTTATAATATTTGGTAGGCCTTGTATTTGTCTGCTAGTGAAATAGCAAGGGAATTACCGAAAGTTCTTATTTTATTACAGTTGTAAAGGCTACCTCAGAATTGGATGCCAGTAAGAAATGAAATTCTGTTTTAGAGGTGAAGAGATGGACTGTAAAACGCTGCTCTAAGTCTGTCTGTTAAGAGTGAAAACTCAACGGAGTTTCTACTACCACAAGAAATATGTAAAAGCAACAAGACCAAGGGCTACGATAACTATAGCTGAAAATGAAACAGGTTAAATTAGGAAAAAAGATACTATAGGGAAAGAAGTCTTGTTTTCTCCGTAATATTTTTAGGCTGGGTTCCAGCTATACATGGTAAAAAAATAAGAAATTTGTTCCTTATGAAACACTTACCCCCCCCCAAATATCCAAAAATAAGCCAAAACCATTAAAGTCTTTTTCAAGACTTCATGTGATGAATTACACATTTAACAGACACTGGGTTATTAAGCCGTTTGAATACAGTTCTCTAACTATTTTCTGATACATTTAGCATGTTACCACTTCATACACATCTGTATTAAAACATTTGAGACTAGTTTTGTGACTTTGTTTTTTAAAAATACTTTATGGATAATTTCTTAAACCACTACACATCACAATGGAAAGTTTATGCGTGATACTGCTTGCATTTTCCAGTACTTGAGGAATTCCTTCCTCCCTATTATTATTATTATTATTATTTTAAACGGGGCTCTTAAGGGAAGAAACATGATCTAAAGAGTCGTTTAAAAATAAATTTCAAAGCATTAATCATGAACATCACCTGTGCGAACCTCATGAAGTTCAACCAGGCCAAGTGGAAGGTCCTGCACCTGGGTCATGGCAATCCCAGCCACAAATACAGGTTGGGCGGAGAATGGCTTGAGAGCAGCCCCGAGGAGAAGGACTTAAGGGTGCTGGTGCACGAGAAGCTCAACATGAGCCGGCAATATGCGCTTGCAGCCCAGAAAGCCAATCACGTCCTGGGCTGCATCAAAAGAACCGTGGCCAGCAGGTTGAGGGAGGTGATTCTGCCCCTCTACTCTGCTCTGGCGAGACCCCACCCGGAGTACTGCATCCAGCTCTGGGGTCCTCAGCACAAGAAGGACATGGACCTGTTGGAATGGATCCAGCGGAGGTCCACGAAGATGATCAGAGGGCCGGAGCACCTCTCCTACGAGGACAGGCTGAGAGAGTTGGGGTTGTTCAGCCTGGAGAAGAGAAGGCTCCGAGGAGACCTTATAGCCCCTTCCAGTCCCTAAAGGGGGCCTACAGGAGAGATGGGGAGGGACTCTTTATCAGGGAGTGTAATGATAGGACACAGGGCAACGGTTTCAAACTCAAAAAGGGGAGATTTAGATTGGATATCAGGAAGAAATTCTTTACTGTGAGGGTGGTGAAGCACTGGAACAGGCTGCCCAGGGAAGTCAAATGGTGTGGACCAAGGTCACATGTCAACCTTGATCTTGTTCTTAATGGAACATTAATGGGCGGGAGGTTCTTTGTAGGGTGTAACTCAAAATGCTTGTGCAGCTGTCTGGATACAAACAGAATGAATGTTTCATCCTTCATATACCGAGGAAAGCTGTGGAACACCCTCAGATATGATTGGGGTTGGGTACCCCTAAGAATCTCCTCATATCTGTTATTCGGATCACGTCAAAACAGAAACAGAAAGCAGTAGTATTTTCATAATGATGCAAGTTTTGAATTGAGACCATAGTAGACTGCCAAACATAGAAGTGCTTGACATTAGGAATGCTTTTAATGATAGAAAACGTTTCTTAACACTGGATGAGGTTTCCAAGTTGAGCAGGGGGTTCTGCTCCCATGTATTTCAGTAGGATTAGCCTGACTGAATCCCAGTTAACTCTGAAAACCACTTTTCCTTCTGGCATAGTAAGCAGAAAGGAGAAACCACACCTTAATGAAAGCACATTATCTTAACTACCCTAGTATATTTATACATTACTCCCTCTAAAGCTTTACAAATATTTATCATGGCTGCTAGAATTGACAGAAAAGCTTCGTAGTATTAATGGTGTTTTAAAGCAGTTATTCTCTCCATCCCGACTTTTTGGAAGACAATGGAAAAAAATTAAAATGCCATTCTCACAAGCTGTTCCACATGCTATGAGTTCACTTCAGTTTCTGCTAATTTCTAGAAGGTTTCTTGAGCCAGCTTTCCTGATTTGAAGCGCGAGCAAAAATTCTGCACAAACAGGTTGACTTTCAACATAAATGAAACAAAAATGAAGGACAGAGATCGGGTAAGAAGTAACTTATACACTGCCAGAAGTTGCTACTAATATCACAATAGCTATTTCTCTGCCTCATAGAAATCGTTCGCTAAATTTAAAAGCTGGCACCATCAATGCCATCTTTTTCCATAGGTAATGATGGAACAACACTTGCAAAATAAAGATGGAACAAAAGGTCTTACTAAGCATTATAGCTTGAAGAAGGGACCTTTTGCTCACCTTCCCCCCCTCCCCTCACACGCAATTAGCATTCTGAGTTAATGTATTTCTCCTGGTGTCACAGCGCTGCTCTTACCAACCTCACCTGCATTGCGCATTCCAGCCGGGCTCACGCGTACCTTCACAAAGGAGCACTAAGGGGCAGAAAATCTTTCCTTCTGATTTGCAGTCTTGAGGGAATGCGGTCTTTCTGGCCGAGGCTGGATTGTTTTTCCCCAATTCTATTTACTTAAGATTTTTTTACACACAGGAGGAGACACTGGTTACTGCCCACGTGGTTTGCTTGCTTATTCTCTGAACTAGAGGCAAATCCAAGCGAAGGAGAACTCTAGCCAATCTTTTATTTTATTATGGGGGAGAAGGGACCTTTTCAGATGGGAAACCCTGAATGTTCTGGTTTTGGTGGCTATTCAGGCACCAAGAAATCACAACTATGTTTAAATGTTACCGTCTATTTTTGTCAATTGCCCTTTTTTTTTTTTTTTTTTAAGAATAAGCACACATCCAAGTAATAAGGTTTTTTATAGACATTGTAAAAAGTTATGCCCACACCTGGGGGTGAGGGACAGGGCAATACATTAGCTAATAACATTGCTCCTTTACTTCGCTAGATGGAGGTCACTGACACAGCTCAGCAAGACGTGAGCCACCATCATCATTTGTTTACTCACCGCCTAGGCACTGGCGGAGGTAGAGGTTCAGCTTACCCCCTCTTGGCATCAAAAGCATGATTTACAAGTTCCTGCTTGCGCTCCTGCAGGCTAAGCTCTTACTTTTGCAAAAAAAAAGCCGTCTTAAAAAAAACACTTGCTGGGACTGGTTGTGGCTTTTCGGTGCAGACTCAGTTGAAAGCAGGGAAATCGGTACTCTGCCCATCTTCTTGGTGATGTGAGACACAATAACATCATCTAAGGCTTACCTATTTCCGCGACTCAAAATCAGGCTTAGAAAAAGATTCGGTACAGATAACTTCCTCTATTCAGAAAGGGACTGGATTAGGGTTTGTTGATTTTGTCCGTGCTACGGTTACATACAGCTATCTTGTGGTTATCCTTTATCTGACCTCATCTGTTTTCAGGCATTGTTCCTTCTCCCAGCAGTTGATGTTATAGCTGCTGCTCTTTGCGTACCCTGCCTGTGACAGCAAAGCAATCCTCTCATACAGAATATTAATTGACACCACATTTTCTAACATGCAGGGAAGAAAAAAATGCCACCTTGTTTTAGTAAGTTAATCCACAAAAGAGGTCCAGCAAGCTGAAGTGAAGTACATCAGAGGTGATTCCATAGCTGGCAAAGCAAGGATGTTCAAAACCAAACTCACCCATAAAAAGTGAGACGCAAGAACCCGATCCTGTGGCCAAGTTTCACCAACTCTCCCTGCCGAGCAGCAGCTCCTGTTAGCAGCACGATTCCTACTTTCTTCAGGGTGCACAGCCACTTGTACGCGCTTTCATCGTTGTACATGACTTCTTCAAAAGGTATTTTGGGAAGCTGCAGGTCTGACCCCCAGTACTGGCGTTCTGAAAGGGAAGAAACAGAGAAACAAGCACTTAGCTGTTTTAGCATTAAAGCTCAGGACATGGTCAAAGTACAAAGTTAACGGGGTTTCTACCCATTTATAAATATGCCCTCGGTCCTGCAGTCAGCCACCTGAAAGCGGGCCCCCGAGTTTGCATGGATAACAAGCAATCTTTATGACGAAACTCAGCAAAACACTGCAGTAAAGAAATTCTAACTCAGAAGTTGAATGAAAGACCTTTTGAAAGAGACTTTTTTGTTGTTGTTGTTGTTGTTAACGGTACCTCAGAACTACGCATATTCATTTTTCTGTCTGTACTGGTGAACCAGAAGAGTGAAAATGTGAAGCTAAGAGTGCTTTGAAAGTTTCTTGTCTAGGGTAAAAAACCACGGAGCACCCTGAGATCTCCCTCAGAGGTATTATCGTATGGGTATATCATAATGAAAAGATTATATTCCTGATGAAGGAACAGGAGAAGACACACATCAATATAACAGCTTAGAAGCAGAGTAACTACATCAATTGCATAAGTGACCAGTCAATTTTCTTTTGTAGATTTATCTTCAGGAATGCTTATCTAGTTGCGTTGCATTCTGCAGGCTGGTGTAATCCCTTGTCTTTTCCTCTGCAGATTTTTTTGTGAGCATTTATCTTATTCCAGGAAGATGCAAAGGAGAGCCCAAGATCTTCACAAACCCAAGGTAAAAGAAAATGATGGAAAGATTGAGCGATGACCAAGAAGTATATAATTACGGCATGTCCATTCTCAAGCAAAATTGATTATAAGAGCATATGACAATAGAAGAGCGTTAGAATTGCTATACCAACCATAATCAGATGTTTGCTTGCTGAATAGACCTTGTGATATGAAAGGGAGAAACCCGCAGCCGTTTGCTAGAGGCAGGAATAGACTCGCAGGCAGATGGAAAGGGCTTTTGAGCCTGGCTTTCCTTCAGGCCTTTTGCTGCTCCCCTCTTCTTTTTGTCCCCTTACACCAGCAGCAGCTGCACAGCACACCATCCAGAGCTTTAGAAGTACTGAAAATCCATGCGGCTTTAAAATTAAATGCTGCTTAGCCTCACCCTTGTAGGTATTTACAGCTGCCCGCGTAGTGCTAAACCTGTACCTTTCACTGACAGTGCATCTATACCTGTATCTATAGATGGGGATTTTTAATGCATAACCAATTATTATTGCTTTCTAGTATCACAGTTCTATAATGGTTATTTGCTTTGATTTAATAATGCTTCTTAAAAATCTCATAACCTATCCTAAAGCAATCACGTTCTGGTTGAGTTGCAGAGTTCTCAAATGGATAAATAACCTAATACAGGGACAGGAAATAAAACTAAAATACTGGATCATGGCTAGAAAGAAAACCAATTATTTTCTCTTAACCGTATTATTTTCTGAGGAAGAATGTACTCTGGTGTCAGACAACGTGGCCTTATATCGGTTTGTAAAGATACTCTGCAGAAGAGACAAACATAAACATACAGTAATAATTAGATATGTTCATGAAATCTAGGCAGACTTTTCATTTTATGAAGGGCTACACAATCCACATCTCATCTTCCGGCATAAGTAAGTTCTAAAAATTACGCCTACAGTATTCTGCTTTCAACAAAACTGTACACACTGAAGGTTTTGGTCTGGATTACGGTGCCGGAGGCTGCACCTGGCACAGGAAAGACTTGTCACGTGTCAGCAGGCGGATGGGCACGAAGCCCCCAGGCACGCTGTGGGAAGGCACAGCGACTGCTCCCAGCGTAAGTCCCAATGTGACTACTTCAAGCGCCAGGATACATCCCCCACCTGATTAGGCTCCCCCAGGGGAAAATACACAACCCCTCTGGCATTGATCTTGGCATCTGGTCACCACCGAAGGCAGGGTGAAGCTTTAGCCGTAACCCCAACTACTGTAGCCAAGGTCTTAGGGCAAAGCCCTTGGTTTTCCCCTGATCTCCAGGAGCACGCATTGCCTGCAACTCCTGGTGTGTCACTGCAGACCACTTGGGCGGCAACCAAAAGCAGCATGGCCTGAACTGCTGTACAGGATGTGAAGAGGACGGCTCCCACCAGGCAGAGGGAGAGGAACTCAGCTGAAGCTAGCTAGCCCTGTCTTCCCAGGAGCAGCTATTTTTGCTCTGCTTTGCTAAAAGCCTTGTGTCTGGGCATTAAGGTGTAAGTGCACCTGGATTCTGGCTGCCTCTACTCAGATTCTGGGCTGTGCAGTTATTATTTCTTGCCTTTATTTTTCTTCTCGGTTTATTTTATGTCCTCTTTCTTTCCTTCCTTCTCCATGAGGCAAACTTGGATTTTGAGACCTTGACTCGAGAGAAGATGTCAAGACTGGGATTTTCTCTCTCTCCTAAGATCTTGAACACAAAGGTAAAAAGGAAATCCTATCTGTGGGTCTAATGAAGAATCTTCTTCTTGCATAGAGTGGGTTGTCTTAGCCTTTGTTGGAGGCACTCCATTCCAGTGTGAGCCACAGGAATGGCCCAAATGTTTACAGAGCTAGGGAGTCCCTCCACATGCAAGGAAAATGAAAGGTTAACCTTTCACAGGAAAACCTGTCCAATTCTGAGGACATACATAGCTGAAGTAAGTCTTGGGAACCTGCTGGGGAAAAGCCTCTCCAGTTACTCACATCTGAAGACATGCGTACCTAGAGAAAGTCCTGGGGACCTCTTGGGTTGAAAAAATGAAACAACTCAGTCAAGAAAAAAATGTGCTGTCCCCCGTCCTTTCAAAGGAACAAGGAGAAGAGTAAAACACCAACAAGCAATAAGGAAAAAAAAAAAAAACAACAAAAAAAAGAAGATATTCTACTCAAGTCTGGTTTCCTTCACCAAAAAGTACTCTCCTCCCTCACCTTGAAAGCTGTACAAACCACAGCACCAGCTCCAAGGCACAAGTACTGAACTGAGCCTCCCAGTTCTCTGCTGGTTTATACTAGTGGCTAATTTAGGACAAGCTTGTTAAGGACTAATTGTTTACCTGTGTGTTGATGGTGATTAAGGACTAATACTCGGCAACGTGTGCTGTTAATGAATGTCAATCCAGTAGAGTGTTGTTTTGAAGTGTCAAACTGTGCTGATGCCTTTTAAACGTATCAACAAATCTGTAACTGCTATATGTAAAAATAAAGGTATGTATGGCCAGACGTACACAGAGATTCAGCTGTACCCGACACAGCTTGAGATCTTTTCTCTTTTTGCTCCAAATATGTCAGCATCCTCATATTCCCCAAATAAACCTGACTCTGTGAGGTGCTACGGGGTGGGCAGGAGAGCAGAGTTTCTGCGTAGACAAGCCGAGTTGCTGGCACAAGCATGGGCATAACCGAGTGCTGGGGGGGACACGGGGATGGCCTCGCAGAGGGGTGGCCCATCACAAACAACTGATGGTGAAGATGGGAAATGAAACCCACCAGGCATACAGGGGTGAGTGTAGGAACTACAGTACAGCCACCGCGAGGGCATGGCAGCCAGACTAGTGACAGACCAAATTAATAAATGGGGTCCTTGAGTCATTACAGGTAAACAAGCTCAGGATCAAGCTCTGGGAACCACACTGGGGCCAACCAATTAGGCTGCAGGGTTACTAGAGGCCAAAGTCCCTTTCTGGGGACTATGCTGGGGGTCACCTGAGGTCAACCAATTAGCCCCCCCAAGGTGACTTTAGGTCAAACTCATGCTTGGGGACCATGTTGGGGTCAACTCATTAGCCCCTGGGGTTACTTGAGGTCAAATGCATGCTTAGGGACCACGTTGGGGGTCATCCAATGAACCTGTGGGGCTACTTGAGGTCAAACTCACTCTCTGGGGGCCATCTGGGGTCATCACAGGTCAACTAAAATAGCCCCAGGGGTTACTTGAGGGCAAATGCATGCTTGGGCACGATGTTGGGGTCACCTGAGGTCAACCAATTAGGCCCAGGGTTACTTGAGGTCAAGTGCCCTCTCTGGGGTCATTTGTAGTCACCCAATTGTCTAATTCATTAAACTTTTCATAACTTTTTACGACAACGTTGCAGTATAGTCTCACTTGTGCCCAAGTGAGTTTATCAGGCACGGTCTTTTCAAACACATCTAGTAACGATGTGTACCATTTTACATTTTTTTCCATCAGAACAATCCAGTGCTGCCCACTGTAGTTTGTTTTATGATGCCTTTTCCTAGGAATGTTACTATTTATACTGATTTTTTTTTAATGATTTAATGTTTCCATTCTTTTTAAAGCAAGTAAATAAGGTTTCTTCTCTGTATGGAACTTTCATCCAATGATTCAAAACTGTCAGCTATAAAGATTATGACGTAAAAGGCTTCACCTTTCATCCTCAGCTCACAGAACTAGATTGTGGAACATGATCAGCATCGTCCCATGAAAAACCATCCATTTTGGTGGAAAGCCAAATGACCAGGGCCACGAATGCTAAAAATTCTCTATGTACTAGTATGAAGACAAAAGAGCCAGGTTTAAAATAATTCATCAAAGCTGTGAATTATGTGAAACTTTTTTCTTGCTGAAACTGATTTTCCCCTCTTACCAAAAGGTTGTCCCTTCTGAAACCAAGGCCATTTTATTTTAATGGCCAAAGAAAGTCATATACAGAGAAGAATGAAGGTTATGGCTCTCTGCATGGCTGAGTGCCAAACGGTTCTCTGAGACTGCGACTGGAGATATCCAGAACGTCCTCAGTGGACAACTATGGATCTTCCCCCATCATCTTTCCATATCAAGATCCTGAGTCTTACCCCTATGGCTCAAAAAACGTGCATCAAATGTACAGAATATGTTAGAGGAATATGTTTGACAATTAAAACTCCTGGCAGACCTCTGTGAAGAAGCTTGCTCAATAACCTGAGGCCAGTGGTTTCGGTTTCTCTTGCCCACGTCCATGAAACATTTTTCATCAGAGAGCACAGCTGGTGGAGCTCTCTACCACTGAAGATGCCTCACACCTCTCTGGGAGTCTTTCACTTACTTGTAACTTTGGTAAACTTTAACCACTTGTGCTGAGGTTTTCCATGGTGGTATCTGCTGAAAATAATTTTGGGAGAGTTTCAACAACAACGAAAATGGATCAAAAGCCTAGACCAGTGAAAAATGAGTAGTGCAGCCAAGTCAAAATTTTTACATTGGCCGAGCGGAGAAGTTTTAGTGCTTTCGTTCTTTCAAGTGTCAAGTTTGGCAAATAAGTTGTTCACGTGTTAGGAATGTACATTGGCCATTCCTGTGAAAGTAGTCAAGTTTGGCCAATACTTTGGAAAGTGTCACCTTGCAGATGTTCCACAGGCATTTTTTTTCATTTTGGCAGCAAAATTGTCCAAATATTCCTTTCACACCGAGTACGCTCCAGAGGCTGGGTAAGGGATAGAGCAGGACCATCGCAAAAACAGAGATGAGGAAAGTAATTTCCGTGTAAAATTAGCAGACTCACAGGAAACAAGGCCAAATATAGCACCATCTATGTGCTTCAAAAATTATGTAATTCTAATCTCAATCATCCATTCCCCTGGGACTTCTCTCACCTGTTGATTTCAGAATATTCTGAAATTTGAAAAGTGATATAACAATCTGATTATTCTTCCTCAAGTGATGGGACACGTCACTGACTTCCCTGGACTGATGTATAACTAAGCATCAGCTCAATATTCATACTTTCCATTATTCCACACACAATTTTGCACAGACTCAAACCATGTTCATATCATACCAGAGATACGAGAGATTTCTATTAGAGTAATTTGTCCATGTGGAGAATCCAGGACAAATCGGGATGCTGCAGGAAGAACCTCTTCATTAACCAACTGTTTGAAACTACTCCAGTCAGGTATATTTTAAGATTTTTCAGGGAAATTTGCAAAATGAAATTAATTTCTTTGAATAAAAGGCAGGGCTGTAGCTGTTCATCAGTGCAAGCAAAACCACATAATAACAACTAAACCCTGTGATTCTTTATTTTGGCTTCAACGTTCATAAGCCAAGATCACTTTGTTAAAATGTAAGATTTTTTTTATTTGTTCCCCCTCCATTTTTTACCCCAGACTAATCCTGCCAGGACCAATTTTGCTAGACACCACTACAACAGACAGCACCTAAGTTTTAATGGCTCCACCGCATTCATCCAAGAACTCAAGGGAACGGTAAAATAGACAGAAAGTGAAAAGGCAGGAAATTAATCACGGAGCACAGCTTCTCACCAGGATACTTTCTGGAGTCTGCCAGTTGTTAATGCAGTTAACTTTAATTTAATTTGCCTATGCTACTGGCAGAGGACACTGGAATCCACAATTGCGGGTCACATTTAGTACTTTACAACTAACAGCGATTTTCTTCCGCAGCAGAAAAAATTCCAGAGAAGAACGCCCTAAAATACCTCACAGTGTCTGTGGACCACTGAATCCATCCTGGTCTTTTGTTTATTTGTTTATTCATAGGGATTTTAAAATAGTAGAGAGTTTAACGCCAAGTGGAATGGTTGCCCACACACCTGCAAGAAAGCTGCTACAGGGACTCGGCAGTGATTTTATTGTTACAAATGGCATTTGTATGCATTGTTAGTACGTTAAAAGTGAAAAGACTGCAGGTTTACTAGTGTAAATGAATCTTAGGTCAAGATATAACTTTTATTAAGCTGCCTTGCTAGAAAGCATCATCAGTGATGCCCTTATCTATGTATATTTATGATAGCACATGCACACACCACGCATATCAGTAGCTATAATATTGAGAGTTGTTAATAATAAGTGGTGCTAACATTTCCTCAGAAATTGCTTTTTCTGTGTAAAACTCTGTTTTTAATTGCTTATAACTTCAGCAAAATACAATCTTTTGGGGTGATTTTTCCCCCCCCCCCCATGTAGGGGGGAGATTATCCTCAATTTATCAGGATAACCACCAGTCAAGAGGATCGTCTGTTTCTTAGAAGAAAACTGAGCACAGGAGTGCATTTTTTGCTCACGTTTGAAAAAATCCCAGCAAAGGCTCTAATTTTTGTGACTGAGGCGACACCAGAAATACATTTTGGTGAATACGTCTCCCCTCTAATCTTGTTGAGGTCCAATTCCATGAGGAAACCTGGTAATGGCCCTTCCTACAGCTTCACAGATGAAAGTGTCCCTGCCTCTGTGCTGCCCAGGCAGCCGACCACCCACAGGAGGAGGTCACCCATGGATGTAGCGAGCTGTGGAGAGGGAGGAGAAGGAAAGAAGCCTGAGAGAGTTGGGGTTGTTCAGCTTGGAGAAGAGAAGGCTCTGGGGAGACCTTATAGTGGCCTTTCAGTACTTAAAGGGAGCTTATAAGAAAGATGAGGGCAGACTTTTTAGTAGGGCCTGTAGTGATAGGACAAGGGGTAATGGCTTTAAACTAAAAGAGGGTAGATTTAGACTAGACATAAGGAAGACATTTTTTATGATGAGGGCGATGAAACACCGGCCCAGGTTGCCCAGAGAGGTGGCAGATGCCCCATCCCTGGAGGTGTTCAAGGCCAGGTTGGACGGGGCTCTGAGCAACCTGATCTAGTATAAGATGTCCCTGTCCATGGCAGGGGGGTTGGACTAGATGGCCTTTAAAGGTCCCTTCCAACCCAAACCATTCTACGATTCCATGAGCTGAGCTGTTACCATGCCGTCTGGTAGAGGCTCCCTTCTGGACCCCAGAGCAGGAAGACGTGAGCTGAAGGGTGAGAGCAGCTGTCAGGGAGGAGAAAGAGATGCATTACCTCGGGAAAGACTCAGGGCAACTGAAGTGGGAGTGGTCGCAACTTTGGATCTTACCTATTTCAGACTTTCTCGGGAGTTATTAATAATGACACGTGTTAACTTGAAAAACAAGGAAATGAGGTGTGATCTGCTCACTCGATCTGAAACACAGTGCTGGTGGCAGATACAAAAGACCATCTGGACATAGACACCTGCCCTTCAAAGTTACTGTAACGCACAGAAATAGGTGTGGGGTAATTTCTTTCTCTCCAGTACAAAAGACCTATTTCAGATTTATACTCCTCGAATACAACACTGTCTGCCTCCTTGCTCTCATCTCACTAATTTCCACTTGTAACAGCTCACAAATTTGCCAGTTTGCCAATTTGTGTGCACAAATAAACACACATTCAAACCAAAGACGTTGCACAGTAATGGATAAACAGGGCAAAGATGCTATTTCTTACACTGCGTTTTGCATAAATTTTGCATTGCTTCTAGACTTTTGCAAAACTCTAAACATTAGTTTTAAGTCAAGCATTGAGTCAGAGCTCCTGTTCTTACAGTAGAGACATAATTGGTTTCCCTTGCTTTGATGTATTTCGTCTGAAGCCGATCATTCTTTAGAGAGTGCACAATAAAGCATGAAAAGACTTTAGCTATTCCACAGAATAATTGTTTTGTTTCAATCCCATCTAGCTTACTTGGTATTTTAGCTAATATTCAGTTGACTTGCCCAGTCATCAATCACAGAGATTACATACTAGAAATGAGACCATAAGCATTTGAAAAATGCAGATGGCATAATTTTGAAAACACTTATAACTGTTTTTATTCCAACATCCCTTCAACAGCCAGGACCAATAAAATTTATTACATAGTCCAACCAGCTTTCAGAATGGGAGCTCTGGGGGATTTCACCTGGTGACTGAGGGACATGTTGCACTTGAAAGAGATGTAAAGGGCCAGGATTGAGCCTTTTTTCTTTCCTCTCTCTAGATATAGGCAGCAAGTTCAAAATGCAATGCGCTCATAAAAAAGTGAACCCAGACACTACATAGTCACAACGTTTTTTCAAGAGCTGCAGAGTCTGCAAATTTCCAACCACTAGTATTCCAATATTCCCCTCCTCTTTGGCTGAGGCTCCTTAGAGACTGTCCAAGAAACACAACGCACGTACCCAAATATCAGCTATCCACACAGACCATCTTTTATACTCTACCCTGTGTTTCAAAGACGCTGCAGCATGATTGACAACCTGCTGAATTTCGCAACATGTTCACAAAAATCAAAAAAGCGCAAGCCTTGAGGAGGGATATAATCTCACCTCATTAAATTCCTTTTTGAGACCACTCCATGGCCTGCGACTCACTGCTCCAGTGTGTTTAACTCACCATACATCCTTTCACACATTTGAACGATGGGGAAAAAATAGTATATGAATGTTTTCCTTTTTCCTCTATTAAAAGTTATGAAATTAAAATAGCTTCAGGTATGCTGCACGAACTGCCAAGATTATCCTTTGAAAGACGAAGTTAAGCTTCAGTGTTGGTGCAGGTAAGTAACCATGTGAAAACTAAGAGAATATTTAAGTTTCAACTTTTCTTTCCTAGCCTTTCTTGCTGCCCTGTTAATAAAGTTTTCCTTATTTTCCTTACATAAAACAAGGCATAAAGGAATATTAATATTTCAAGGAATATACCACCAGATTTTTACCCACTTTGAGAAATAAATATACGCACCTGGAATTTAACTGCAGCTCCAGGAGCCCCAGGCTTCCCCTTTCACATGGACTGTAAAGTCCTCTTGTTCAAATTCCCAGTTCCCTCTGTGCTTGCTAGAAGTTCCACCTAATACGGGATGCCCCTTCTGCAGCCCATGGACATGGGCCGTGGTGTTGAGCTTTGGGGTGGTTTTGGCTTTTGTTTCGAACACCTGCTTTGCCACAGCACCGCAAAACGGCACACACTCAGCATACCTGTCTTGGTTTTGGTGTACCAAACGTGGAGAACATTCAAGGAACGCCAACGCATTTGGTCTTCCTCCCAACCAGACCCCCTGCAGCAGAGGCAGTCACCTGGCCTCACATCTCCAACTCTATGGAGCCAGGGGAGACAAAAAGCTAAATTCAAAATACTTCTGTAAGTAACCCGCAAGACTAATCTCCTCCCTGTGTAAAAAATATCAATGACGTGAATCCCACTCCAGTACTGGGAATTTATCCCTTCCCAGACTCTGCAGTGTATTCGTGAGCCAACACTGCCAACTGACTGAAGAGATGTTTAACCTTTACGGTACCCCCATGATGTGGAAATCGCAAAATTTCAAGGAAACCGAACTGTTCACTGATACTCTCCAGGCAGCCACTAAAACTGAGAAATGGTTCAAGTAAAGCAGCTTCTTAGGCTTCTTTGTGTTAAAAAAAAAAATCTAAACAAAGACAGAAAGTGGTAAATATAGTTAAAACCTGCCTGGAGAGGCCATAAACTCTGTCCTCGAAGTTCCAGTTCTCTCACACGCATTCACGTCCAGTGACAAGTGCAGCCAGCATCCTCTGTGGTTTGGGTTTGTTTTTCTTTTCAAAGGTGCTGGGCTGGTACACGAACGCTTATAAATCCTACCTCGTGTTTCAGAGAAGAAAGGCTCCGAGTTTCCAGCCCTTCAGTAGCATCTTGATGCAGCCAAGAGCTTAGTCTTCGAGCTACTGCAGGAGTAACCTTTCCCCCGTGACATTTGCCAATGCACTCTGTAATGACACTGGGGCAAACACACCAAAAGCTGAAAACGCATTGTGCACAGCTCCAAGTATTATCCATCTTGGGAAATGTACGGAACGCAGCAGCGGCTGGTATCTGGGAGGAAAAAAATCCAGCGCAGCTTGTAAAGTTATTGCTATTACAAACGTGCCCTCACTTCACGTCTTAAAATCTTCCTTTTAATTTGAAACTTTTTATAGTTTGTCTGAGCTCAGATTTTTACCTAGTGTGAGCAGCGTTAATCAAATCTGTTCACGTATGTACACATGCGTTTGTACAGTGATGGACCTCCCATGAACATGGAAAACAAACGGTTCCTTCTCTCTCCGTCCCCGCTTCTGCTCCCAGCACTTGATTTCTTAGATGCTTCTAGACCACTAATCACATACAGTGCTTTCCAACGAGCACTCTGGAGTCTTTCTCAGATATCACACACACTATGGAAGCCTTACTCCATCAAATGAAGCAAGAGGACTACTTCATCTCTTCTGCAGGTTAGACTTCTCTTTGGACTTTGCTGAAAGCAATGTTTGCCTTGACCCCAACCCAGTCTGCCAGCACAGGCTCACATTTAGGCTGTGATCAGTACCGATCCGGGTGGTTATTTCCCTACCTTCCACTCAAAAAGCTGCCGAGCTGCAGCATCCTACAGGAAACCCTGAGACAATGACCAAGGATGCTGAAGACATATGAAGGAAATGGACTGCAGAGAGTGGCTTGGCTCACATGCTTTTACTGCCTTGCTGCTGGAGACTGAACGTTAGGCTGATGAACTAGTCACCCAACCCATTAAAGCATATTTCACGTTTTTACCATTCGTCCTATTTGTCAAGGTCATTTAGAATTGTAACCCTGGTCCTTCAACCTGGATCCAGTCAACCCCCGCCTGGTGTCATCTGCAAATTTAACGTGGCTGTTCCTTTCCATCATAGTCATGGACAAAAATAAGGAAGAGCATTGCATAAAGCACAGACCTTCACAAAGCCTGTCCTGATGTATCATTCTGTCTTGATGGTAAACCACTGACTATTTTTTAAAGATGACACATTTCCTTAGCACATTCATGAAAATTTCACGTGCAACAGGGTCAAATGCTTTATGCTAAGAATATGAATGTGACCACTTCATTCAATAATAAATATGCCAAAGAAAATGATGAAAAACAATCAAAGACCAAACGTGCATACTTAGAGCAGAAGCCACTGTCTTGACAGCACCGCATTAACCCTTCAAAATATTAGAAAGGCAGAACGTCCATGAAGAGAAAGAAGTAGAAAAAAGAAATTTCGACCTATGACTAAAATACAGTGATTCATTTCCAACCATAAAGCCGTACAAAACAGGGAGAAACTTGCAGCATTTACATACCAGCTCAAGGCTGTATGCATAATAAATGTTTTTCCTATTAGCAAAGAGGAAACTGTCTGACAATCACACTGGCTCTCTGCAGTTGACTATGGGATGTTTACTTACACCAGGTGTATATATTAAGTTGCAGAGAGGAGATTATATGGCAACTTCCTCATCATTTTTGCCCAGAACTTCCTACAGCCTTTTAAATCATTATTAGATATTACATATTAGTAATTGTGGGGGTCTTTTCAGAGATATCTTACAGCTTAATTCAAATATACTGGTGCCAGTTTTAATCCTTCTATTAGCTGCAACAGATCTGAGGTCTAATTTCTAACATTTATATCTGATATACGTGTGAACTACTTTTAAACAACTCATATTTGTATGCAAAACAGCGACGGACTTCCTCTGCTCACCGGTCCCACAGACCATCACAGCCAGGCAAGTACAACAGCAGTAGGAGGGAGACAAGTAATAAGTCTACATTAAAATAAGCAGTATTTATAAAGTTTTCCTTCTCCTCAGCCCCAGACAAAAATGTTATATGTTGTCCAATATTTACAATTTGACAAATTAACACGTCCATAATTCTTTGGAAAAGGGAGAGGAAAGCATACGTCATAAAAACCGGAAAAGGTTCTATTTTCTATTCTATAAAAGGATATTTAAGCCCTTCCACTTAACAATATTTTTTTAAAAAGTCTATATGGAAGTCTTAGAAAATTGTGTGCCCCACAGGGCATGTTATTCTCCCATATATCGAACAACAGGAACTTTATTCCCATTTTTATCCGCGAATGCCCTTCAGCCTGAAAATCGACCAAGAAGCTGCACTGAACAGGGACTCTATTCCTCAGAATTTCCTGGTGGCAATCGATCCCAGTCAGGTTCTTCATTATTTTATCACATCAGCAAAGCACACTCTTCCATTGTACTATAGCAGAAATCTAAGAACATACACTTGGAAAGCTGAAGGGATAAGAAAGATAGGCACGAGCCATTAGAGTTTTCGGTCCCACTTGCACAGCACAGTTGCAGGTGCCCAATAAAAAAGTCTTTATGTTTACAAACGTAGCTGAACAATTCATAAGAGATAAAAACAAAGGTCTTGGAGAATTATTTTGTGTCTTTATTGACATCATGACTAATAAAACCCCAGATCGATGTGTTTTTCAAAACGGGAAGAATGAAATACTTTCGAGAGAATTAATGAGTCACCGCCTCTTTCCATTTCAGGACAATAATATTTTGGGGGGAAAAGAAAAAAAGGATCCCATTTCTCGATCATACCAGGTTAGTCATAAAAAGCCACCTACCCGAGGGTTTGCACAAAATGAGAAGATGGCCCATGCCCAGTTCCTGCAGATGGTGTGCATGCATCAACAAACGCTTGGAATTATTCAGCATTTACTACGCAGGTTGGGACAGTGATGGTCAAAACCTTCTAAACAGATTCATGCGAGAAAGAAAAGTTTAGACATCATATATTAACTTACTTCATCTAAAATTATTTTGACTGCCATGTGTATTTTAAAGTTTGTTGAAGGCCAAATGTATTTTTGCTGTATTTTTGCTGTATTGCGTATCATGGATATGGCAGCCTAACTCACGGGGGCAGCTCTTATTAATTATTAGAATCATAGAATCATAGAACGTGTTGGGTTGGAAGGGACCTTTAAAGGTCATCTAGTCCAACCCCCCCGCAGGATAAATCCCAATGACCAAACTCTTTTAGTAAAAAAACCCAAACTTGTAACTTCTTCCTCTTAAAATTGTCATCTCTCAGGACCTAGTAGAGAAACTGAATCATCATCCGAAATCTTTAACCTTATGTTAAAACCTAACCTAAGGTTAAAAATATTAAGTAGCACCAGGTACTACCTCTGCTGAATCTTTTTCCCCTCTACCCAATAGGAAAAGGTCATTGTGATGTTACTTAATTTTTTCCCAGTACATCCTGTTGTTGGGATGCCGGTGTCTTGGAAAATGAGCCTCAGCCAATGCAACACAGTGACAGTAGGGAAAGCACCTGGCGTACTCAGTGTTTCCCACGAGCTTCCTCTACCACAAACAAAACCTGAGCCAGAGAGAGACTCACGAGGTGGTAAATCACTCCTGTGACGTTTGTTGGGGAGAACACAAGTAAACAGGAGGGGGAAAAAAAGGTATCTTTGAGACATCAGAACTGGAGAAGTAGAAGATGGCTTTTTTGGAAGTACCTTGTAAGCTGGGCTAAACCGAGCCTCACTATACACAAAAGTGGGCTTTGCATACTACATGGAGAGCATCTGGCAGCGTTTTTAAAAGGGGAATCTTGACATACTGCCATTGAGCTATTTGTAGTCACTTCCACCACGCAGTGAAAATCCGATCTACACATGCCCGACATCTATTTTTTTTGAATCAGAAATTATGATGAAAAAACACGATAAAAGCAACACGAAAAGCAAAAGGAAACAAAAAAAAGCCACAGCCGTGATAATGTCAGCAGTGAAGGTTAACCTCTAACTACAGCAGTCTGGTGAGCTTGCTTTTATATTTGTTGAGCCAGCATGCAGGGCTGGCATTCCGTACCTCGGTCTGTAACATTATACTGCTGGGATATGATTAGCTACTTAAGGGCATGTATTTCGCTGCGTGTAACTCCACTGACCAGAAGGATGCGAATGCTAAACTTAGCCCGATACCCAATGAGAAACAGGTCTTAAACAGCCAGCAAACTCACGTGCCTGTTTTTGCAGCTGAAACCTGAGAAAAGCTGGGTTGAAGCCATCCATCACAACGAGCCAGATCTTCTCTGGGAACATGAGGAAGAGCAGAATGACAGTAAACAAACCCAAAGTTAATGCAGGCCCTTATTTAGTGTAACTTTTATAAATGCGTTTCTTTCAGATCGACCAACAGAAAGCAGAATTCGCAAAAGCATCGCCCAAAGAATAAAACGTATCTTTGGTGTGTATTTTACCTAGATGGCTTCAGCGGACGTCAGCAGTAGCAGAGGGGAGAACTGGCCTCCAAAACAAGCATTGCATTTCGATGCTGAGAGTAAGCACCATGTAAATGTGCGCGTACGAACGCAAATCACAGCCAGTTGGGCTTCATAATGGGGGAAAAAAGTCGCATTACATCCGAAATACTGAAACCTTAGTTATTGATACCTTTGCTAATAAACATAAACCGAGATCTAGACTAATTTGTGTGTGCAGTAATTAGAGCAACATTCAGTTTACATTCATCTATATCCCCCCAAAGGCTACAACACATCTTGCGAGCTTCCGCAGCACCTTCATTTTCCCAAATAAAAATTCCTACTACCTAAAACATCAAGTCTGGTTCCCCTGAATGAGGTTCGCATCTTCATCACGTTCATTCTGGGAACATGCCCAACCCTCCAAAACAGTAAACAGTGTAGTTTGTTCTTGCCAAAGCGAAAGCAGACGTGAACTTTTACATTGCTGGGGGGAAAAAGTTCCACCCTGAACTATGTCTGTTATTTGATCCACTGAAATGAAGGGAAATATTACCCATCACTGAAATTTTAAGCCAGATGTAAAAGGCTGAATCTTAAGAGCTGACTTTTGTTTAGGAGAACGGGTGCTAGGAGCTAAGGAATATTTGACCTGCAGAAACTGGGAGAAATAACTGGCCCCTTCAGTCATCCCTGAGGTACCAAACAAAGCTCAGACGCAGGAGATACCCAAGACCACCATTTTCCCATTTCTCATCTTTCATGGGGAAAAAAACCCAAATACACTTTCTTTTTGGGGGGTGTTTTTTTTATTCTGACAAAGAAAAGGAGCACAAACCAATTGCAGATTTGCCTTTTGCTGAGCTCCGAGGAAACTGGATCCGAGTTTCACACCATCGGCTTGCCCCAGTTTCTTTTTTTCTAACGCAATATCCTGTTTTAACGGATGCGATCTAAACTCAGAACATGGATCCCCAACTTTCTGCAGCAGCAGATCTCACAGGAACACTGTCAAGAGCAACAGCAGAAATCTCGCAAGTTTTCACACGCTCCATGCTCGCAATCTGAGGCTGCCAGAGAAACAACGATGCGCGTATGACAAAGCAAGCGGGCTTATAACTTTTCACGCAGAAGGGTGAGCGACTCGTACCGGGTAAATGTTACGCTGCCGGTTGCACAAAACGCTTCATGACCAAAAGACGGTCAACTGCTGCAATAATTGTGGGACGCCGAGCAAACACAACCTGAACTTCAGCACTAGACACTGCTATGCTACACGGTTACTTTTTAACAGAAGGCCATGGAAAGGGAAAAATTTTTATTTCAGTTATAATTCCCTTGCAATTCCAAATAATCTTCTAAAGATAAAATTTTTAAGAATTTAAACAGCACACACACACTTGCATTGTCACACAGCCCACTGCTGGTCCACAAAGCTCGTTTTTGAGACCTACTAACCCTTTCTGGAAAGAAAAGGCTTTTAGGAAAGCAAACGCAGCCCAATCAGCTGAACTCCTGTCAGGTTGCAGGGGTTAGAAGAGACAAAGAACAACCATGGATTCCTAAACCAAGGAGAGGGAAAGAGTTACCACGGGTTCAGCCTGGCACTGAGCACCAAGAGCAGCTGTCACTGCTCCAGTTGGGTAGACCTGGTCCTCAACGCAGGGACGCCAAGCTGGGACTGTGAGTGTCAGAGCCCTCGCATCTGAAACAGGCACGACACATGGGGTTTAAACTCCTACCTGGCAAAAATAAATCTTCTCGCATTTCTGCTCTGGCTTCTTCGGAGAAGCACCGTTTTTTCAGCCACTCAGCTTCATATTCGCTCGCGTGTTCATCAGGCCACGTAATAGAGATCTTCCAATATAAGATGAAAGATAATTTTAGAAGAAAAAAATTTTCAAAAAACATCACCCAGAACAACAAAAAAAAAGCCTTAGAAAGTTTGGAAAATGTAATAATTAGATCAATATCACAGTTAAGCCTTCCCTAGAATATAATGGCAAACAAGTATGAAAAGCCAACCTGAACATCATCCAGATCCTGATACCTTTTATACATGGTCATTTCTCACATGAACCCATGACCTAATTTGCTGGTTTGTGTGGGCTGCTTTCACTGCGGCAGCTGTGCTTAGCAGAAAGAGGAGAATCGCAGAAGCTGGCACATATCACCGGGGAGAGCGCTTCACCGCAAATCAGAAGAGAGCAAAAATATCTTCCAAAACACTGGCAGCTTGTCAAAAAAGAAAAAGGACAAGACAGACGGGCAAAAAAAGAAGTGCTCGGCGAGAAATCCTTCTCCTAGTTTTGAAAAAGTCTCCCCTCTTTCAAACAAATTTTGAAAAGGTGTTGATTTGTGGGTTTTTTTTGTTTTTTTTTTTTAATTCCTGAAAAAAACACGGAAAGAAAGCATATGGCTGTGTTTGTCATGAACCAAAAGAGCTCAGGGTGCCACACAGATGAATTCTGAAGGCCGCTGAGTAGGTATCAATTCCCATTTCACATAGCTCTGCTCTTTCACACGACGGTAAAACACCAGGATCAGTTTAGGATTAGTGCTGCGCTTTCATCAGTTCCTGAGGAGACGCGCAAGCAGATAATCCCTCTACTACCGTAATACATTTGCCTGTTCAAAGCATGAATTTACACAGCATTAATTCCGGTAACAAATAATCAACTCGGGAGCCCAGAATTCCTCAGTGCAGAGCCCGAGGGATGCTCCCACATGGATCAGCCTCTGCAAACTTGCCCTGCAGCGGGGCTGCCCCAGCTGCCAGAGAGTTGGCTGCTGCATCTTTAACGCGTTAAAAACTTCTTTCGCTGTAAAAGGAAGGAAGGGAGTTCGCATATCAAAAGAGCCGCGTACTGTTTTTAATAAAACCTATAAAATCTAAATGATCTGTTAGGTTTTTATATGGCAGGAAAGGTTAAAATTCACAAGGAGGGCAGTTCCTGTCCTCTCCTGCCCAACAGCACCCTCTTTTTATGAACAAATGTTGATGTGGACTAGGTAGATACAGATACAGACACAAACACTAGGCCAACTCTGAATATTGGATTCAACTTTGGTTTGAGCGCTTCCTCTAAAATCAAGTTTTTTTCACATTGGATATTAGCAAATAAACTGGTAGTTTTCTTGTGGATTAAGGCCACCCTCACTTTGCCATTTGTTTCTCTGGTTTTCAAGACATTTACTTATAGAACAAAGAGAGAAAAGAGAGACATACGTGAAAGTGCAATTAGAAGTGTGGGGAATGCTTATATTTTCTTCTGAGCATCTGGTGATGAAGCAGCATACAGCAGAACTTTAAAAAGCACAATTACATTCTAAAACCCGAAGCCTGGCTTGCTGTGCTCTCTGCATAACATCTAGAAAGTGAAGCATCATATAAAGGTGGGAAGATCTGCGTCGCCCAGATTGCAATTATTCCTGAAAGCGTTGCAAATGCAGGGTAGGGCTTGCGGATAAACAAATTGCGATTAAAGCATAACCTGGGACTGCCTCTGACTTACAGATGAACAAGGACTGTTAGACGAGTTTCCCGAGAGGGCCAACGGGGGTTTGTTAATAATGGAGGTTTAAAAAAAAAAAATTAAAAAAAAAAAAATACCTTTTTTCTGTCTGCCAGAGCCACTTCCTTCACCACGATGTTCACGTCCAGGTCCTCGAAGACGAGCCTGCGCGCCCTGGCCGAGCGCAGGAAGCAGTGGGGACACTGGCAGTTGTCCCTCAGCCAGACGCAGGGGTAGCGGCTCTCGCTCCCGTCCTCCCACTCCACCCGCACGAAATGACCAGCGTCCAAAGCTTCCACCTTCTGTATCCCGGGGTTCATGCTGAGCGGCCGGGCGGCACGGAGCCCCCCGGCAGCGATGTCCCGCCGGCGATGCCGAGTGGTGCCGGCCACCAGGCTCCTGCCCTTCTGCGCCGGCAGCAGGCAGCACACCCTGCCTCCGGGGACTTTGGCCCTCGGCAGGACACTAGCCACCGCCCTCCACATTTTGGCTTCTTCAATGAAATCGTCGCTGGGAAAATGCCTTCGTCGAGCTCCTAAAACACCATGAACAGCAATTTATTAGTGAAGGAGTCAGTATAGCAGAAGGACCATTTCAAGATGATTCTCCCCTCCCTTCCTGCTACCCGGACCTTTAGGAACATTCATTGTCTGTTGCTTATATTTTTTGAGGCGCAGAGGATGTATTGAGACCCACCTGTTCAAAAATCCCTTAGTTTAGCAATTTGATTCATCATCTTTTCTTTCTGCATTCAGTTCATTACATCCTGCACAAATAGCCTCTTTTAAAAAGAAACCTCGAGGTGAGTTCCACAAATCCAAAAGCAGGAGCTACTACCAACCATGCTTAAAAGCTAAAGCTTTAAAGTATGCATACCTTAATTCCTGCTGTGGCTACTACGGAAAAAGAGAACATGGAATCCATCTCTTGTAAACATGACTTCAGCTACAGCAACAGAGTTCTGCAAGAGCTCCTTTTTTTTCCCCCTTTCCTTCCTTTCCTTTTTTCCTTTCACAGCTGCTTTCTGTAGATACACTCTTTTATTTAAAGCTAGCTGCACGCTTTACTGCAGAAAGATGATGCATCCAAATCTTAAATCAGAAAAGAATTTCTGGTCTAGTGTTTTTCTTATTCAGAAACATACTTGGCCTCCCCCTGAAACAATAAATCATTGCATATATTTTTAATAGAGTGTGTAACCATTTCAAATATTGCGTATTTATTCGGTATCTTTTTCTGTTGCTTTTGTTCTTAAGCTCACAGGGCAAAATACTGATGCCCTGCCAGGATCAAAGTCTCCCCAGTTATCTTTGCACAGGAAAAACCTCATTGGTTTCAGTATTTTGACTCCCTAAGACCCACTGGAACTGTCAGAAGGTTTTTTAAATTATTTCGTTTACGACAAGTTAGAACCAGGTTGTACAGGACCCTTGGGTCTCCTTTTGTTTTTATTTCATTTGATTGAGTACAGAAAGTCAGAATATCGATTTCTGCTTTCTCTTATTTGCACACAGCAGTCCCATCAGAGCCCAGAAATTATCAACCTTCACTTGCAACGCAGTCCAAGCCACAGCTAGTTTTGTGCGTGCACACTTAAACCTCTTTTATATCCAGATCGAATATCTTTCCTTTTATATGTCTGTAAGTACACAAACATGCATATATAAATACATACGTGTAGCTCCACCTTAACTCTAAAGCGTTATTCGAGTAACTCAATTTGCCTCCAAACTGTAAAAATATTTATACCACAAGCAGTCTCCTTCTGAGATTTCTTGGACAAAGTTTTATCACGTATGACTGCAACGATGTGGTATGTTTTAGGGATTTTAACAGTTGATAATTGGATGGTTATTCTCATCTCCTTGAAACAAAAGACAAGTACTGAACACAATGAAGGTTTCCGCTATACTGAAACTTTAGAATATATGGTTTCCAGAAATAAAAACTAATAAAGAAAAAAAATAAAAAAAAAAGAGGACTAACATTTTAACATAGTTTAAACTTTTGCTATATCTGTATTGGTTTCAGGATAGTTCTCTCTTCAGAGCAGTGGACTACCTGACGGTAATGGGATCAGATCAACAAATACACTTAAGCAACCAAAATATAGTTTAGATGGAATTACGACAATTAAGATGCAGGAGAGCAAGTCACAAAACCATTGTTCTTAGGCAACTCAAAGGTAGTTGATACTTGCCCTTCTCCATATGAAGTTACCTGAATCCCTAAAATGCTAACACTACCCACATCGAAAGCCAGCAGGACGCAGACAGAATTGAGCATCCTCACGCATATCCCCCATCCAGTGCAGCTGCACACCGGAAAACTTGTAAGGCACGATAAGGTAAGCAAGATCAGAAAATTCCTGACATCTGCACAATGCCGAATTGTCCAGCACAAAGCACGGCACTCACATCCACTCCGACTTAAGAACACCGCTAGAAAGCATCTGAGCACCGTAAAAGGTCAGATCAATTTATTCCACCTGTTTTCAGTGTATAAGGAATTCGAGCACAGCGCACCCTTCCCAGAACCAAGAACCCAGCTCCTTTGGGGATACGGATGCTTTTCTCTGTGTACTAAATAGAAGTAGGTACTCCCGTAGGTATCTGCTGGAGAGAAGACCGTGAGAACCAGAAGTTGCTTCTGAACTTTAAGGCCACCAGAAAGCTCCTCTGGTTTACCAGAGTGGGGAAGGGGAAATTCTGACAGCTGGATATACACAATACAACCACCTAAACTGTTCATTGCATAGTTTGTCTGTAAGGTACTTCATACACACATTATATCCATCCATCCAGTAGCTCATGCGCTGGTTTTGTACATAATTTTCTCATCTTAAGTGGCTTACCAAATAATTTAAATATCATTCACATGCTTAGTGTTTAACCTAAGCAAAGGCTCTGTTTCTTTTAACTTTAGCATGGAGGTTTTAACCACCTGGATGTTGCATATGAACTTATCATAAATATTTTTCTTCAGCAAAACCAGGGACAGGAAAAAATATTCAAGCATTTACTTTCTGACTGTTGACTGTCACCCGGGGAAGATTTATCACTAAGTTTAAAGTCTTACGTGCAGCTTGCCAGATTCAAAGGGCTTCCAGGCATCTATTTTACCATTCAGTTAAGAAATCTGAACTTGCTTCTAAAAGACTCCTCATAACGCTAGCGGTAACAGAAAACCACATCAGAGTTTTCTGTTATGGCAAGAAACAGAGGTGAGTTTATTGTCTTTCTACCACATTTGTCGCTTAACTGGTATTTGTTCACCTGGTAATGGATAACTCAGTCACACAAAATGCATGTCAAGCAGAATCTCTTCTAAATCCCTGACTGTAACTTTTGTAAATGCTTTGGAACAAAAGGTCAGCCAAAAAAAAAAAAAAAGAAACAGATGCAACCAATCCTGCCAGACACCATTTCTACATAAAAAAAGAATAATAAAACTTCTGGAAGTTACTGAAGTGAGTTATATGTATGTAATTTATGTTACAATGGCAAAGGCTGTAAGCCAAATGGGAATTATCACCTTTGCTTGGATGCGAGAAGCTTGGACGGCAGGGCTCACCTCCCCTCACTTCGGACAGGGACCACGGTGACCTACACCTGAACATCACACCCACCATCCCCAACGCTCAACCAGCAGGCACGCCTGGATCACAATTCAGCTGACCTCATCAGAAACCCGCTTTTGGATGAGAGGCACCGAATCCTTATTTCTCTCCGCTGATTACAAAAAGAGCCTCAGCAACCAGCTCCGACACGGATGTTACGCCGCCAGTGTCTGCATTCAGCAAAACTACTTTTCACGGCATTAATTTTATGATTAACTGATGCTTCTGTTTATGGACAACCGTTGCTACATACAATTCACTAAACACGATAGTGCTGGGAGAATCACGGCTGGTGGCAGCCCTAAACTTTACTGCCACGCAGAGAAAGCCTCCTCTGCTGTCGGTGGCACCCCTGTTCCACGAGGTTTTGGTGCTATCAGTCAAACCTGTTGTTCATCACAAAGTACTCCCTTGAAACACTCCTGGTCCTAACAGCCAGAATCTAAAGCAGCACTGCATCCCGCAAGGAGGTAGGGGCGGGGGGGATCTCCTTCGCAGGCCGCAGCGGGAGCCTTCCATACGCTTAGGATGGGAAACAATTCCACTGGATACTTTGCAATATTAATAAAAATCATATATGTGGCTTTTTTTAATATGCAGGTTTACTTTGTCTGCTGTTACTCTGCCCCAAGACTCCAGACATATTCAGCTCTTTCATTAATGTCTATTTATTGAAGTCAATGGACTTGTACCTGCAAAACACCACTGTTAATTAGGAGAGAATCCAGCTCCAGTATGACTCATTTTGCTGGTTATGCAAGAGGAAATCGTGAAAATTTTTATAGCAAAAAGATTTCCCTTGTGGTGAAGTTAAGCATTTACTCTTTAAATATACCGCAGTGTTTGCATTAAACTTCTGTTTCTGGCTTCGCTGTAAAGCAATTGCTCGGGTTGGCCACCTACCGAGAGAAATCTTGTAACAGCAAAAAGGCTGTTTGTTGTTTTCCCGGAGTTAGTCATATCATGATGTCATTATTAAAATGAAAACCCAGATGACAATGATTAAAAATATCTGCTAAAGCATGCCCTCTAGATGTTTTTCTTCTTAGATACAAACATTAAATAGATCTGCAAGTCTATTTTTTGTCCCGTACACGCAGCATCACAGCAGAAACTTCTCCCTTCAGTAGGATTTTTCCCAGTTTGCATTGGTGGGGTGCTAGAGTATTCTGGGTCAAGTTCTCCACCTGGGATGTCTGCACTGGATTACTCCAATAAAGCATTTCACACCAAACGGGGATTTTTTCATAACTTCTTACTACTCTGCACAACCTTCCCAGCTGGGACCCTTGTGCCAGGTGAGCACCAGGCACATCGAGCCCCCTCTTTCTCACCAGCACCGTGCCAGACCTGGATGGTCAGGCTATCCAGCTGCAGGCCAGAGACACTTTCATAGAATCATAGAATGTTTTGGGTTGGAAGGGACCTTTAAAGGCCATCTAGTCCAACCCCCCTGCAGTAAGCAGGGACATCTTCAACTAGATCAGGTTGCTCAGAGCCTCATCAAGCCTGGCCTTGAATGTCTCCAGGGATGGGGCCTCCACCACCTCTCTGGGCAACCTGGGCCAGTGTCTCACACCCTCATTGTAAAGAACTTCTTCCTAATGTCTAATCTAAACCTGTACTGCTCTAGTTTAAAACCGTTGCCCCTCTTCCTATAACTACATGCACTTTGACCCTCCCAGGGACCACCAGCTCCAGTACTCCAAACCAGCACGGGGGAAGAGGACAAAGGTGGCCCAGTGCTGGCATTTCTCTCTCCTGGAGCAACGGATGACAGAAGGCACAGAGCTGGGATGAAATATTCCTCAAGTAGCACCAGCAAGCCCTCCAGCTGCCACATGAGCCAGAAACCCGCATCTGATGGCTCTGCCTGTTTCAAGGGCGCTGTCAGGAAAGACATCCATAGACTGCGTGGATTTGTCTGGAAATTGTGCGTTATTCCTCATTTCTAATTCAGTGGTTTTTCTTTACATTGAGAACGTTAAGGTGAGCCTGAAAATCGCAGTGAAGAACTTGGAAGTGTTCATACGATATCTTCAGGAAATCCTGCAATTGTACGCTTAAAAGTACTGCACAGAAGCTAACTAACACCTTCCCACTCAATGACGACGACAACATTCTTCCCCCCGTACTAGTAGTTCTATCTGTAAATGGTGTAACTGGGCAAAATGATCATTTCCACTCCTGATGAGTAATTTGGGTTACACTGCCATTTTCCCCAAACCTTTACCTTAAGACATGATACTAAATGCTAGAGAAATACAATTTTATGTCTCAAAAAAACAGGAGTCCAAGACAGCCGGCTGCTGGTAAGAAAAATACAACCAAATGCCTGGTGCTGATGGCGCCAGGCCACTGTAGAAAACACTTTCATTCTAGGCGGCTAATTGAAGATGCTTAATGGAATCAATGACACAATATGGATTTTCCTATCGTGTTCAGAGTAGTTTTTCAGTCCTTGACAGTTGTTTAGATGTTTGCCTTGTTGTTTCTTCTTTTTTTTTTTTTCATTTTTACATAAAAGTAGGATGGTAATCTCAAATTAATGGAAGCTAAATTACCAGCAAGAGTTCCAGGAGTTTTTATCCCCTTGCCCCCTCAAAATTTTCAGGCAGACCCTTATCCCCCCGCTGCTATTTTACAGCTGAAATTGCATTACGTACTAAATTATGAGCAGAACTCACGGGTTCACCTAAAGTTAGCATGCTCATAACCATGGTCAAATCGAAGAGCAACTGATAACGCGAAGCAAATTCTTTGCGCCACAGCTCTCCGCATTTCTTGTCTCTGAACTACTGTTACCTGCATGAACGTGGAAGATACCAAATGTAACTCTGCTCTCAGTTATCAGACCTCCGATTTGCATAGTTTAAAACAAATACTACCAAGAGCTCCTAAGAGTCACACCGCCCCATGTGAACATCGTCCAAGGCTCATGGATTTTCTGTGCATGTTGTCATCACTCACTTGTAATTCTCAGCAGCATGACGAGGGTCAGCCTGGATGCTGACATGCAATCACAATTTAAGGTGATCCCCATCACCTGGAGGTGAGGCTTTCAGCCTTCCACAGCTCTCCAGCTGAAAGGTAATGCTCACTATTCTTTTTCTCAAAAATCTCTTTCCTTCAGTCTCCTCAAACCTCACCCCACCAGACGTCACCCACCCTCCTGTTTGCTGACATCAGCAGTGTGTTTACTAACTTTACCTGCACAGCTACTCAAAATTTAATTCTGGTTAATGGCAGTGGATAACGTGCGTTTTCCTCGCACAAGGTTAAGAAGCTGCAGAGAAACGAAGGGTATAATTATTGCGTCACAACCAAGTTTTAGCCATGCCTTAAAACCAGTTTGCTGTGTCAGAAGGTGGTCAGCGTAACCAGCTCCCTGTGGGATGTAACAGAATTTGACACTGCTGCCAGCTGCGCTGGAACCAGGGATCCACAAAAACTGCAGGAAGAGCCAGCACTGGCCTCTGTATGAACTGAGGGTTTGCACCTTGTAAGTACTGCCTGAGTCAGAAATCAGTGCAAACTCCAGAAGAACAACAACCCTCGACTAAATAGAGCACGCATACCACCTCTGACTGCAAGGCTGAATTACACCATCTCGTGCACAAGTGTACCAAAAAGCCTCTGCAGGAAAACATTCACCTGATACTGTTATCTCAGCAAATACCATTATATCATTATAGAACTGTTAGAGTTGAAGGGACTTTAAAGATCGTGTAGTTCCAACCCCCCTGCCATGGGGACACCTCCCACCAGACCAGGCTGCTCCAAGCCCCATCCAGCCTGGCCTTGGACACCTCCAGGGATGGGGCATCCACAGCTTCTCTGGGCAACCTGGGCCAGGGGCTCACCACCCTCACAGGAGAGGATTTCTTCCTGATATCTAATCTAAATCTCCCCTCTTTCAGTTTAAAACCGTTACCCCATGTCCCATCACTACACTCCCTGATAAAGGGTCCCTCCCCATCTCTCCTGGAGCCCCTTGAGGGACTGGAAGGGGCTCCAAGGCCTCCCCGGAGCCTTCTCTTCTCCAGGCTGAACCCCCCCAGCTCTCTCAGCCCGAAAAGGGAAGAAAACCTGCATGTTTGCGTTACTTCACGTCCGCCCCGCTCCGTGGCTGAAGGGTTCCTGCTCCGGCCGCCCCGCCTCCGATCTTCTAAATTAGCGTAATTAGAGCAAAGGTCGGCGGCGCCCGCGCTCGCGCGTGGGGCCGGGAGGGACGTTCCGGCGGATGGCGGCGCCCGCCCCGCAACCCCCGCCGCTCCCCGGCACCGGCGGCTCCGCGCTCCCGCCCCGGCTCCCCCCTTACCTGCCCGCCCTCCCTCCGCGGGGCTCGGCTCGGGCCGGGAGGCGCTCGGCGGATCTCTGCGGGGCTCGGCGAGCCTGGCCCTGGCGGGTGTCGTGTCCCCCCCCCCTCCTCCCCGCCGCGCCCTCCCGGCGGGCAGCGGCCCGTCACGCTGGAAAGACCCGCGTGTGGTGTTTCCCTGGGAATTCCGTTCGGGGAACGTCTTTCAGGCTAAACGGGGACCTTTCATAAATTATGTAGCCCCCTGCGAAGCGCAGCGGGGAGCACCGGGCTCGGGTAGTTCCTCGTTGGCACCGCAGCGACCTCGGGCTGGGCTGAGGGATGGATTTTGGAAAGGCGTTCGGCCTTGATTTGGAGATGAAGGGGTGGGGAAAGCCATCATTTCCCGTGGCTTCTTCTCCTCTGTGTGTAATAAACGTTCCCAGCTGCTTCCGGCTCCCAGTTTTTAGTGTGGAGAGAGATCGGAGCTCTTGGGACCAAGGCAAGGACCCGAGAAGGACAATAGCACAGGGTGTCCTGGCTGTCCTCACCTGCTGTAATGAGTCACACGAGAAAGGAAAAAAAGAAAAAACAGAGGGAAAGGAAAAAATTGAGGGGGGGGTGGGAGGGCAATAGAGGGAAGAAGATGAACGGGGAAAAGAAAGGAAGGGGGTAGGAAAAAAGGAAAGGGGAAGGAAAAGGAAAGTGAAAAAAGGAAGGGGGAAGGAAAGAGGGGGAAAAATGAAAGGAAAAAAGAAAAGGGGAAGAAAAAACGGAAGGGGGAAAGGAAAGGGAAAAAAAGAAAGTGGGGGAGGAAAGGGGGAGAAAAGGCAAAGGGAGGGGGGTAAGGAAAGGAGGAAAGGGGAAAAAAAAGAAGGAAAGGGGAAACCAAACTGGCGTCTTATATGCCAGATGTAGCCTACAGTAAATATCAATGAATATGAGAGATGGCCTTTTCAGGCAAGATTTAGTGTGACTGTGGCCAAACAGAGCCTATGTTGTGGCCTAAAACATCCCTGCTGTTTCAGATGGAGCAGATTTTGTCTGTATCCTCTGAGGTAATGGTGCGAATTTGTCTCAGGAATAGTGTGGCCACCAGGAGTAGGGCAGCGATCATCCCTCTGTACTCGGCACTGGTGAGGCCTCACCTCGAGTATTGTGTTAGGTTTTGGGCCCCTCACTACAGGAAAGACACTGAGGTGCTGGAGCGGGTCCAGAGAAGAGCAACGAAGCTGGTGAGGGGTCTGGAGCACAAGTTTTATGAGGAGCGGCTGAGGGAGCTGGGGGTGTTCAGCCTGGAGAGAAGGAGGCTGAGGGAGGTTGTAGGGAGGTGGGGGTCAGTCTCTTCTTCCAAGTTACCAGCGACAGGACAAGAGGAAACAGCCTCAAGTTGCACCAGGGGAGGTTTAGATGGGATATTAGGGAAAAAAATTCTTCACTGAAAGGGTTATCAAGCATTGGAACCGGCTGCCCAGGGAAGTGGTTGAGGCACCATCCCTGGAGGTATTTAAAACACAGGTAGATGTAGTGCTGAGGGACATGGTTTAATGGTGGACTTGGCAGTGCTAAGTTAACGGTTGGACCTGATGATCTTAAAGGATTTCTCCAACCTAAACAATTCTATGATTCTATGAGGTGATTTTGCTGTCAAACAGATCTTGCGAGCAGGTTGCTTCAGGCAGATGAGCTTCCTGGGAATAAATTTAAAAACAGCATTAATATATCCTCATTATTTAGTGCCTGATACCCTCTGGCTGGCAAATACATCAATGCTGCATTTATTTGAACAGTGTGTTTCTGCTGGTTGAAGGGAGGGATGTTCTAACAGACAGAAATACGGCTTGTGTAGTTGAAGGCAATGGTGGGACGTAGCACCCACCAGTTTTCAGCTGGTGTGTCCCGTCAAGTTTTCAGCTTGTACTGGACTGGAATCCCCACCTTCTTCAGTCTGCATAAGCTGGTGGCATGACTGACATGAAAGAGCTGAAATGAAAAGTCAAATCCTTATTTTCCTCCTGATGGGAAGCTTTTTCCCAGCTGTGCAAGGGGCAGCTGCTCCACTGGACATTCAGTGGCCGTACTGTGGCCAAAGCACCCAGAAAAGTCGTGGCGCCTCAGTGTAACCGATTAGGGGAAAACCTTCAACATAAACGTTGCCTAAGCGGGACTTTTCACAGACAGTAAAGCATTCACAAAGATGAAAAGTTGGCTAGTTGGATGGAAATGAGTATATGCACAAGTGAAACTATTCAATGACTGTTTAGAGACTGTCTAAGCATTTTGGCAGTTAAAAAGGGCTAAGACTAAGTCTGCGACTTATAGGAAATTAAATATTTTTGTTGGTAGTTATCATTCAACATCTTCAATAAAAAACAATCCTCACATGCCAAAGCAGAGCTGTAATGCACGGAGTTGGATGCATTACTTTCTTTGAAGGAAAGAGTGGTAGGAATTAGTTGCTTTCAAGTTAGGTCCCAAATCCATTTTCCACCTTTCTTTCACATTTTTGCTTTGTTTTTTTTTTTTTTTTTACCATATTCTCTGTGGAACACACATGTTCTTGGTAGTCATGGCTGCCTTCCTGATTTTTTTTAATTTTTTAATAAGTAACTAATGGATATCTCCCCCCACCCTCTATTTAAGTGTGTTATTCGAAGGAGCTTGAAAATTCTAAATTATTTTCAAGGTTTGATAGATGGGATGTCTGGCAGATAATTGGGTTCATTTCATATCTGCTGTTTACAAATTGCTTTACTTATTTATTACAGAGTTTTAATTACTTTTCATTACAAAAAAAAAAAAGGGGGGGGGAAGAGAAGAAAATTCTGTACCTGCAGATTTTTTATAAAGATTAGATGCCTTATTCCCTGTGTCAATCGCTAATCTGCAAGTAGGAAGGGGCCATGTCAACATTCTGCCTATGCTGAATATAGATTGTTGCTTGAGAAGCCACAGTTTTTAATTTCCTGACTCTTATGCTCTTGGTTTGGCAAACTATTACATTAACACTAGGTTTCTCAAGTATTTTTACTTCTTTGTTTTCTTTTAGAACCGGTGCACATCCTATTAAATGCATGCTGGCTGAAGGAAACCATTTCATATGATACACATTTATAATTCAGTTCTTAATTTTTACTAATTAAAGGGAGAATCAAGTGAATCAATTTGTTTCAAGCGCAAAGAAACAAATCGACTGTGTCTAAATAATATATTTAGAGGTTTTTAATGAGTGAAATCTCTTATTAACATAAACTAAGTATATAAGCATAGACATAAATCCCCGTCAGGCTGAAAAAAAAAAAAAAAACAGAAGAAATTTTGTTTAGACCTTAGGAAGAAAAGCTGTACACAGACCAGGAAGGGAGAATTTTTTTCAAGCCAAAAGGGGAACATTTTGAAGTGTTATAAGCATAATAAGGAGGGTGTGAGAATTGAAATGGTCCTAAGTCTCATTCCCTACCAGGAGCACTCCAAGGTGTTTGCAAGACCGGGTCTCTATTTTTATAAGGAGTGTGACATAATACGCAAGTGGAAAAGTATCCTATCCAAGTGGAAATAAAAACAAACTGCCTTCAAGATGACGTAACTCAGCAAAATATGAATCATTAGTGTTGTGCCTGTGTTTGCTGAGTAGCTATAAAAGAAAGAATTTTAAAAGAGGTATGCCAGAAGTGCTATATAATGAAAATCTGGACCTTATTTATTTTACAGTACGTTTACGTGCCTTTTTACTGTCACAGCGTCGTTTTGCTGAGTCCTGTAGTGCGAGCTCAGTTCATCGATTCCCTTTGGGCTTTACTCTGTTGCTGTCATTCATATGGAGCAGTACGGTACCGGGACGGTTATGCCGTAGGTTTCCCATGTGACTGCTAGTCTATGCAGTAAGTTAACGCCAAATAAATTGAAGGTTGGCAGCAATTAGTAGGTAAAAGGTATTGCAAAATTTAAAGTCACAGGCAAACATGCCAAGAGCATAAGAAACAAAACATCCTTAGGAAGGAAACTCTGATGTTCATCGAATAAATGTGTAAGCCTGACATGCTAGTAAAAGGCTACTAGACCAGTATTCCCAGTGGAGTCGGACGTACCAACAATAATAATATTTTCCTGGTCCTGTGAAGGCCTGAGACATCTGTGTGGCAGGGTAGACTGAAATGTAGCTTAGAAATGTAGAGGAATTAATATTAAATTCAGTAAGACTACATAAGTAAATAAATACCACACAGCCGGCATATAGTTCCAGAACCAGACACAATGGAAAGGGGATTAGGATAGGAGCTATAAATCAACGTATGTGTAGCACAGGGGGATGCCTGGCTTTTTGAAAACCCTAATTGCCACAGAAATATAAACGTCAGAAACAAAAACTGGGCCTGGTTGCAAATTTACTTCTAGGGTAATTGAGCACAGGGTGAACTTCAGTTCATTCTTGACGTCCACGGTCAGATTTATTCCTCTGCACTCATATCGGGAAAGAAAACTGAGCGTGGTTTACGTCTTGTTCATTCACTCATTTTTTTTCTAGGGTTACTCTTCTGAAATGAGAAGATATGCAAGATACTTAAAATTACAAACCTAATAGCATCCTGACTTCTGTGTTCACCCAGTTACGAAGCGGCTTGTGTTTTGTTATGCCTTTGTTAGAATCTGGAGTTAATAAGTATATTACTTTGTAAGAAAGCATCAAAACATAAAAGTATTTTGCATGATATTTAACATAGGCACCCATATTACTCTGAATTTTGATACAAATCTCAGTGAAATCACATTAAATTAGAACTAAATTCATATTCATTAAAAAGGACAAAGCCTGCTATTAAGAAAAGTTGACCGCTTGACCAAAGAGCTATCAACACAGAAGGCGTATGGGAAAGAATTCTTTATCATTACCCGGGCAAAGGCATAACAAGCTCTTCGACAAATTTAAGTAAAAAAGCTGAGAACCTAAGACCAAAAGGCCCACTGAATTAATTGTCTTGGACCTAGCACTAAGCTGAAAATCTTGGTCACGTTATATTTGAGAAGAGACAAGTAGACAGAAAAAAACATCTTGCAGTTTGGACAGTCTGTCTATAGTAAAGTCTCTCTTATTTACACTAAAACCAATTTATATTGGTAACTCCTGTTGCAGCGAAATGTTTGCAGCGTGGGAGAAGTATGGAAAATACGATGCAAGTACATAGGTTTTTCGGTCATCCTGCACTTGCCAATATCTAGCGCTGGATAATCAATCTCTCCCTAAGCCAACCCTCTCCAAGGACTTTCCCCCCTCCTCCCCCCCAAAGAAAGTTCAGACATGAACAATTACGGCTACATAGGCAGTTTCTAAGCACTTAAAGGAGGTGTCCATACAGCCTAAGGAAGGCTGTCATCTGAGAAAATACGATACACTTGGCATTGTCTTTCCTCATGAAAGAACGTTAATGGCATGTTGGAGACCATCAGCGATACCTCCCCAAGGTAAGGCAGTTTTCAAGGACGAATGACTCTACAAGCCATGAATGACTCTGTCCAAGCCACATCATTAAGAATGTAATGATTATGGAGACCATATGTTTTTCGTGTTACAGAATTAGTCATTAAATTCTGACTTTTCCAGTTGTAAACCGATCTTGTAGGCAGGATGACAACTTTATGAAGAAAATAAAATAAGCACAGAGTTATAGTCTTTTTATACACATATATTCTAATAGAAGCTTTTTTTAAATGCAAGTAGTGGGTTCGGTATTTTTGCCAGTTTCGCATAGTTCAGGAATGAAATACGGACCCACAAATTGTTCAGTTTTTGCTAATGGCTCGCCAAAAATCAAAGTAATAGAAAATAAATTCCCCGATGGGCTGTAAATAAAAATACATTTTAAAAGACAGAAAAATGCCAAATTTCGAACATACAGGATTACTTCAGGAATAATGGCTGTCAAGTACGTTTCACTCAACAACACTTCCGCGTTCGCTGAAAACTTCTTTACCAATCACAAAAGCGATATCCGAGAAGCACGAGCACGAAACTGGTAAAGTAACATGAAGCCCACCTAAATAATCAGCGACACCAACAGCAACAGACGCACCCAAGAGAATTTCTTTGCAAAATACGCATTTTCAAGGCAAGATTATAACCAGAGAGCTGATGCTTTCTCTGTAGCTCACCAGGTTGTTTCTATTGACTACTGTAAGTATATTTTTTTGCCTCTGAGGTACGCATCTTGGCAACCTGCATCTGAACAGATGACAACCTAAAGAGGAGCCACAACTTCGTGTCAGACAAAGCATACACCCAGCTTGGGATTTTTGAGAGGCTTACCATGGTTTTGAGAATTTCCCTAGACTTCTCTGTTTCTCAGGATGGTGCTGGGTAGGTCAACTTGTGACACTTTGGAAGATGCCATTCAGAAAGCCACAATTTGCACACACACACACACCCCGCCACTAATTTCCTAGTCATGGACTTGTCACGAGGCAGGCACAGCCTTTTCTTTCCCAAGCTTTTATTGGTGCTGATGTGAGAGGACACAGTTTGGTCCGTGTTCCCACTCTGAGCTTCTTCCTCTCCATGTGTACGTCAGTAGACATGAGGATGTCCCCAGCAGAAGGGATGTCCCCTTACAAAAGGGGACATCTTAATGCCTTGCTTTGACTCTTGATGATTTAAATCAGAGGCTGAGTGGCAAAGAAAACTTAATACTTGAGTAATCTCTCTGTGACTGTTCCAGCTGCATTGATTATTATATTTTTTTCAGAAAACATTGTCATTTTCTCTTCAGCACCATCAACTCTTTAATAAATTCAGAAAACAATACATATTTTGAAAATCTCCAGAACACCACAAAAAGGACCGAGTCAGCTTATTCTTGGTTTGAACTTGTGCATGAAAAGGAAAGAAAAGGAAAGAAAAGGAAAGAAAAGGAAAGAAAAGGAAAGAAAAGGAAAGAAAAGGAAAGAAAAGGAAAGAAAAGGAAAGAAAAGGAAAGAAAAGGAAAGAAAAGGAAAGAAAAAAGAAAAGAGCCCAATACTGATGCAATATTTAAACACAACAGGAGGAGCTATTGGGTCAAAACAGCTGCTACAATCATCCTTTTAAAGCACTCTGCTTAAAAGTCCTTACTGAGTTTTCAATGATAAAAAGGCCTTTACTATTTGAAATAGGTGGTATAAAACCAGAGGATCTTCATCTCTTCTAATCAAATAAAAAAAAAAAAGAAAAAACTGAAAAAATATGCGATTGCAAAGAGGATTGCAAATATAGATTTCACAGTTTTTAAAGAACTATTTTGAATTTGAAACTTTAAACTGCTTGGATATCACTAAACAGCCAGTCCTTGCAGGAACTGCAGATTATAAAGGCCATTTAACGTATCAGCTCTCACTCAAAATTGATACATTTGATATATATACATTTGCTTAGACCACCCAAAATGATGTAAATCAAATTCTAGTAGATTTAAATGTTCTAAAAGAGTTTTGTACTGGCTTCTTTAAATCCACATAAGATTGACGCTTTTTACTAACTATGTGAATTTACGCATAGACGAGACTCAGATGTAGGCATTTTCTTTTTGAAAGAGAACATTTAAAGCCTTTTATAATCAATGTTACAGAGCAGAATTCTGATTCTGTTTCCAATATAAAAATGTTTATATTTTTCTGAAACATAAATCAAAGGAGATATCTATCAAAATATTCCTATTTGTCATATGAGACATTAGTGTGGGTTTTAAAGAACCACGCTTTTGTTTCATTAGGTGACAACTTACAGACAGGGGTGTTGAGCGGAATGAGTTATACTCTAAGTCTCCACAGGTCACGAAATCTCCTGCTTTGGAAAGTGAGTGCTCTGCAAACATCTACTCTCTTGGTATGCTGCGTATGTTGGGATAGTTTGAGCTTGAGTAAAACTTTGCTACTTATAGAATAAGTATAGAATAGTGTATATATATATAATATACTATATAGAGTAGCCAAGGTGCTCTAAGCATATTCAAGAAGCGGTGTTTTACGCTACTACTACTACTATTTTTCTATTAGGATTTGAAAACTGCTGTCACATGGCTAAAAAAACTAGCGTGGCCTGCCACTTTAGTTTCTTTACTGGTGTTTACAGTTCGTATTATACCCAATGACTCAGAAAGTGGGTAAGCAGAGACTAAAACACAATGGAAACGCATGGCATCTTTGGCACCTGCTTCTACAGGTGTAAGATTCAAAGAGAAAGGAGAGACTGGACGTGAATGAAACCCTCAGGCACTTTTAGAGCTTGGTCCGTCCCAGAAATGCTGTATGGTTTGCTCCTGTGTTGTTACATCTAACCCTAGCAGCAAGGAAAGTATCACAAATAAATTAACTTTTAAGAGCTAGAACCTGGCATACCTTCTAACTTGACAACGTAGTTGAAAATAACACCGAGTAGTTCCACTGAAGTCAATCAATAACATGTTTCTTCTTTTCCAGCCAGATCTTCAAAGGTCCTGGGGACCTAAAGGTGCAAATCAACATCTAAAGTATCCTCCTAGGAGCGACACCTCACTGCCTTTAGTGAAAGGGAGCTGCCCGGATGGTCCAGAAGTTCTCTAAGCACGTACCTTCATCAGACGTGTCCTGGTGCCTTCAGGTCACAGGTGACTTCTGTTGGCCCACTGCACCGCTACCACCTGGATGGGCTGCAGACCAAAGAAGAACTGAACACGAGGAGGGTTAACAAGATCAGACCTCAGATACGCATCAAACAGCTTCTCTTCCAGTGCCACGACCTTGCAAGGCTTACAAACTCCAAAAAAGTCCGCCCTACGCTCCCTTCTGTGTCACTTCTTTCAACAAAACTTGACTCTGTAATTTTTTATTTGTTTTTACTAAAAGGCAAGTTATTTAATTTGGCAGGATCTACACACTCACAAATTTTTGCTGAAAAGATGTATTACAACACATTTTAAATCAAAAGCGCCTCAAGCAGACTAATAAAAGAAAAAAAAAGTGCTTTAACATTGTTTTCAAATATTTATTAAAACAACATATGAACTTTTTTCATCCAAACAGTGATTCTGCCTGCAGTATCTGTAACTTAGTAGCCGTATTACCCCATACTGACAATCAAATAGCAACGAGTCTAAAAACCCCATCGTCCCCCTCCATCCCACTAGGTACTTTTGCTATTGTCTAGGAGCACAAATAATTTCATTAATAGCTTAGCTAGCAAAAGTACAAAGGCACCAACAAGAAACGTCACTGTGCTGGCACAGACAAAACCCTTTTTGTCTGCTTTAGAAACATGCTCTAAGAAACCTGGCTCTCAAACTGGGGATCTGAAACTACAATCACCACTAGGGCTCCTTCTTCTTACTATGAAAATCCGCATCAGCATTCTCAGGATCTGACATAAGCCTTTTTGGCCAGCTCTTGGGGTTATGATAGCTTAGAGTCACAGATAAGCAAGCCTGGAAGAGTACAAATCCCGCCAGAATAGTTCCCGTCTTTCGACACACAAATGGAAATCACAGCTTTAAGTTACGTAATAGAACAATGTTTAACGTGCGTAGAATACATACCGTTACAAAGGTTAAGACAGTTAATAGAGGGCCAGAGGTTTCACCCTGAAGGAGGGTAACAACAAAAGCAATTTAAGCATCCGCTACACGGGAGCCGGGCGAGCACCACGCTTTATCCGCGTTCGCGGCAGGTTGAGCCGCTATATAAACCGACGACAGGGAATCGGAGACGAGAAAGCTTACTTCGCTTTGTAACCAAAGCTGAACGGTATAACACGGGGTAACTCTTTAAATATGGGATATTAACTTAGACATACCTCTAACCTCCCGGTTTACAGAAACGTGCTATTTGTTTAGGAAGTCGAACATAATAAATAAGTTTTTTCCAGGATGAAGGATGCGTTTGCGCGAGGAGGTGCTCCTTCCAGCCAGACGCGGGGGGGTGGTGGTGGGGGGGGGCTGGCAGCAGGGCTGCGGGCCCCGTCCGAAGCCCCTGGCCCCCGGGGGGTGCGGAGGGGTCGGGGGGAGGGTGGGGTCGGTGCCGTCTCAGCCGCGGAGATAGTCGTTCTTGAGGCGGCTGAGGCGGGCGCCGTGGCTGCGGACGGTGAGGGCGAGGAGGTCGTGCTTGTCCCGCAGCCCGCTGGAGATGTGGCGGGTCTCCCGCAGCAGGGCTCGGGCGTGCAGCAGCAAGCCCAAGAAGCTGTCGCCCAGGCGGGCTTCCTCCCGGCCCCCCTGCTCCTGCCCCTGACGGAACTTGCCCTCCAGCTCGCTCAGCGACCGGTCCGAGCTGGAGTAGGCGTCGCTGATCTGGGCGGACTCCCGGCGCAGGTAGGTGCTGTAGCTCTCCTCGCCGTCCAGGTCGTAGGAGATGCTCTTGCCGATGCCCTCCAGCACCCGGCCCGCGTCCTCCACCTGCCGGCCCAGCACCGTCAGCTCCTCCCGCAGGCTCAGCCCGCCGCCCGCCGCCGCCGCCCCGCACCGCCGCTGCTCGCTCACCCTGAAGAGCAGCTGGCAGCGCTCGGGGTCGTCGTTCTCCTCGTAGTCCCCGTCGGGGACGAAGTAGTGGTGCAGGGTCCCGTTGGACATCTCGGGGTAGAGCGGGCCCTCGAAGTAAGCCCGGCAGAGGCTGCAGAGGCAGCCCAGCCACAGCAAGAGCAGGGCTGCCGGCATGCTGCGGGCGGCTTAGGGGCGGGGGGCTCCGCGCTGCCCACCCCCCATGGGGCTCCCCCGGCCCCCGCCCCGCGGGCGCGGCCGGCTCCGCTGCGGGTCGGGTCGGGTCGGGTCGGGTAGCGGCGGCGGCGGCGCGGAGCCCCGGCGGCGGTCTGGGAGCGGGTGCCGGCGCACCGCCTTTAAAAGCCTAGCAGCCCGCAAGGAGGAGGAAGCGGCCCCCGGGCCGCCCCCCGCCCCGGGCATCGGCCGGCGGGACCCGGCGGGTACCGCCCCCGGGCATCGGCCGTCCCCCCCCCGCCGGCAATCGCCCCCCTCGGGATGTCCAGCGCGGGGGGCGGGGGGAGACACGTACACCTTTGTCCCCTTAATAAACACCGCTCCACCCCCCCGCCCCTTCCCTCCCTGCAACTGGGATTGCTCAGTTTTGCACATTTTCCCGTTAAAACCAACTCCTTTGCTAATAACCTGGTTTTCGCAGCAGCTCCGCGTCCCCCTCAGCGTGTGCAGCGTGCGGGGCAGAGGGGCTTCGCCAAGCTGCCAACACGCTTAGTCGCTCAGGCCGCGCGGTTTGTCACCGATTAAAAGCTTGGAAGCGAAAAAGGTGCAGGTTCAGGGAAAAAAGGTAAGGTGTAATGCAATAAACCTTGATAGGGTGAAGATGGGGAAATGAAACCCAAGGCCTTCTTAAATAAAACGTCAGGCGCGTTTGAGGAAAATCCAAATATAGTTCGTGCTATTGGGCTGACTGTGTAAAATTTTAAGCATTTCTCTTTCATGAAGAAATATTCTGCATGAATGCAGTAACCGGATTACAGCAGGGTCAAACCTTGCACATAACTAGTATAAACCTGTCTTTACTATTTTTGAGTTGTTAAATCAAGGTGAGATCACAAAAAAAGAAAGGGTCTGTAAAGTTACCAGCTCCTTTCACATCATCTTTCCTCTTTCATGGAAAACGTCACCCGCTAGTGGAGATTATACCAAATCCCACAGTCATCCAGAGTTAAAACTCCCACTGCTGTTTGTCAGGGCTTTGCATGCAAAAATATTTATATGGCCTCTTTAATGTAAATATTTTAACTATCATCCTGATACTTTCTGCATGTTGTACATAACTATGATGCTTGCAGTTAGCTTTATCGGGAAATAGGCCAGGCGCTTATGTTGTATCCCTGCTTTTTTTCACTATTATGGTGGGCATTGTAGACTAGAGCCTTATGGGGCTCAGGGGACTTCGGCTCTACCGTGTCTTACGCTGCCATGACTTTAGACACCTACGTTTTAACGCAGAGCCTCCAGCCCCTTCCCTCCCTTCTGTAATCACAAGTTATCCTGTCTCTGGGCACACACGAAGCAAATAGCTGCCGTAGAGACCAGCTGCTCTTCTCGAGCTCAAGTGTCCTGAGCTCCACAAGCTGCCCCTTTCCTCGCTTGCGGTTCCTTGAGAGGCTCCAGCGAGGCCCTTCTCTCCACGTGTCTGGTTTTGGTGGCTGGCTGCTCCTTCTCTTCCCAGGTGTCCCCGGTACCAACGGGTAGGTTGGTGGGTTCCTGGGAGCTCAATGATGGGCTTAACTACGCGTCCAGGCTCTTTAAGGTATGACACAGCAGCGTTGTATGCAAGTTCTCACTGTCAGCGTGGCCTTTAATACTTAATGGTAACCTGCGCTATCGGTGTTCCTGAGGATTGACTTTAGAGCCTACTGAAGCGCTTTAGGTAAGTGCAGGAGGTCATAAGACCAACAAACACCAAGGAACAAGAGCAAAAAATAAACCAACCCATCAGCCAGCCAACAAAAGCCTAACGTAGAGACAGCAAGGGCAATAGCAGAGCTCTTCACTTATTCAATCGCTTTAAGCCTTCCAAGCCCCAGAGTCAGTTAAGACCACGCGCTCGTACACCGCAAGGTGGGCAATGTTTACAGAGTCCAGGCAACTTCTCTTGCGCTGCTGAGAACCCAGGCCAGACAAGCTCTCCAAACAGAAACACTCCACACATTTGGAAACATTTTAAATTTGTAATTAAGTTCAGCAAACACTCATATAAATAGGTTGGATTAGGCTAAGCTTTTGTGCTTCAGCTTTCTATAAAAGGTTGAAAGCTTATTCAACTGAGCCTACTTGGCATTTGTCCTTGGTCTGTGTTTGCCAACAGGGGCTTTTTCAAACAATTTTATTCCCAGGACTCTCTTCTTTCACCTAATATTTTATTTGGTTCCCAATTCTTTGCCAGCCATAGTACTTTATCTACCCAAGTTTCCAGCCCGGCTGGCGTTACCGCCAGTTGACTGGTTTGGCTGATACTTGGGTTGTGGTGGACTCCACTTTTGAGGTCTTTTCATGGAAGTACCGCGCTGTAAATCACTCAGCTATAGCTTTGTCAGCATGGTTATGCTTTCACCAGTGCCACAGCGGGTAAAAAAATTCAGCCTTAGTAAATAGTTTTTCTCCCTCTCTTCATACATTAAGAGACTAAGGGGTGTCTGTTGCTCCCTGCCGCAGCTGCCGACTCCCGGCCACTGCTGTTTTCAATCCAACATGCATTATCCAAGTTTTATTTAAATTTTACATCAAAATAGCCTCTCCCCAAGTAACCCACTTGGAATGTCTGCTTCTGAAGGAAGTCTGCAACAAGGGATCTGCTGCTGCCTGCGTGACTCAGTGGGCAAAGCTTTGGTAAAAGCTGGAACTCGCTGAAAGATACACAACAGCCTGACCCAAGGCAATGCCTATATGGTTCAGGATTACGACATAACAGAATGCTAAGTATTAACCGAAAAGCATCAAACAATGGAAAAGATGACAGAACGATGCTGTGCATGACTAGCTATCATTCTTTCCAAAATCACATCTGAAAGACAAAAGTCTTAAGACTGCGGTGAGATGATCTGATATGAGTACCCTTAAACTGTCCATAAAACCACGTGCATACAAATGAAAATCAGATTTTTTTTTTCTTTTTCTTTTTTTTTTTTTTTTTGAAAGACACACACTGAAAGTCACAATTACCTTTATCCATCAAGACCCGGGTTGAAGGGTCAGACACTTTCATCACAGTTTGCAGCAGCGGGAACACCACAGCAAGGGCTGAAACAACAACATAAAAACCAGTGTCAACGCGGAGTTTTCAAAAGTAATTTCTGGCATTATGTGGAAGGCACGGAGGGCAATAAAACCAAAGGAGGACAGAAGGGAATTTCTCAGGAACACCAGGAACGCGGGGTGGAGACAACCAGGGAGGAGAGCAAGCCGTTTTTCTGCTGAATGTTGCATTTTCTGCTGGGAACCCATAGGGGTAGTTGTATGAGATCAGATATCTGGGGAGCTTTTGGGATGCATCCAAGAAACAGCTGCTCCTAGTGGCATGCTCCCATGAAGGCCCTCATTGAAATCCTGGCATTGTCAAAAGGCCCATTGATTTCAGCACGACAGTATTTTACCCTCCGTGCCTGCTCAAGCATTTAAAAATTCCTTTTGCATAAAATGAGGAAAAAAGTGCTGGAAACAAAAATAAAGCCGCATACTGATACTGTCTTTTTACAAATACTTGGCATGATATACTCTGCTGTGGTAAAGCCATTGTTTTTCCACTGAAGAGCATTACAGGTTTATAGTACTATAAAGAACTGCAGCATTCACTTGGCATAACCTCTTCTGCACCAGCACCAAAATCTGCCTCCAGTCCAGAAATTGCTTATAAACTGATGGCAAATATGCAGCCCGGCACTGGATTTCAGGTGATGCTTGCATAGTCTTCCTCTGCGAGGATTCGTCTTTGGATCCTGGCTCGCGCGCGCTCTCTATTTCTGTCGCAGATGATGGCAAACTTTGCCGCATCAGAATGTTTCAGATGTAAGTGGCCATTAATTTGGAGAACAGAGATATGTTATATGGTCCTAAAGGCCCCACAGGCTTCAGGGTACAAATGTTGTTTTCTGACTACTGGCTTCTGTTTTCCCGCTGTGAACTTTTCTATAGCTTTACATAAAGATACCTTGTTTAATCACGAAGACTAACAAGTCTGTGTGTGTGATTTCTAATTGTAGGGTGTAGGACTAAACGCTCCAATGACATCGAGTTAGGTGGGCATGAAATAGCCCATGAAAGAATAATGCCAGGTTTTTTTTGGTTTTTTTTTTTTTTGTAGGAAAATTGCCATAAACTCTGCAGAATAAAAAATGATTTGTGGAATGAAACTTTTATAAAGCCCTTAATGTTCATTCAGTATAACTTTGGAATACAACAGAAATTAGGAATGAATATGCTGAAGCATGAACCATATTGAGTGTTCCAGGACCAGCATGCCTATCTGTGATTGCACTGAAATTCTGCATTTCTCAGAGAGGTGAGTTTAATTCAAGAACGAGAGATTTCTCGCATACAAATTTGTAGAGAAAACGATTTTATTGTTAGCTTGTGTTTAAAGGTGGTGGATTCTGATAAACCTTTTCCTCTTGACAGATTTCAGGCTGAAACCACAGCTGGGTCTGGGCATAGCGTCCTCCGAGTCCTTTAGCACTGGCCCTTCGTGGATAAGCAATACAGAAAACCGGACTGAAACAACCCGAGTAGCTGTAGGAAGTATTGGGTACGAGGCTTAACGTGAATACAACTAATAGAAAGAGTGTGTCAGGCTGGTTGTCTCATAAGAATGTGCAATTAGTATTGAACCTACTTCAACTTTAGCCAACAGCAAAATGAGCTCAACCTTGGCAGAAAAATAACAGAAAGAGATTTTACCACAGCCCCTCTCTGTAGCGGGTGCTGGTTTACTTTAGGTAAATATAATTTCCTTAAAGCAGAAAATTGAGGGCGTGCTCAGGTCATTTTGGAAAAGAGCAGTGATGCATCGGGGTGCTTCCTCCGAAGGGAAGAGGATAAAAGAGAGGCGAAGAGGGATGGATATTTACTGGTATTATACCAGTGCAGTTTCTGTCCGTTGATGAAAAACCTCGAACCCCAAAAGGGATATCATTAGTATTTCTTCAGCAAGGTTCCTGAAGTGGAAATAATAACACTTCCTCGGTGGAAATGAAAACACTTGAAAAAGCATCATCCTTGTCCCGCACATGGAGAAGTTTTCCCATTACTGTAAATGTGGTTTGTTTCGGAGACAGTGTATCGCGCTGTTAAAACGTTGATTTGATTTTCAGTCCTTTCTGTGTTATATTTGTCCTCTACGTGAATGTGAAAAGGCTGTACGCGAAAACATATACTTTGCAGATGTTACAGAAACATAGTTCCCTAATTATTCATGATAACACACTCTCCTTGCCTCTAACCTGGTAGAAGCAAAATAGGATTTATTTCAGGATTTTAAATAAGTGCACAACTTTTCTTCTCTTTCCTTCTCTCCCTCTCCTACAAAATAGAAAAACTTTAAAACCTGATGTGTTTTGCTCAGGCAGGGTTGGAAAAGAATTTGAATAAAAGTCTTGGAAAAGAAATATAAAACAGTCTGGTGGGGAAATACTGATGTCATTTCCAATGGGATTAATCCATTGATACAGTTGCTCAGGATTTGCAGTCCTATGATCTAATATACTCATTTGAGGCAGGGTCTTGAAAAAGTCTACGTTTTCTGAAAGCTGAATTTCACCAGGCCTATTCTCTAGGTCGGTTCTCCAGCAATTTAAGCAGATTTTACACTACAAAAATAAAAAATTTCCAGTTTTGCCACCTTTATAAGGTTCTGATTTACACACGTAATCTCATGCATTAAGATCAGGGATGAATTCCTGAATAAAAGCTGAGTGCTGACACATTTGATACTGATTAGTCACCAAATTTTCTCTTCTCACCAATCCTTTAAAGTCCCTGCTCATGGATTTAGAGTGGGAGCCTACGTGTTTGGGGCTAACCAACTGCACGTAGTTTTATTAAACATGCCTTCGCAATGGTTTAGCCTTTCTATTCTCGGCCTCAGCTAAAACTGAAATATTTATAATAGTATCCTTTGTGCAGATAAAAGTGGGAGAAGATGGAAAAATGACAAAACAAATTCCTAGGATTTACCTGGTTTAATCTCCTTTCGCCCATACCTTTCCCAATGTAGCAAATAAAAAATAAAACAAAACATGCTCCTATAGTAAAATTCACTTGTATTCCCAGATCAGTTTTTTTAGTAGTTGGAAATTGTCCTTTTTATATCCTAGCACATTCACTCAGATTCTTATTTAGGTGTTTTAAAAAGTGTATTAAATTTGAAACTGGACTGACTTTGTGTTTGAGCAGCGTAAGACCAAGCATATGGTTTCAATTGAAATATGCCAACATCACCCTGTTAAAAAAAAAAAGAAATCATTCCCTTTAACAAACATTCTTATAAAATTCTACTTGAAGAAGCAGGTGAAGGGGTACTATTTACAGTCAGCTCTATATTTATTTTTGTGCAGTCATGGTTGACTGTTCCCCAGGTTTTTAATGGCTCGGTGCACACAGAGCATTCATTCAGCAGCCCTAACACTGCGTTATTCTCCCATGCCTGAGGTCGGTGCAGGATATCGATAGGGAATTTATACCTCCTCCTAAAATTTATGGCTTTTATTCAGAACGGCATGGCTTAGGAGCCACCATTCGAGATGATTTGCTTGTGGCTCTGCGGGCCCTTCTGCAGAGGATGCGCTGGGCACTGGTAAGGCTCTGCAGCTCGACCTGGAGCCCCAGCGCCGTCATTTGCTACCACTGACTTTGAACCAGAGTGAACTGGAGTGCGGGAACACTACCTGCCTGCTTCCATGTTTACGGTCAAGAAGCAAAGATGTACGATCGGCTTTAATGGAAAGAAGCAGGACTGAATAAAATTTGCGGGCTAATTTGGGCTTAGGAAATATTACTGCTCTACTACCTTGGTTGCATTGGATGAGAAAGCCCCAGCCTCCTTCAGGGTCTCCGAACACCACGTTTGGTCTCATAAATTGGTCTGTTTTGGTGCTTTAATCCCACTAGGTTTTATCCTCCCACAGCCTGTGCAAGCTGATCCATCGGCTTTTCCCTAAGGACCATCTTGCCAGGGCACTGGAAAGCCCAAGACATCAGTGCTGTAGTGCTGTGGCAGACATGGGAGGATTGGAACACCTCTCTGATGAAGAAAGGCTGAAGGATTTGGGTCTCTTCAGTCTGGAAAAAAGATGACTGAGGGGGATCTTATCAACACTTATAAATACTTAAAGGGTGGGTGTCAGGAGGATGGGGCCAGGCTCTTCTCAGTGGTGCCCAGGGACAGGAGAAGAGGTAACAGGCACAAACGTCAGCATAGGAAGTTCCACCTCAACGTGAGGAGGAACTTCTTTCCTTTGAGGATGGCAGAGCCCTGGCACAGGCTGCCCAGAGAGGTGGTGGAGTCTCCAACTCTGGAGACATTCCAAACCCACCTGGATGCGTTCCTGTGCCACCTGCTCTGGTGACCCTGCTCTGACAGGGGGTTGGACTGGGTGATCTCCAGAGGTCCCTTCAACCCCTGCCATTCTGTGATTCTGTGATTCTCCGGGGTCAGACAGGAGACACCTGAGCATAAATTTGCTGAAGGATCTCATCGCCCTTACCCAGAGAAACACAAAGAAGAGTGGTTTCCCTCTGGTAACAGAATAAATTCTTTTGTTTCACAGTAGGCAGCATTGGAGGCATTCAAAACACTTTGCTATTTGGAGCCTTAAGAAGGTTCAACCAAACCAAAGCGATGCTGTGACAGCTGATTGAAATGAACATTCAAAGCCAAGAAGCGTCCGGGAGGCAGGGTTGGACAACCCATCCTCTCTACAAGAGCAACCCACAGGCAGAACACCTCCACGCGTTGAAGGGCTGCAATGTGTGCTCTTTGCTCAGTGCCAGCAGCCTGCAGAGCAGAGGGAGCCCGTCTAAAACTACGGGGTCACTTCTCCTTCCCCTCTTGCTCTTCTCCCAAGGAAGACCCTACCTAATGAAGTTTCGGGCATTAAATCTGCAGGTAGCAGCAACGATGGAATAGTGGGGTGTGTGGCCTCTTTCACCCCATTTTCCAAGTAGCTTAAGGCACAAATATCATAGAATCATAGAATGGTTTGGGTGGGAAGGGACCATAAAGATCACCTAGTTCCAAGCCCCCTGCCCTGGGCAGGGACACCTCCCACCAGACCAGGCTGCTCCAAGCCCCATCCAGCCTGGCCTTGGACACCTCCAGGGATGGGGCAGCCACAGCTTCTCTGGGCAACCTGGGCCAGTGTCTCACCACCCTCACAGTAAAGAACTTCCTCCTAACGTCTAAATTGCTTTAAAAAAATAAAAAGGCAATGAATATTCCCCTTTCTGTCTCCCCTGTTGCACGGTGTGATATACTCCCAATAACCTCCGGGTAAAGCCTGGCCGCTGGCGCTGTGCCGCACCTTTGGTGGGAGGTGGAACTCCCTCCCAAGGGAGGGAGCCACCCTTGGCTCCAAACCTGCTAAATTACTTCTTACTCTGTCGTCTTACAATATGTTTTGCAGGTATGCTCCTGGAGCGCTATGGCATTGCGCTTCAAAATCACTCCCTTTTTTGTAGAAAGTCTGCACATAAAACGATGGCAAAGGGTTACATATCCCGTGTTTTCTTAACCTCTTGTTGCACGGGAGTCATTTGAAGGTAAATTTGATGAAGGAGTAGTTTAGCACAAATAAAACCACTTGGAATAGCAGGAAAGATTGCTTTGCGTGATGAAACCATACAGGTTCTCCCATTTTCTACTTGTCTTCACGCTTGCCTCCCAAAGCACCTTGTGCAGAGTACAATTTGGAGACGTGCTTGACCTTCAGTACCTGAGGAAATGGCGCCTTCATTCAGAGGGGCTGCGGGGTCAAGCTGCCGTCCGGGTACCGTTCTGAGGATTTGTCAACCACGCTGCAAGTAGAGGCATTGCCATTACATTTACTCATGTGTTTTTATGTTTTTATCTTGAAAGAACCACATTTTGTTCATTTTCTCCTATTGCTGATTGTTTTTTTTAAAAAAAAACCATTATACATTTGAACTGATCTAACCTACAAAGTTTCAGGCCAAGCTCTCTAACATTACTCTCTGAATAATCACGGATGGTAGGTTGTTAATCTTTTGATTACTGGTAAAGCTGAATAATTTGGACTAACAAGGAGCTGCTGAGATGGATGCACTCACCAAAACATACCCAGACACACATTAAAACTAACCTACCTTTCTTTTGAAGAGTCCAACTGGGAGCATATATAGCGATGGGCTGCAAACTCCTGCTGGTTCTGTGGTGGTTTCTCACTTTCCTGAAAACGTGTGCACAGGATTTTCAAAAGCGTTAAAGCCAGCAATGAACATTATACTGCAGCTTTTGGGAAGACTTGCAAGTTATAATCCGCAGCGAGGACCCCTAGTACAGCAGCAATAATTTAAATAGTACTATTTGCACATTATAAAGTCTTTTGTTTGTCTTATTCCATTTATCAGTATTATTTTGCCTCCTTTTTTTCAGAAAGATATCGGTTTGCTCTTAATTCACTGTCAAGAACGTGGGGACATCTCTGAGAAGGGTTTCTGGACATTTGCTGGCGTCGTTTCTACTGCAGTGACAGAAAGGGATGAGGACCCCAAAGCCGCTTCAGCATAAATGGAGAAAATAACTACCTCAGTAACGAAGATACTTAGAAAGAGACATTGAGGACTGCGTTTTCTGAAGAAGTTTTCTCTACCTCTTGCTGAAAGTGACGGGGACTTCAGCCATGCCTTCGGCAGGGCAGAGTCAAAGACGAATCTTGGAAATATTTTGCTCTATATTGTAATTGGCTTGCTTGCACTTGGCTCACTTGCAAATTACTTGCAGACAGTAGCCTTTTCTATTTTCTTTTTTTCTGGGGGCTGCGAGTCATCTGGGAATCTGCACAATGAATAATACAGGAACCATTAGTTGTTTCTGGAAACATAAGTTTCCAGAAATGTTAGGCATTTCCAGATATGAGTAGTAATTCCTAGATTGTTCATTGTGTTAATTCCAGATGATTTCCAAAAAAGAATTTGCTATTGTTAATCAAATTACGGCCGACATAATGCTTCCGAACAGTTCTCTTTGACCATCAGCTATTTGGTACTAATTATTGATACGTGATGACTATCCTTGAGGCAAAGCTGTTGCATGAGAAAAATCATCACGACAAAGAATACTTCTGGCCCAAATTTTCAGCAGAGGTTCATTTCTGCTGAGGTGTACAAAAGTGTTGGCCTTTACAAATGGTTTTGGTTATCAAACATTTTCAAGCAATTAGCTGTACGATTTGATTAAGAACAGCTGAGTGATTAAAACAGTTTCTTAACTAATGCAAATAAACTGCTTCATTGCCTCACATGTACAACCGTAATGATAAAAAAGTAACTCAAATCCAATTTGGAGATTAAACTATCTGCAATGAGGCCCTTTTAGTCTCTTGCTTTCCTATTAGAAATTCCATTTTCATCTCTTCGTCAAATATATAAACCCGGGAACTGGATATGGAGTCGCACCACGTGTGACCAACACATAGTAACGCAAGAGCAATCCCCTCCAGACATCGTAACTTTACCAAGTTACTTCACTGGTTACCAAACATCTTTTTTTTTTTTTTTTGTCCAGGTGTTACAGCAGTAAATATGTTGAGAGTGGAAAGCATTAGCAAATACAAACCTGCCTAATCCTCTCTGGAATGGCACAGAATATTCTCTTTCATCATATTCTTTGTGTCTATTAGAAGCAGAAGGGTTTGTAGGTGAAGTAAGACTGCATGAAGAAAACCACGTCCCACTTGTTGAAGCTAATACATAACAGTTAATAAACAGAGTATACTAATGTGTTAAATGTGGATACCAGGACAGGACTTTAAGACCTTAAAGTAATGCCTCTGGAAGCAACAAAATTTTAGCAGTCGTCAGGGGTTTCCCTAAATTCACATTTCTGGGCACTACTATCAGCATCAGCAGCTGTGGGATCCACGGGAGACAGCACAGACATAGCCTTCCAGTCCTACCTCCCCTCCTCGCTCGGACCAGGTGTTGACCGGAGGCTCCAATACCAAGTCCAAGACTCTGGATCTTGAAGGTGACTCTTTGGAGAGAGATGGTCCACGCCAGGGTTCGCGGGGGATTTGAAAGCCGTCAGCCTTAGCCACCAGACCTTTTGAGGGCAGCCAGCACATGTTTCTGTGACGCTGTAACAAACCCAAAACAAGAGTTCCTCGATACTCACCACCTCTAAATCAGCCATGGCAGGGAAAACCAGCAAAAGATGGCTGGATCTCTAAAAAATGAGGGCGGCAGAGAAAAGCCCGATAGGCAACGCGAGGGTGGAGCTGTAACTTGCCCAGCCAGGCAAATGTGCCTGCAGCCTCTCTGCTTAGGAAGCAACAAGTTGGTTGCTACAGCACACCATTTTGAGAAGAGCATGCAGGGAATGGTGAGAACCATGGCAATAGTCTTTCTGAAGGGATCTATGAGAATTCTGGAGGGGTTGGTGGTTTTTGGTGGGGTTTTGTTATTTTTTTTGGTAATAGAATAAGCAATACTTATCCAAAATACTAGAAACATTTAAGGTTAAATCTTGGCCAAAACTTGAAGTGACCCCTATGCAGATTGCCATATGAGAAGACCCTTTCAGTTACCTTTTGGCGTCTCCTGAACTGACATGGACAGGACTCGGGACGCATTCCCAGTCCCAGGAAGCTCTTATAAATCTGTCGTACTACCTTCCATTTGTTGGTTATGTATTTTATGTGCCTGGTTAAAACAGCGCTGAGCCCCCCACACGGTGAAGTAATGGAGCATGCTACGATGTGATAATTCCTACAGATTCAGAAGGAGAAAAAAAATTGGACCTGCTTTTCCATCTGCACTTTTGGACAAATTAAAGCTGAAGGCCACATTCCTGTCTGTACTTACCTGTGTTCACTTACACAGTCCTGCCAAACTCGGCAGGGCTAGTCGTATTCCGAAAGCAAAGCGTACGCTGAGTCCTCACAAGAGAAGGGTCTGAGGAAGCAGATGTTTTCTGTACAGTCATCCCCACCCATGGGTGACCCAGATGAGCCAGCAAGTTTCAAACATCGTGGGTGATCTCCTGAGAGGAGGTCCGGAAAACGGGTTGACCGTACGTCCCTTCCAGGCATCTCAGCCCTTTCTCCCTTTCCCACTTATAATTCTGAAGCCGTACTGGGCAATTTAAGGGTAACCCACGAAATACTCATAGAAATTTTGTTTTACCACTTTTCTATTTAAACCACTTGTAATACTAGAAGCTGACCATATCAGAAAAAAATATAAACAAGTATAAGCCAGAAAAAAATGTGAAAATAGCATTTTCTCACAGTGACTATGAAGTTGATAAAGACAAGTATGGACAGAGATGCTTGCAAATTAGCAAAGATCAAAGAGAATATATGCCAGGAAGTGTATTTTTTTCATTGATTTAACGGTGAGTGTTAAGTAAATATTTTCTTTCAGGAAAAAAATCCATGTGAAAGATCAACAGCTCAAATTGTTGAACAACTTCTGAGGCTGGGGGCCATTTAATAGAATCAAAACATTGCCTTTCAGTAATGTAATCTACTAACAAACCAATATCCAGGGTTGCTGCTACTTGCACCGCTCAGACATGAAAAAGGAAGTGTCAAATCTTTCCTGAAAGCTTTGCTGGATCCCAAGGCCCACTTGGATGCAAGCTTGGATGTTCCCGTGCTGGCAGAAATACCAAGGCTTTGTCCAGCTGCTTGCTTGATTTGCTCTCACTGTACTTGGACCAACTATAAAAAGCTTAAAAGGCCCGTACAAACAAGCAGAGTCAAAAGCAGGTGTAAGTAGGAATGGTAATACCTCTTTTCTCGCCCTCCCCACTTCACATCATTGCTGCTGTGTCGAATCCCAGGCAGTGCTTGGCCTCAGCTAAGAACCACGGAATCACGGAATCTTCAGAGTTGGAAGGGACCTCTAGAGATCATCTAGTCCAACTCCCCTGCTAGAGCAGGATTGCCCAGAGCACATCACTCAGGGCTGCATCCAGGCGGGTCTTGAAAACCTCCAGAGAAGGGGACTCCACAACCTCCCTGGGCAGCCTGTTCCAGTGCTCTGTCACCCTCACCGTAAAGAAGTTTTTCCGTGTATTTGAATGGAACTTCCTATGTCCAGCTTGTGCCCATTGCCCCTTGTCCTGTCGCTGGGAACCATTGAAAAGAGCCTGGCTCCGTCCTCCTTAAACCCACCCTTTAGATACTTGTAAACATTAATCAGGTCCCCCCTCAGCCTTCTCTTCTCCAGGCTAAAGAGTCCCAGCTCTTTCAGCCTTTCCTCATAAGGGAGGTGCTCCAGTCCCATAATCATCTTGGTTGCCCTTCGCTGGACTCGCTCCAGTAGTTCCCTGTCCCTCTTGAACTGGGGAGCCCAAAACTGGACACAGTACTCCAGTTGTGGCCTCACCAGTGCAGAGTAGAGGGGGAGAATGACCTCTCTCGACCTACCACCCTCAGCCTCTGCTCTCCACAGAGAGGTGGGAGAGAGGGACAGCCTTGGCAGTTTGGCTCACTGCAGGGGCCTTCGAGCACTTGCTCTGGGTTTAAATCCAGTTTTAAAAACAGCTTGTCATCTGACTGCGTGCGATTCCCGCAATATATTGTACTCCGGAACTGTCTTTCATTTTGCCATCGATACCTAACCTGCTCCGTTACGCAATTTGGGATATTTAGCACAGAAATTTGGTTTGCCCTCAGTGCGTATGAGGTTGGTTACCTCCTTGAGAAAATACCATGACATCCAGGGAAGCTCTGGAAGTAGCAATTCATAAGTTTGGGGGCTTTAAGACTATCTTATAAGTAGTCACTGACACGTTCTCTCTTTTTTGTCTCATCCGCTTGTAGAACACAGCTAACAGTACATATGTTTTACCTTACTGGATTTTGCGCGGATTAGTTAGTGGGGTTTTTAAAGGGTACACGTTGACTTTTGTGGACCGTGTTTGGCAATGGGATCACAGCACTGTAATTCCTCCTAACTGCAGGGGAACCGGGGCTCCTGCACCGAGGGTGCGTGGGGACGTGTGGCGTGTGTTACGGCACACGCAGAGACCCAGCTGCTCCGTGCAGCACACCACTTACAGGCAGAGCACCAGCTCTACAGCTGAAATATTGTTTTACCCTTTCCATTAACTAGAAAAAAAACCCCCAAACCTTAACTTCCTGCCATGACATCACTGTGGAATATTTAAACCATACACATCTCCTCATTTTAAAGTCAACTTTCCCCTGCTGTTTGAAGGCAGTCCCTTTTACTTTGCTAAAATATCTGAGGACAAGCAAATGTTCAGGCAACGCTTGCTACTAATCCATTCCTTGCACTGGTTCTCAGCCATGCACACGGCTGGAAACGCTCTGCTAGAGCAGAATCTCTTCTCTGTGTGTGTGTATATATATATATATATATATATATATTTAGAGAGAGAGTGCCAGGCTTATAGCGCCGGTTCAAGGGTGACAACTGGAGTGCCTTGAAGCTCAGCAGATAGGTGCCCCAGGCCACCATTTCACCAAAGCTTCATATTTTAACCACAGCCTTTTTTCCCTACCAGTAGACTCTTGTGTCTCTGTGTCTCTTACGTGCCATGGGGCTGGCAGCGCTGCCCGGGTGCTCCCACGCCAGTCTGAAACCATCACTCCCACCGCCCGGCATCTGGGCCGGTGCAGGAGGAAGCCCTCAGCAGCCCCGTTTGCTTTTGCAGCTCAAGCAGCTGTTCCTTGTCTGCTCCAGCAGGAGGGCAGTGGGCCAGATCTGCCTGTGGTCAAGGCAGCTGGTTGGACCACACTGACCTAAACCTCAAATGCCTTCATGGACCAGCCAAACCCTTAGCAGCCACATCCTGCTCTTAAACAGGACAAGGAGCATGGAGAAACATCCTGAGTTACTCTGTGGGAGATGTATTTCAGCAGGCTGGGAGCTCAGAGGGCCTTTAAAGGTAAACACTGAGATGCCTAAGTGCTTAAAGGTAAGCACCGAGATGAGCAATTTTGTTCCCATTGATGCAAATTAGAACACTTACTTCACTGCTTTGCTGTAGAAATTGAGGCCCGTATGAATAATCTTAGTCCGTCAGTTCCAGAGCTACTCAGAGAAAAGTCCATTTTAGACTGCGGCTTCGGAACTGAGCGTTAGGCACCAAAACGCACCCCAGAAAGCCCATTCCTTCATGCCTGTTGCATGGCAGGTGGGATTCAGGGCTGCAATCCTTCTCAGCACCATGTCAGCGCTCACAAAGACAAGGTCACGGAGAAATCAGCTGAACGGTTCTCCTTGCCCCTTTTCCCTTTGCATTTATCCAACAAAAAAACCACAGTGGCTTCCAGTCAAGAGCGGGACGAGATTCACTATTTTTACCATCTTATATTTTCTCGGAATTGCTAGGTCCTTTTCTCCCTGCACTACCTTTAGCACGTGATACACAGATGTTGCCCCTCCACTCGCTTATCTTCCTTAAATTATCATTGTGTAATTCTCCTTGGTAACAATATCTGTTCCAGGACAGTTGGCATACGATGAAGAAAGGACCTCAGTTTGATGGCTCTCGTCATTACTTAGGTGCAAACGCGTGCTGCACATCAACCATGTGACTCTTGTAAGGTACGAGCTAAGAAAGATCAAGCTGTACTATTCTTGCTGTATTTTTCTTGGACATTTGCTCTTCCTACATAGCAAGAATCTGTCTTGTAATTGCTGATATATGCTGTAAAGATGGCAAATTTCTCTGTGATCCCGAATGCTGCCTGAAGTGAAACATATGATTGAATTTTGAAATGATGGCGTAGCAGCATGAATCCAGTGATTTCTGGAAGGCAGCGGGGAAGAAAGCTGTTTAAAGAAAAAAAAAATAATATTGCCATCAAGAGTTCAGCTAGATGTACCCTTCTACCTAATTGCTTGCTGAAGGTATAAATCCTAGTCCTCAGGAGAGTTATCAGAATGATAACCTTGGAGGCTGAAAGCCATTAGCTGATAAATCAGAGATTCGGGCTCCGTGCTGGGGAAATCCTTGGGATTACCGCGTCGTTGCCAGCGGTCAAAATGTACTGGGCTGCCTCGTGCAGGTCCAGTTTCTCGACTTGCCTTATCTTGGGAGTACTGATAGCCGCTGTTTGCGGCCAGGTCCCAGCTCAAGATAAACGTGGAGGTATTTACTCAGCTTCACTCATGACACTGCAGATCGCAGTGAGCGCTGGACGGCAAAGGCCGCGCTGCTGGCAAATAGCTATGGGGCTGGCTGCTTCACAGCTACCTCCTGCAGCTGCGCCAGCTACCACAGCTATGTTTATATTCATACGCCTAGAAGTGCCTTTTCCAACTTAAAGCAAAGTTCTGTCCCAATATGGGGCAAAAAAGTATAAAGCTAGCCTGGAATCGGTGAAAGCATCCTCCCTGGAAATATCCCATGGGGGTGATAACACGGGCAAGGTTAAGCATTTCATCTTCCATCTGTTCATTTTTTTTTTTTAACGACAGCCACTGTGGAAGGAAAAAAAAATAAAATACCTGAACGGTTCGTATCAAAGCAGCAGTGAGGAGGGAGCAGGGGGACTTCAGCCTACCTGGAGATTTCCTTCATCAGCAGCTGTTATCAGTGAACCAGGAGCAGTGATGAGGTGATAAAACCCCAAGGCAGCCTTTATGGAGAGAGCACACACCGAGGAACCAGGCGGATTAAAGAAACCAGCCTGGTAAATTTAAACCATTTATAGAAGGTTTCCAAGGAACCCAGAGGAAAGTTAAATCCCCACGTAACTCACTGAGCCAGAGTCACGCTACTGCAAACCTGAACCCTCATCCCTGCAAACCCTTCTCTGGCAAAATCCCAGTGCTTTTGGCTTTTAAGCTCTTTGAAACACAATGCCTGAGAGAACAAGGCAATTGTTAACAACAGCTCTAGCAGGTAACAGCTGAAAAACCATCTCTCTGCTTTAAGCTAGCTGAGATGACATCTAAAACCAGGCAGATGGGCTTTTTCCAATACACTGCAGAGGAGGCTGAACCGGATTCTTTCTTTCCACTTGTATGTAGGGAAAATGAGAAGAGAATCATTAAGCATTACGAATGCAATAGCTAAAGAGGTTTTCGGGTTAGCGTGATCCTGTGCATGGGAATAAGGTGACTCATTCGCAGTGGATTTGCTGCACTTGGAAAGAATGGTGTCTAGGAAACCTGTAAATACAACTCGCTAGGATTTATTTCTATTAGCAGTTTGCCATTTCTGCTTTACCTATGCTGCTGGTCTTTTCCACCGAGCTTCTGACATTACAACCATCTGCTAACTGGGTGTGCAGTCCCCTCTTGTCATGGATTCTGCGTTGGCGTAACCACAGCCCTGTCATTACCCAGCCCAAAAGAGAGCGTGAAGTCCAAACCAGTTTAAGGCCTGCGTGCACTGAAGTGCTGGGAACGTGAAATGTGAGAAAACAGACTGATTGGGCTGTCGGTCACAATTCTTACTATCTCCTGATGCCATTTCTTATTGACTTTTCACCAACAAGCTCTGCTTGTGAATAATACCCTGCAGCAGTAAGTTCTGGAAAGCCAACAAAAAATGACAGTCTCTGCCCAGAAGAACACATAAATTAAATGATAAGCTCTAAAAGAGCTAATTTTTACATAGAGTTCCAAAATCTTTATTTATTTTTCTCAAGTCTAAAAAATTAAGTCGTCTTCTGTTTATTTCTCCAACAGATGAGAAACTTTCTGCTTCTTGTTTCTTTCTAGGTGATCTCTTTTTCTTTTAGGAAACTACTACTTACTTTACCTTGTTTAACAGTTTAGTCTAAAATATTATTTTTCCTCAAACGATTCTTTCTTCCATTTCTTGCCTCTGCCCAATGTTTTAAATTACCGTACTGGGGCTTCAAGCTCATGTGACCAGGAAATAAAGCTGTAGAGCTCTGGTTGCATAATAAAATTTGCTATAGGCTCTCAAGCTTACAGTAGCATTTTCTGGTAACAGTCTGGTCTCCTTCCTTTCTTGCAGTTACCGTCACACCTAGAGTTGTCCAACTCCAGGTAGCTGCTGGCACTTTGACAGTTCCAGTGCTCCTGGGATAGGGATAGACTGAAGGAATAAAGACTAGACTATTTCCCATATTCTTCATACCAGGGGGAAAAAAAACCCACAACCCTCTAGGCAACATAATCCTGCGTTTAAAGCACCAGCTAGGAAGGAGTGAGCTTCAGTAAACACCCAGCGCAAAAAAAAAAAAAAATTGAACGAAAAATATCAGGTTGAGCTCATATCATTCTTCTCATAGCAATGAGAAACCCTCATGTTCGGCTTTCCCAGCATGTCTCTCTGACTCAGTGGTGGCAGCTTGGGCTAGTCAGGGATTGCAAAGCATTTTCGCTTTAAAGGTCAGCTGTTTCAGGGACTTGAACTCAGTTTGCCCTGAAATTTGGTATGCATTGTTCGGCGTGCTGGGGGTAGGGCGAGTCTGCCCAATATCAGGCATTTGGCTAAAAGTGCCTTTAAAGATATATATTCCCCAAACTATTTTTTTTTTTTTCTTAAGCTTGACAAATTATAGCAATTTTGGTGTGTGCAGGCTCAGTGATGTCGTTCAGGCCCCCAAGGAGCATCCCCATCTCCCGCAGAGCTCCCGCTCTCCGGGCAGGGCAGCACCGCTGCAGCCCATACTCACAAAAGGGCTTTGTAGCTGGCAGTCTCAGAGCAAAAAAACCCAGCATTATACGGCAAACCGGGGAAACGGGAGTCAAAAAACTTTCTACTTCGTCAGTTCACGCCTGAATACCTGCCATCTTTATGCAGCACAGCACAAAACTGGCTGCAGGCAAACACCTTCGCACAGAAACTTCTCTTGGCGCAATTTTTACGCTTTGATGTGTGCAGACATCCAGTAAAATGTGTCTTTTCATCGAGAAGATAACCCTGCTGTCGCTACTGTGTACTCCCTGCCCTTATTTTGCAGGAAACGTTTTGGTCCGTGTGCATCTGTTTATGGAAAGAGAACAAGCATTTCAAGGGAAAGAGAAAAAAAGAACAGCAAACTGGGAAAAAGCTTTCCCTGTCAGCACGACAATATTAATAGCGCTTGCCGTTTCGCTCAGCAATAAATAACAAGCCATTCCTTCCTTAAGGAAAAAAAAAAAAAAAAAAAGGCAGCAAGAACACACCCATCGCCAAAACCATCCCAAGCAGAAAGGCCAAGTTTCCATAAGTGCAAGACTACATTAATTATACGTCTAAACAGTCCGCGGCGTTTCCAGAAAGCAACTGATCCCTTTCAGAGCTGTTACTTTTAAAATGTGTTTTCAGCGCCCGGCAGAGTTGATCGGAGAAACAACCGCCGAGCGGGTCCCTTTTCCGTGGGGCTGGGAATGGTGAGACACGGGGGGCAGGGAAGGGGCAGGTCCCATGCGCCCGGCTCAAGTTCATTTTCCTCCTGGATAAACCAATTCGGCCTCGAATCTCTGGTCAGGCCAATTCATAGAAAGAAGCTCAATTAGTTCTTGCTAATTCAGTTGCTAATCTTGCTAATTTAACTGAGAAAAATTACTACTCAAGCCTCCCGTGGCTTAAGTTTCTTTTAAAAATCCATATATAGTTACAGAACGCCTGTCTCGCAAACTTGCTGATCTAGCTTAGCCCTTTCCTCTGGAAAGTCTGACACGTGAAGCAGCTCTGTAAAACGTTACAGAGGCAGTATCGAATGCACTGGCAAAAATATATAGGATTTTTTTTTTTTTTTATTTGTGTTTACCATCTGTTGCTAATGGAATAGAATTTCAGGAGCCCGTAAATAATCTCTTTCTTTACAGATCCGGCCCATCCTTCAGCACGTTTGTTACCTGAGGGTTTAACTCCAAGAAAGCGCTCTAAGTTAAGCACAAATTTGGTATTATTTTTTCTTGTGGGTTTTTTTTTTTTTTTTGCACAGTGCACACGCACGTATCATTTTCTTTTGCAAAATAAGAAGAAAATCCCTTTTAATTACCGAATTTTCTACGGAAGTGTATTAAAAAATTACCTTCTGAGAGTAAGACTTGCTTGTGCAATCACATCTGAGGTGTTATGGAGTTCATAACCTTTTTTCTGTTCTTCCTCAGAGCGAGCGTGAGATTTCCTCTTGTTTGCCTCAGCCAGAAGGTATTGATTCCCTTTTCAGCCTGGAGCAATTAACCAGTGTAAGCAGCTTCTTCTGCAGTGAATTAAGTTTAATGACAGGCTCTAAATTAAATCGCATTCATTATATTTCTAACATGCCATGGCTAAGGTTTTTTGCTCGATGAAAAATCAGACAGAAAGAAAGCATTACCTGGAAGACGGCAATGGCTTTTAACGCAGAGGAGTGATTTTGTGGCAGCCCTTCTGGCTGTGAAAGCACCGCCGGTGCCACACTAGCCTTAGGCAGATCTGATCCAGACGAGTTTCCACATCACCAAAAGGCCCAATAGCAGCTGACAGGATTTTATCAAATTATTATACTAATCGCTATATACTATTAATAACTGAAGTTGCAGTGGCATTCTCATAGAATCACAGAATAGTTAAGAGTTGGAAGGGACCTTAAAGACCACCCAGTTCCAACGCCCTTTCCCTGGGCAGGGACACCTCCCACCAGACCAGGCTGCTCCAAGCCCCATCCAGCCTGGCCTTGGACACCTCCAGGGATGGGGCAGCCACAGCTTCTCTGGGCAACCTGGGCTCACCACCCTCACAGTCAAGAAATTTTTCCTAATAGCTAATCTAAATCTCCCTCTTTCAGTTTAAAACTCTTCCCTCTTGTCCTATTGCTCCACTTCTTGATAAAGAGTTCCTCCACATCCTTCCTGTGGGCCCCCTTCAGGTACTATAAGGCCGCTATAAGGTGTCCTTGGAGCCTTCTCTTCTCCAGGCTGAACAACCCCAACTCTCTCAGCCTGTCCTCATAGCAGAGGTTCTCCAGCCCTCTGATCATCTTCTTGGCCCTCCACTGGACCTGCCCCAACAGGTCCGTGTCCTTCTTGTGCTGAGGACTCCAAAGCTCGACACAGTACTCCAGGTGGGGTCCCACCAGAGTGGAGTAGAGGAGTAGAATCCCCTCCCTCAACCTGCTGGCCACACTTCTTCTGATGCGGCCCAGGATGCAGTTGGCTTTCTGGGCTGCAAGCGCGCATTGCCGGCTCATGTTGAGCTTCTCGTGCACCAGCACCCCCAAGTCCTTCTCCTCAGGGCTACTCTCAAGCCATTCTCCGCCCAACCTGTATTTGTGCTTGGGATTGCCTTTGCATTAAAGATTGATCTTTGCATTCACTGCCACATTGAACTGATAGTGGAGGAGAAATAAAGCAGAGGTGGTGTGATGAAATCCAGATATCTCAATATGAAGCAAAGTATGCAGCCTAGTTCCTGGCCTTTATACCTGCGCTTAGCTTGAGTGTAGATCTGCCTAAATACCTATTGCTCAGGAAGACACTTACGATCTGGCAAGCTACCAGAAGGCAAGTTAAAAAGAAGTGGAAAATCATGGCATTATCTCTGGTACCCATACCGCCTTCCCTGCTGGCTTCACTGAGCATCACGGGCACAAGGGCTACGCTGCTGAGCCTCCTCCTCCTCCTCCTCTGAAACAAGAACGTGATTAATCACCTCCAGTGTCTTTAGACTGACTGCCTTGGCTGAGAGCCCAGGGGAGATGGACGCCGGCTGCTGAATGGTGTGGCACGAGGCTGTGCCCAGTGGTGCTGCTGGGAGCCCACGTCAGCAGCGCTGGGATGAGGGGGCAGCAGCTCTGAAATGCCCACGCGGCAAAGATGGCCTGGGGACCAGCATCTCTGTTACGACCCTCATCAGTCACAGACACAGAATCATAGAATCTTCATGGTTGGAAAGGACCTTTGAGATCATCGAGTCCAACCATACACACGCAAAAAAAACCCCTACAATCTCTGTCACTAGAGCATGCCTTGAAGTGCTAAATCCAGACGTTTCTTAAACACCTCTAGGGATGGTGGCTCAACCCCCTCCCTGGGCAGGCTGTCCCAGTGCCTGACCACTCTTCAGTGAAGTAATTCTTCCTAATATCTAATCTAAACCTCCCCTGACGCAACTTCAGACCATTTCCTCTGGTCCTGTCGTTATTCACTGGGAGAAGAGGCCAACACCCACCTCTCTCCAGCCTCCTTTCAGGTAGTTGTAGAGGGCAATGAGGTCTCCCCTCAGCCTCCTCTTCTCCAAGCTAAACTTGCCCAGCTCCCTCAGCCTCTCCTCATATGACATCTATCCCTGTGTCATGTGCCACAGCAACAGACTCGCACACAGCTACCAGACTGTATTAAAACAACAAACCCAAAGACAACAAATAGGTGCTAATATAACAGATGCCGTTTTTCTTAGGCTTTTTTTGTTATTGTTGATGTTTTAAAAGTAGTTCTAGACTAGATTACAGGGAAATATTTCCCCAGACTACATCCACGTGCATCAATCTTCCCCCCTACTTGTAAAGAGATATTTCCCTTATTTCAAGGATGAAAATCTTGCATTCCCATAGCTGTGTATGTGCTGTGCGCTGTCACCAATACATACTGGGTTTGGTGCTGAAAGACTATTCTTTTCCCCAGACTACCACACGGTACCACATGGGAAAATCAGTTGTTTGTGTTCCTTGATACTTATATTAACTCATAATTGACTGAGCGGCTGTTTCCCTCACTCCACCTCGCAGGGGTTTGTAGGTGGGAAAGTTTGAGAGCCTGTTCTGCCTGCTCAGGGCAAGTGGTGGAGACAGCACGAGTTAGGAATCCCTCACTTTTCCCCAGTATGACATCTTCCTGTCTCTGACATTGATTTGCCCTATACCTGTGCACAAGCCACTTAATTTTGTGTGCTATTTACATTTTGAGAGCTCATGGGTGCTTCTTAGCACCTTATAGGACAAGTCTTTGTAGGAACACGAGGAGGAACTTCTTAACTTTGAGGGTGGCAGAGCCCTGGCACAGGCTGCCCAGAGACGTGGTGGAGTTTCCGTCTCTGGAGACATTCCAAACCTGCCTGGACGCGTTCCTGTGCCACCTGCTCTGGGTGACCCTGCTCTGGCAGGGGGTTGGACTAGATGATCTCCAGAGGTCCCTTCCAACCCCTGCCATTCTGTGACTGATTCTGTGAACAGTTTATCTCATGCTCTTGGAACTCACACCCTAATGTAATAATTCACATTAAAGTATCAAGGTATGAGGAGACTATGTGAGTTGAAATACATCTAGATCAGATACTACAGGGGTCTCACCTTATGGAGTCCAGTTTCGGGGTCAGAGGCCATCTCTGGTGCTGTCTTAGCTCATGGACATAGTTGATTCTTCTGGATGTAACTGTAATTCAAATAAAGAATAATAGTTAAAACAACATTGTGCTATACTGGCCATAGGGTAATTTGGATGGTTATTCAAACACAAATGAACACAGGAGCAGAATCAGGTAGAAATATCTAATAAAAGACTGGGCGCAAAATGCTTCATTGGAGTGTCTCAGTTTCAGCATGATTTCACTGAAACCAAGACAGGGGTTCGTGGCTCCCCAGAAAAGCGGTTCCCCATTGCCACGGCAATTAATTCCCGGGTGAGATGCAGACTTTACAAACATTACTCATTAGCAACAAAATAGTATTAGAATTACTACTCCAGTGAGCAGCTGGAAGAGCTGCTCTGCTTAAAAAAGAATTGGATTTGTTTTGATTTAACTCAAGCTAAACTTTGAGGAAAACATAATTTCCTGCAGGCTTGAAACCTCAGGGAGCTCCGGAAGGGAATTTTGGATCCCTGAGGCTGGCCCTTGGCTGCTGGAGGGGCCGAGGCATCTCATCCTTTCCATAACCTGACTGAACACCTTCTTTTGCAGGATACAACTATCAAAGACTGACACTTCAAAATAACTTATGAACAATTTTATGGGAGATCAAGTTTTATTAAATCAACGCTCATAGTAAGAAACCACCTAGGTCTACTAAAAGACCACCCTTCAAAAGCAACCTGGTTTTCGGTCAGTTCCCAGAGTTACTGGTTAAAGTGTTAAATTCATGTGTTGGCTCTGCTCCCGCTGCCTAGACCTCTCCCTGGTCCCCGAGGCACCAATTACCTTCCCATTTCAAAGGCCAAAATGGCACTTCATAGGGCAAATTTCATGCTAAGAATCCAATATGTATACAAAAAAATAGTTTCTTAAATATCACTCTAGGTGACCCTAGAGGTGGTGGAGTGTCCAACTCTGGAGACATTCCAAACCCACCTGGACGCGTTCCTGTGCCACCTGCTCTGGGTGACCCTGCCCTGGCAGGGGGTTGGACTGGGTGATCTCCAGAGGTCCCTTCCAACCCTACGATTCTATGATCAGATTACACCCCTTTGTGTATTGGATACATAAAAGGAAAAACTTTTGGATTAGAGACAATGACATCATTAGTTAATATAGTGTTAGGATTAGAGCTGAACTAAACCCACATGCATCTCAGTTGCATTGGTTTTCCATTTCCAATATTTCTAATCTGAGGAGAAACAGGCCTCATTTAGGGCTTTTGTGATACAATACCTGGAAAATTCTGCTTGTGAAATTCTGATGGTTCCAATTTCTGACCGGGCCCTTTTGTTTGTTAGTTTTTCTTCATACATTGCAGGTGAAAAAAAAATTGTTTAGGAAAAAACCCATTATCTTACAAATGAGTGAAAATTAAACCCAGCGTCACCTTAAACTGATGAATACAGCAACCAGATCAATTTACTCAACTATCACGTATTTTTACATCTCTACGACAAGACTGCTACACTATATTTCATGCTTTGACTGCAGCTGTTCCAACAGCCATCTAGAACATTAAAAAGTGAGTTAGAGAAACGATAATATGAAGGTCTTGTGGTTTACAAATGCATCTTTTGGTGCCAGTAATGACTATTCCACAATCCCAAGTGTGTTACAGTAGTGGTTGCCTGTTGTCACCAAAGCAATGCACAGAAATCAGAAAACACTAGCTTGTATATACATCTTTGGACTTAACATTCCACAGTTCATGCAGAGTTTTATCTAATTCTAACTTGCCAGAAAACAAAAACATAACCAAGTTTTAAATAGTGAATTGGAACAGAAAGGATTACTAGGGGCAGCTCATCCTTTAGGAATAGATGGAATATGTAGCTCAGATATTACTGCGTTCTCTAACATTTCCAATTTGAGTTAGGTCTTTATGCAGTATTGACCCATTTCGCTAGACTGACTGTCGTGGTTTAGCCTCAGATGGCAACAAAGAACCACGTGCCGCTCGCACATGCCTTCCTAATACAGGAAGGATCGTAAGAAAAGGCAAGACTCTTGGGTTGAGACAAAGGCAGTTTAACAGAACAGCAAAGGGAACAGGCAAACAACAACAATAACAACACGGATAGGGGAATATACAAACGCGATTACGGAACCGCCGCTCCCCGCCGCTCTCCGACCGGCCAGACCCGGGACGCCCCAGCCCGCTTTTAAGCAGCAACTTCCTGCCCCCTCCCCCGGCAGCTCAGGGTGGGCGTGGCTCACATGGCATGGAATACCAGGGAAAATTAACCCTATCCCCACCGGAACCAGGACACTGACCTATGACTTTAATACTCTAACATACATTAACAATTTTCTGATAAAAACTAAAGCTTATTTTTTGATGATTTATTCATTGCCTATACAGATAAAAGATATATCACTGACGTGCTTCATCCACTGAAAAGGCAGCCCCCTCCCTCTCTTTCCTAAGATGATGCAGAACAGTTTCTGCAAAGTTCATTGCCGTGACTCCTTCATTTCAGCAGGAGGTAGCATGACCACTAAGTTATTAAATGCATGAAGAAAGACTTATGTAAAAACTTTTTCCTTTTACTGTGCATTTCGGTTCACAGTAAAAAGAGGAAGAAGAGAGAAGGCGCTTTCATTGTCAGGCAAGCAGCTGAAACTCTCACGAATTCATTCTCCTTAAATTTTAAGCTAAGTTTGCACTTTCAATTGACCTGAAAACTGAAATTCCAACCCAAATGAAATTATCAAAAGATTGTAATTTTTCATGATCCCTGAAAAACCTCTTGCATGCCCTAAACAGAGTTAGGGCAAACTGGAAACATTTTGGGATTCAAGATGAAAAGATTAGGTATTGCAGGATCTAAACAAATTTACGAGGATGACAGTTTTCAACTGCAAATAACATTTTTGTTGATGACTGATGTTCCTCTCGGTTTGTTTATGTCTCCAGCATAGTCTCCCTGTCTCAACTATCTGAAAACTCCCCACATTGTATTGTTAGGATTTTATAATCTATTATTTTAAGCAAGTGCTTATCTATGATTTTAGGGATAAAGTCTTACCCCTAAAGTCATCAACAAACCTTATATAACTCAAGATGAATCTCTCTTTCCAGAAAGACTTAAGCATTGCTAAGGGGCAGTAGCAGGTCCACAAGTGCTTGTATTGTAATAAAATAAGAATATCCAACTTGAACAAAGCAACTTATTGAGTTCCTCCAGATAGTTCTTGGAACTAACTTCATTTAATATATTCATTAGTGATTTTGGAACAAAGACTGGGAGGATATTAACAATATATGATGGTGCCCAAAAACTGGGAGGCATAATCAATACGAGGAGGATAAAGAAGAATTTATAACTTACACATTGAAATAGAAACAGAATGACATTTGGCAAAAACAAGTACTCTGGAACTGAGAGCAAGAATTTCTGCCTTGAGCTTGGAACTCAGCAAATTAAATGGCAGAAGAGGAGAAAAAGCTTTGGGTATTAGTTGATCGCAGGATAACTAAACCACGCTAATGCAGCTGTGGAAGAATCCGAGTGGAGCCTAGTGCATTTCAACCAAGATATTTTGGACAGAAATAAATAAGTATTACTGCACTTGCTGAAGTATTAGTTGGATTGCATTTTGAAGCGAGTTAACAGAAATTTCCTGTTAAAGCAAGATTATTTCAAATTAAAAAAAAAAAAAAAGAAAGCATAAAACCAGAAAAATCTGTCTTATGACAGAGACTGGAAGACACTAGCTGCATTAAGCCTCCTAAAATGAAGTCTGAGAAGCAATATAGCTGCTTTCCATAAATACACTATGAACTAAACACTGGGAACATATGAGAACCATTTAAGCTAAACGACTATATATACACACATACATATTGCAAATAGACATAAACTGGATGGAAATGAGCCATCAAAGGTTCTTGAACACCCTCCCAGTAAAACACCATGGCCCAAGGATTGAAACAATTCAGAAACGAAGGTTGAGCAACTCATGAAAAGAATTCTATGCCATGGTTATCCCTGTAACATGGAGCTGGTTTCCGGAGCCAGCGGGCTGATGAAGAGTGTGGTCCAGGTTCTTGCTGAGCTCATCCAGCTCGTTTTGATGAGTGGAGGAAAAGCCCAGGAACCGACGAGCGCAATGTAACAACTCTGGATGGCTCACGGTGGGCACTCATCAGAGGAGCAGTGGCCACCAGGGCATGTGGAGAAGCCAGAGCGGTACAGGGGATGAACGGCAAGGGTTAATGCTGCTGAATACCCTCATACTGCTGGGGGTGAATAGTGTCGCACAGGCTGGCATCTGCAGGCGGGGACAGGAGGAGCCTGGAAGGGGAGACGAGTTACAGCTAGCCAGAAAACAAACTGGAAAATGACGTCTCTCACTTGTGCGTTTCTCATTTTCCAACTGCTTGACTTGAAAACCTGGACTTAATCTTGAAAATAGATGCACTTGAAAAATCAGATCTAAGTTTTCTCACACTGAAGACTTCAATATATTCTGAAAGTTGGGTTCTCGTACTTCAACGGAATTAACATCAAACTGTAAACACTCAGTGTCTTCTATGAAAAATCCTCTCACAAACATTTCATTTTCAGTGGAAAAAACATTTTATTTAAAAATGCATTAACAACCTGAACACTAAAGCTTCACAACATTTAAAGTATTTTCCCAGTAAAACAGTCCCTGTATCCTTAATTTATTTTTTTTCCTAGGCTGACTTTACAGGAAACCGTACTGAGCCTTATACATTATCATAGCTGAGGTATCTATACCACAAACATATGACGTCTAATTCAATTGAAGTCAGTAATTCTTGTATTCTTACTTGCATTGTCAGTATAGTGAGATAAGTCACTTCTTTTCAGGAAAATCCCGTTTATTATTTTTTGTTTAGATATAGAAAAATATTGGAGGAGTCTCTTTCTCTGTTGCCTTCTGAAAGACCATCCCATCCCTTCTATGTACATACCTCCTTCCCTCTTCTACTTTTTTTTTCCTCCTATGTTCATTTGCCACGCAAGACAGGCATTAGCGTAGTTCTCTTCCAGACGTTTGGTCAAAATATGGTACACCCATCACGACTGCTAGTAAAACCTCTCAATTAAAAATATAGCTTTAGTCTAGACCTGCAAACAGTTTCATATTTGTATTTGTGGAGGCCAGATTAGCTGGAAACTGGTCAAAAAGAGCCTGGCAAACACCTTCCCCGCCATGCTTTAAGGTGAAAGAAATTATTTTTCAGATAGCATGTTGTTTTTTGAAGGTTGCATGTGCACCTGAGAGAGATTCTGTGTCTGCGGTGCAACAGAAGCAGAGTCCAGGGCTGGGCACAGTCTGCATCAACTTGACCCAAGCCACATCCAGTGCCTCAGATTCGGTGTGTTGCTGTGACAGCTGCCAGCGCCAGGGGACATTGTTGAAAGGCATAAGGAGAGCGATTACGAAGGTATTATAGTATAGGATACCTAGAGCATAAAATCGTTTAGCCACTAAAAGATTTGGAAGAATTGGTATCAACACTCTCTTCTGGTCTGAACTTAAGATCAATCTTAGAATCATAGAATTGTTATGGTTGGAAGGGACCTTTAAGATCATCAAGTCCAACCGTTAACTTAACACTACCAAAACCACCACTAAACCATGTCCCTCAGCATCACATCTACCCATCTTTTAAATACCTCCAGGGATGGTGACTCAGCCACTTCCCTGGGCAGCCTGTTCCAATGCTTTCCTAATATCCAAACTAAACCTCCCCTGGCACAACTTGAGGCTGTTTCCTCTTGTCCTGTCACCTGCCACTTGGGAGAAGAGACCAACTGCCGCGTTGCTACAACCTCTTTTCAGGTAGTTGCAGAGAGCGATAAGGTCTCCCCTCAGCCTCCTTTTCTCCAGGATGAAAAACCCCAGCTCCCTCAGACGCTCCTCATGAGACTTGAGAAATCTTGAGAAAGCTACTAAAGTAGGTAAATACAGACACCCCTCCCTGGCCAACCTCAACTGGAGCCACGTGCTGCATTCGGAGCAGTCAGGCACCAAGTACAACAAAGACAATGACAACGTTGGCCCAGCAAGTAGAAGGTAACTGCTTATTAGTATACTACTAAGGTAACTACTTTTTACTATTATTTTTAATCTCCGACCCCAGGTTTAGAAGATGTTGCAGCTCAGGAGGTGACCATGCACCCCGTGCCAGGTCCCTGAGCAGAAGGGATGGCAGGGGCAGCATGTGAGGGCTCAGCTGGGGAGGGCACCTGAGGCACGGCCAAACTGTGCTGCCTGGAAACGACCAAGGAAGCTTCAAGAAGAGGGGATACATCAGTGGCTAACATCACCATTGGTGGTGGCAAGAGCTGAGACCATGAAGGAAGGTCTGAGTGTAGCACATGGATTCTTCAATGTGCCTGCTGTGCTGAGCGTGCTGGAGCAGGAGTTTGCGTGCTGAGGGCAGGGGGATCTGGCTTGACCCAGAAGGAAGGAAACAGATGGTACCTGGAAAAGTTGTTGTAATCTTCCTAAATAGCTGCCTGGTAGTACAGCGAATGCTGGCACAGCTCCCATCGACAGTGCTTTCACGCTGGCTGCTGACCAAGCTGCTTCAGCCTTGCTGTCCATACGTGGTTCGTTGAGGATGTCCAAATGCAAGGCACTTTCTGGCTGCCCAGGTAAATCTTTTCCTGGGCAGACACAGAGCACAGACAGACCCGCGGGACTTTTGAGCAGATTTGTGAGTTCTCGCTCTGTTCTCCTTCTACTCTGTGTGTTGCTTGAACACATTTTTTCCTTGGCGATGTCTTTAGAGCCCTTGAAATCCTCACTTGGGACTGAGCATGTAGGTCGAGAAGGGCAATCGTGACCTGACCATAGGCAGTGGACATGGACATGGACATGGCATGACCTTGCAGACTCTCTATCCACAACTACCAAAAGGGACACAGCTAAGAAAGTTTAACTCCAAAGGTCTTAGAAACATATAGATAATATATTAGGGATTTACATGTAACATATAATATATAAACCCCGTCTCACCATCAGCTCTCCAATTTTTCCCGCCTTCCACAAGTGACTGTAGCTCCATACACAGTTCCCTATCTTTCCCAAGAGTGACCAAACAATCCTATATTACTCCTTTCCCATCCTGACCTGTCCCCCCGGCAGAAAAGCCTATGTCCTTAGCTAGATTTATTAAATAAATAAAATTATTTTGATTTGGCCTTGTGTGCCAATAATTAGGAATTGGGATTCTTGTTTGATTAAGCTTGTTTGCAGCTATGAAAATGTAGGACTGTAACAATTAACACTTTATTGCAAGCTACTTTCTGTAATAAAACATAGACTGGTTTTGGCTGCCTGGTGGGCTTAATTCACTGGTTGCTTAAAAAGTTGTAACTATAACTAATATTATATGTCAGCTTTACCAACAGAGCCAACTGGCCAAAATCCTTTGGTTGTTCCCTGCTGGAACATCTAGTTACTGTAACTGCTTACAAAATTCTGTATGTGTGCTTGTGCAGATGTGGTTTTAGGCAATTTCTAGATTGCATGATTTCAGATGAAGTAAGTTAATCTACGATGTCTAGACTTTCTTTCCCACATGACTCCAGTATAGAAGGTTTTGACCAGCACTGTCCCAACCTGTGTAATTTATACATCTGTAGTGTATTTTCACTGTACACAGGCCAAGTTCCTGTGTAGAATGGTCTCTGCCAAAGAACTTTTCCAGTCGCACTAGTTTGATCAGTCAAGCCATGATTCTAACACCGATTCCCTTATTACTACAAAACAACAGGAACCAAGCACAAATTTGCTAGGCAATGTTTTGTTTTGTTCGTTGAAAGTATAACAAAATCACCTGATATTTCTTTTTATTGCTCTTGTTTCTGTAAAGGAAATCTTTTTTTTTTTTTAAATTTGCAGTTAAAAGTAATGAAATTGTCAAGCTATTTCTTGGTGCTAGAAGAACAAATCTGTTTCATTTCTCAGTGGTTCTTTACTTCCTTTAGATTTCTTGCAAAGAGATTCCTGGCTGTTGAGATAGTAAAATTACACCTAAATATATGGAAATACAGATATAGATAAATCTTTGGTTCAGGCATTTCTGCAGTATTAAATGTACTGCCAAAAATAACCAAGCTTAAAAGATACTTACAGAAAATATTTTAAAATAAAATATTGAGGATAACGTGAGTCATCAGTATTTAATGTCATCTCACCTGTAGGTTTTGCCCTCATTTGGAAGAAAAGAATATAAAGCTATGACGATGTTTTATTCGGTATTAAACTGATTTGCTTTGTGGAAAGGACCAGAACTACCACCCTGGGTTTGCTTTAGTCTGCAGCTTTGTGTGCTTTGATTTCACCTTGGTTACTCCAGTCTCCTGGGTCCGCTGAAACAGCGCGGGGACAATGCACAAAGCATTTTATCAAAAATATGACTGAAAAAGACACCAAATTACTTTAGTCCTAGGGCTTGGTCTTGTCATGCTTCTTAGCAGTTTGTTCAGATGGACATCTTGCATTTAATCGGCTGGGTTGCAAACCTGTTGGCACCTATATTTATTTAGGATCCTCCTGTAGCTCTTGTAGCAGTAGGAGTCTTTTGGAAAACAACGGTTCACACCGAAAGGTCATTTGTGCGGGTTGTAATACTTCTGGTTATTAGAGTAATCTGAGCAACCAACCTTTTACATGTTTCACCAGCAAGAAAAGGAGAAAGGCAACTAACCCTCAAGATACCGACCATTTCCAGCACCGCGAATACTCACTGAGGCATGTCGCGAAGAGAGAGGGGTGAAGTGTGTCTGAAGAAATGACATATCTGCTTTCTGATTCCTTCCCCCGTCTCCAGGGCCAAGCGCTGCATTCCGCTCCTAACGTGCCTGGCTGCATCTTATCTACCTTTTCTGCCAAATTGCTGAAGCTCCTCTGGGGTTTCTCCAGCAGCTCGAGATGATGAGATACAGCAGATTTCTTTCCTGTCAGATTCCTTGTGTTATTACACAGACTCAGGAGGTTTGGGTCCCACTAGCCCATTTTTGCTAACCTGGGAAAGGACCGTGTCCTACCACCCTTCCAGCCCCAAAGCAGCCCTCCTGCAGCACGCAAGACTCCGTTACGCTTACAAATAAATATTTCCTACTTCACGATCCTCCTGACACCAAGGTCGTCAGCGCCGAGTGCTCCTGGAACAGGCTTTTCCAGGAAAATGGGATCGGTTTCTTTAGCAGCCCTGTGGGCTCATTTGGGTTTGAGAGTGACACGTGGGAAACCCATGAAATTGTACCTGTCACTAAGAAAGCTGCGGAGTTGTTGCTGTGGTTTAGACAACCTGTTTCTTATGAATATTTTTTTTACTAACTGATTGTACTGCTGGCACAGTTTTCCAGCCTTACAAAGCCTACGTACCAATCATCTCCTCCTCAAATCTGCCTGCCTTCAGGATATACATCCAGCTCCTGGGACTCAGAAAGAGCCACCTGCATCCTGCTGTTTGAGAACGCTACATATGTATATACACATATATATACATCTACACATACACATTTATATATATATAACGTAAAACATACTATTGTTACCATGCCTAACCAGAAGATATTTTGAAAGCTCCCATTTACTTTATTTTTTAAAATAAAACCGGATGTAATCAAGTAATTCGTGTTTATAATCACAAACATCTTGCTTCACAGCACAGTTACAAGCCACATATTTCATGATACAACACACGGAGAACGAGCCATATGTCTGCAAAACGAGGCACGTAAGTCATTATGTAGAAGCAGTATCTTTAATTTTAAACATTACCCAAGAGTTCTTGTGAATTCTTAATCATTCCTACGCCTTTCCTACTTGGAAGCAAAACACACTGGGGTCAGATCCAGTCACAGCCCAAGATAATGTAACTCAGATTAGCTCACTGTGATTACATCGGTGCGAACGCTTTTCAAAATCTCAGGACGAAAGCTTATACTACAGATTGTTTCAAATCATAAACCTCACACTACCGACGCGTGGCACGCAGGAACACGCGGCTCTTCCTCCGCTGCAGCCTCCCACCCTCCAGCATCTTCTCCCTCGCTAGAGAGATCCGTGGCAATTTCCCCCTCAGGGTGAAAGCTTATCCCCCCAGGCCAGCCATAAAACCTGCCTCCTCCGGGGCAGCAAAAGCAGTTAGAAACAAGAGTGTCCTTTATTTTCCCTGGTTTCAAGGATAACGTATTCCTTAGGCAGCTCGTCCCACTGTCTGCCCACAGCGACAGAGGGAGATTTCTCCCCTCTCGCTGGAGCTCCAGCTAAACACGAGGGCTATGCTATTAGCAAACTTCTCTTTTCCACAGTTGCTCTCTTATTTTTAAGCCCTCCTTGGGGTCTTGTCTAGGACCGTTCTGGAGTTACCAGCTTTTTGGTAGAAGAAGTAAAAATTACATATATAAAAAGAGTTAACAGAGGAAGGTTGGACTTGCTGATCTTAAAGGTCTCTTCCAACCAAAACGATTCTATGATTCCATATAAACACAGACTTATAGACATCTTTGACTGTCACAGAAACTGCAATTCCTTCATTTCTTGGCCTGCCTTCAAACTTCAAGGCTGTTTCCAGGAATAGGAAAGCTTCTGTTTATTCTTCTGACTTGTACGACATGGCCACCTAAGTAAAACAAACAAAACCTCTTCTACAGAAAATGGCAAGTTAGTGTTTTTTAAACGTTGCTGTCTTCTGAAACAATCATGGATGATAGATTTAGAACTACTCATCTGAAATACACACAGCATAAAGAACGGACTGCGTCTGCTGAGCAGCAAGGCTCCTCCGCACTGGGACACCAAAGGACGCCCATGGAAAGGATGTGTTGGGAAGTAACCCGAAGTTTCTGCAGAGGGAGAGGGCAGTGGTGCTCAGCACGTGTGCTCTGCTGATTGCTCATGATACAAACCTGCACATAACGCTTGTGCACCAAGGCTAAATTTCTCCAGTTTCTCGCTTTTTATGTTCTCTCCACTCCTTTGCGACAGCAGCTCCGTTTGCTTCGAGGACTCTGAGCAACAGGCTGCCCCTCTAGGTCTTGCAGTGAGACCTACAGCGTTGCTAACACCCCATGGAGTCCCAGCGTGGTCTGACCTGCGGATGGTTTTACTTGTGGTCAGATATCATGTGTTAAATTGTGCGACAGGCGCTTCAGTTGGTGCTGATGCGATGGGTCTCACCTAAGTCCACGGTAGCTCTATGGGTAAAAACTTCGTAGTGAGAGTGGTGAGTTACAACCTTTTGTCTCTACAGTTAAATTTGCCAGGGATGCTCTTTATTCTTAATTTATTTCACCACCCTTCAAGAGCTTTTTATGGTGGTTGCAAGGAAGATTGAATTTGTTTACACAGATACCACTTACTTTGCCATATTTACTGTGCTCCTGACATTGGTTAGAAGACAGAATTTGGTGCAATGTCTCCTCTCTGTTGTTCCTCATTAGCTATGGTAACGTGTCGGATAGCTTTTGGCTTATGTTCATGTAAAAAAAGCCAAACAACCAAACCCCAAAGAATGGCTCTATTTGTATTTCAAAGCCATTAATCTTTACCACAGAATAGTTAGGGAGCTAAATTTCGTATTGATGTTTCTAAGCCGTGTCAGTTGTGGTAGTCAGGTGCAGAAATAGGCATGAAATGCCAACACGCCTGAAGGCCTCGCCTCTATGCACTTGTATTTTAGTATTTTCTGCCAAATCTAAATTCTTACTTCAAATAACTTTTCTCAACCTAAAAGAGCTTTAGAAGGTGGCCGTGACTAGCAGTGAGAGCAATCATATTTCACGGTTTATTATAAAGAAATCAGAAGGAAAAACTTTAATTTTAATTTTCTTGTTTTGTTCCTCTCCATCAGGCTTCAATCTTAAGAGATTGTTTCCTTCTGTTGCACAACTCTGCAGTATTTGGAGAAGATCAAATGCCTGGCGTGAGGTCTGTTGCCTTCTTTAAACATCTAATTGGGTAAGGATACAGACCAATTTAATATTTTGCTCAAATTTTACTTGGACCTGGGTCCTCAATTCCTTATAAAGTGATCAAAATAATAGCATGTAGGTACGGCGAGATAAGGTTCCAAAACATTAGTTTTTTTATCTTAAAAACACAAATGCAGGTACACGCCTTGTTTACTCATGCAGTTACAGATTGAATGCTTCGTGTATTCAATGACAACCCTGACAACCCCCCTTGGTTCCAGAGCTTTCAGTACTGAGTTGACGGGTATTTGCTTTCCATTACAGCCAAGCACAAGTACAATTTAAAAACTGGCTCTAGCACTTCTCTCTGTTTTGAATATTAGAAGAAATATGCCAGCAAAGCCCCGAATTTACTGTTAGCCTTTGAGGATACTTTATTCCTCATGGTGATGGAACACCATTCCTTCCCTCTCTCAAGAAAGACGGGTACCAGGAGAAGAACCATTGTCATGTTTCTATTACAAGTCTGCAGCATACAATGACATTACATATAATATTCTCTGGAGTTATTCAAAACCCTCCTGGATGCGTTCCTGTCCAACCTGCTCTGGGTGAACCTGCTTTGGCAGGGGGGTTGGACTAGATGATCCCCGAAGGTCCCTTCCAACCCCTACCATTCTGTGATTCTGTGAATAATGTAGGAGAGATGCCCCTTGAGGTATGTTGCAAAATGAGCAGGGTTGCAGAAGCATGCTTTGCAAGCTTCTAGGACTGCTCAGAAAGAAAGTGCCTGCCCAGATCCAAATCCAAGCTCGTGATATGGAGAGCAGTACCTGCTGATGTAACAAGTGACAGGACTAACGAAAGAAGCCATACATAAATGACGGGGATAACAGAAGAAGCCACATCATGTTAAGACTCAGCTGCAAACTGCTAGCCATCCATTGGGATGGTAAAGCTGCATAGCAGATTGAAGCATTTTAGTGGCTTTGTGATTTAAGCCTCAGGGTTATAACAGCCTTACCACAGGCTGAAATCCCAGGAGTGTCAACTCTCCCTTCTGGAAAGAGTAAATGACTATTATGCAGTTGGTTTTGCATGCTTCTTTCAAACAAGACAAAGCTTTAGAATTGAAGGGTATGATTATACATCTGATTCCAGAGCACTTTCTTTAAAAAGAACGCAGATGGCTTGTATTTTCCCTTTCCTCCTTGTACTGCAAAATGATCCTAACAATTGATTGTGAAACATGCAGTAATCCCCCAAATTATATATGTATATATATGTATATATATGTATATACAGATATATGTGCACACATGATGTTGTATGAACTCTCTATGAGAAAAATGGAACAGGTTGCCCAGAGAGGTGGTGGAGGCCCCATCCCTGGAGACGTTCAAGGCCAGGCTGGATGAGGCTCTGAGCAACCTGATCTAGTTGAAGATGTCCCTGCTCACTGCAGGGGGGTTGGACTAGATGGCCTTTAGAGGTCCCTTCCAACCCAACACATTCTATGATTCTATGATCCTAATGTATCATTCCTAATATTACAGAGAATATATTGCGGCTTCAATTCCCTTGCAGATTAGACAACAACTAGTTTGGGGTTATGTGCATAGGAGTACAGAAGTTCTTGAAGTTGCTGCACGCATGCAGCTCCGAGACCATGTCGCAGTCCTGCCCAGGAGCCAGGCCGAGCAGATGCTTGGCCGTTGCATGCTTCTCCCTGGGTACCAGCTACACTGTCCACATTCCAGTTCCCATTAACGGGTCCTTCAACCAGGTCCCAGATGCAGCTCTTAGCTAAGCACAGACAGCAGTGGGAGACGTCAGAAAGTCTGAGCGCAGTTTGGAGGGGCTTAACTGTCTGGCAAACAGCCTCCCTCCAGTGGTAAATCGTCTTACACTTGGCCAGCAACCTCGGGGTCCAGATGCCAAAGCGTAGAGGATATTTCCCCAGCAGCAGCTAAGCTGATGACTGCACATAGACCGTATGTTGCCAGCTCTTCAGCTGTTTCATGTCTAGTGAGACGAGCTCCCACAGCTGCCTTGTCCTCCTAGATGCTAGGTGCTTTTGACTGACACTCTCTAATATTGCAGGAGAATTTATTACAGTTTCCTGGTGCTTTTTGTCACTTTAAGTTGAAACACATGCTTATGTGCCATCCTCTCTTTTTCTTTTATCTTTCAATTTCAAGGCAAAGTTGTGCTGCCTGATCAGCCCTCCAGACCCCTTTCTTTCAAATTTACCCTTCTTCAAACTCATCTTGCACAAGCAGCGCTTCTGGCAGCGTCGTCTAGATTCTGTAAGATATAGCACAGGAAAGTTACTCACCTAACTGCCAGCTCCCCAGGAACATACAAAACATTACTGTAACATGTGAGTGAACGAGTTCTCAGTCTGTCATTTATTCTCCTGCTTACATTGAAACCTCACTTTTTTAGGTTTGCAAGGCAGAATTCAAAGGTCTGAAACTAATACCCAACCGCTGTTTCCCCTTGACACTGCAATTTTGTATTATCCATAATGCATTGAACAAGTAATGACATGAAATCTAATATACTACAGGACTGCCATACATTATTCATTAAAGGCTAAAGGTCCTAATAACATAAGCATGCACACTGATATCATCTTTCCTAACGAAACCATCCCCCCAAAGCCAGCAGGGCAACTTCACAGGGTAAAATTTCACATGTATTTGCAGTTTCAGGTCCCAGTTAATTGTACAGATTTCTAAATTCGTTAAAAACAGAGGACGGGAACTTCCCAATGACTTTTTATAGACCACAGAGTGTGGTCAAGATCTGCTGGTGTTACTTGGCCGGATTCATCCCAGCTCTGCTGCATTGGGAGAGCCCTGGGTAGAGCAGCTCGGCATAACGAGCCCCAGCGAAGGTCTCCTAGACCCTTTCCAGGATGGGGCACATAGCCGCCAGCAGAGCTTGCATTGAGGACCCAACCTGCAACAGCTTCAGAGCTTCTCTGGGGCAAATCAAGCCTTTCATCTAACGTCAGCAACTTCCCGTCACCCCCTGTTTAAATTGCTTGTGTTACAGTAAAGGTCTGCTAAATTATGCTCTCGCTCTCTATTTGATTTGGATGAGTTTATGACAGATGAACGCATACTAAACAGTAAAGACGGTGACAGTAATTACTTTTAGTTACCTAATATCCTCTTTGAGGATCAGAGCATAAAAATAATAATAATAATTTAAAAAAAAATAAAATCCGAACCCTTGAAAATAGTTAGACTGGCTTTCTACAAAAGCCTTCTGTCTCCCAGTCTCGGTTACTAACAGCTGTTGTGACTTCCTGCGTTGTTTCGTAAAAGGTTATGCCCCAAACCATCTCTCACTTGGCAGTAAACACGTACTAATTAAAGATATTGAGCTGTGAAAATTTCACAGAAAATAACCACCCTGGTACTCACGCAAGATTTTTTCAGCATCAGATTATGAGTTGCGATTAATTGATACACCGTGCCATCATCACTAAACCAGTTCACCAGCACTAATCAAATTAAACTCTCATGCATAAGCATGTGCTGTTGATTGATGTCATTCCTGGAATAGATTCAGGAAACAATCACTAATGTGTCAGACATTTACAAATGGTCCCATTCAACAGCCGAGGAGAGTGTTTGACTTTGCTTCCAGAGCAACAAGCAAATCAAAAAGTGCTTGTTTCAGCTAAAATATGGCAACCTCATTACACTTCGCTATCTCAGTACATTTATATTTCTTCTACAGATCAGAGAGTGTATTCCCAGCATAATGCAAGTTTCCATACAAATTTGCGTTCAAGGATTTGCGAGTTATTTACAGCAACACAGCGAGCCTCAACAACAGTTCCCATTACCGTCCCGAGTTTTACACGTCGTTTGTTAAGCTTTCTACTTGTGATTGCTATTGAAGTGGTCGGTCAGACCCGAGCAATATGAACATTGGCCAACTGCAGGCTCTCTCAAAGATGTCCCCTGGCCCAGGAGGTCGCGCTCCCAGCAGATCTGATCTAAAAAGGACGAGAGAGGGGCAGGAGCTCAGCTGCCGTTCTGCAAGGGGAACGCTAAAGATGAAAGCGACTCGCTCAAAGCTCAGAGCAGACCCTGGATCTTCTCCCTCTGTCTTGGACTTGAGCTTCAGGATTATGTTTGCTGTGATGACGGAATGAACTCTGACAGCCTAAATCAGAATAATCCTGGCCCCAAGAATCACTTTTGTAATTGGAAACAATTGAGAGTACAGCGTGGGGTTTTTTTTTTTTTTAATTTTCTTTTTTTTTTTTTTTTTCTTATTTTCTGAATGACTTGTTTTGTGGTTAAGCAAGACGTTGGCCCTACTCCAGCAGAAGGGAGCACACGGATGAGTTACTGCCATTACATCTTGTCTAGGCAGCCGAGATGCTTTGGGAAAACACCTGTGATGCAAGTACACGTCATGCTCGTGAACTCGGCCAAAGTAAATCTCTAATCCATGGGAACACTGCGCTGCTCGAGCCTTTCTTCTTTCCCCCCTTTTATTACCAGATCCCCTCTCCACTAATTATGGTATAAAAAGTAAAGATGTACTTAACCTCAATGCAGCCCCGCAGGCAGGACTTGCTCGCTCAGGAAAAAAAAAAAGGGAGTAAACATCCTCATATTCTTTTGACGTTCAGCACAAATGAAAACAGCCTGAGCGCGGGCTGGTGGCCAAGTGCCAGGACTGCAACATTCCTCAACTGGAAACACTCACTTTGGAGTTTCTGAACTTAAGGTCTCGTTTACTGCTGTGCGGTGGCAACTTGTTGGGCAACTGCTGGGCTTTACAGAGCACATTCCTCTGGTTTGTCCAAGGCTGCTCTCGGGCAAAAAAACGCTTTAAAGTGAAGGCTTCAAAAGAAGACAAAGGGGAATCCTTACTCTCCCACGAAAGACGTTAAGGACTGTAAATTAGAAATAATGAGACTAGAGCATGTCCTGTGTCCCGAGCCTGCAGCACCACCCTGCACAAGCCAGGGTACGAGGAGGTGACAATGCCCGATCCCACTCTGTCCCTTTGGATCTGCTGTGAAACAGCCGCCAAGCAAACACCTACGTCCAAAGCTGACTGCTGCGGTCCCAAAGACAGGGAAGACGAGAGGCACTTTGGAGCCATTTGTGTCGTGCTTACTGTGACGGCATAGCTGAGAAACCCACCGAAGGTCTCAAGGGTGAGAAACCAGTTGTACTAAGCTGACAGGGAAACGATGAGTTTAAATTTGCATATTAATAACGCAGAAGCTCGCAGAGGTATGGGGCATGGTGTATGTAGCTGGGAGGGAGAAAAAATTGGTGGCAATTTTTAACAGATTGAAGCAAAGAAAGAAAAAGTGATAACCAGGAAGGCTAATACTGCCCCCATAAGAGTGTTAGTATCAGAAATTTTAAGAAGAAATGTGATTGTAAGAGCATGCACCAAGAAGTGGAGAGTAGCAGAGGTTTTTAATCATTTTAGAAAACATCTGGGTTTGCTTTTTCTGTTACCTTTGTTGCAGCTAACTGACCTCCAGGAGCAGAATGCTGCATACAAGCTCCGGGGACATTTCTTCTATCATAATCAATACTTTTTGTTATTTGTTTCCTGTTAGACCCATGACATACTAGGCATTTCCACCCTGAAAGAAATTCGATTCCAGCCTCGAGATGCTCAGTTTCTCTGTAAATAACATTAAATTAATTCTAATTGGCTCCTTACATTTGTGAAGCGCTCTCCACCAGACCAAAAAGGAGGACGGAAGTGCTTCTGAAATAAAAACCTTTTCATTTGTTTCTAAAGGGGATCTAATTAAAGCTCTGCCATGGTTGTACCCGCATTAGCATTTTAGTGAGGAGCAACAGCCCAAGCCTTGACACACAAATTGCTGGTGGTGTAGGTCTGGGAGCCTTTGCACTGACCCCCCGCAGCCTGCTCGCCCATTGCACCGTATTACTCGCTAAGGGAGACGTGGCCTATTTTATATAAAACCCCCTAGGCACGTAGGTATAGTTTTTTGAACAAATAAACACCTGAAAAATCATCAAGCTATCCAAACCACGTTGCAGACTAGTTTGGAGTCCGGTGCGTTGACCGCAATGTGAACTGCACTGTTGTTACCAAACAGTGAGCCCGGCAAAGGATCTGCTGTTCTTCGCGTTACGGTTGCCACAGGACCTAACTCAAAGCTCGTTAAACTCACTAAAGGAATTCATTGGGCTGCAGTGTCCTTCCTTTCGGATCACACTACTTGACGCGTTTGGGTAGGAGGGAAGGGGACAGATATAACCACACAAGTTTTTCAGTTCCAGAGGACAAAATCACATTTTTGACATATATGAACCAATGAATATCGCCTCCCCTCTCTGATGCCAGCCAGCTTTCTTTGAAACGACACAAGAAGGCACAAAAAGGCAGTTTTTGTTTCCACATCGGCTCATTCCTGTAAAATTCTCGTGACCCTCAACACTCCTGATGCAAGTAGGAAGGCAGTTTTCTTACTCGTGCTAAGGCGTGATGAAGTCTTACGCTTGTCATTCCATTAAACATACCCTGTGCTACGTACAGCAATATAATCTCATACAAAAGGAACAGAAGATAATTTTTTTAAATTAAAATAAAATGTTTTTTTTAATATATTTTAATTATCATTCACAAACACGTTCACATCAGTATGGCAAACCCCCCAGCTTGTAAAGCCAAGGCCAGGCTGGATGGGGCTTTGCGCAACCTGGTCTAGTGGGGGGTGTCCCTGCCCAGGGCAGGGGGGTTGGAACTAGGTGATCTTTAAGGTCCCTTCCAACCCAAACCAGTCTGTGATTCTATGAAAGGGCATGCGGAGTTTTATGCCTGAGCAAGGGTTATAATTATCAACACAAACCACTTTTCAAATATATAAACCAATATATATATGCGATTATCCTCCTTCAGTTACACATTTGTAATTTTTCTAATGACACAAACAGCCCCACAGTCCTGGCAAAATGCGATCCTGAGCTTTGCATGAGTAGTTTAAGGCATTACCTTTGATTTCATTGCTGTTGGACCTGTAAAATTCTCCACCGCTGAAAAATTTTCCCTATTTATTAGAGCAAAAATAACCAAATGAAAATACAGATTCAAAACAACAGAAGGGTTTCAGCCTGCATCCATTCCTCTCTGCCACGGAAGGTCTTACGGGGTCACATTATAACCATGGTCACCGACCTGACTCCAACAGTGCCAGCATTAAAAGAGCAGCGAGAACCGCCCATCGTGCCAGATCTGACCACAAATCCTTGCGTTTCTGCTGTATTGTTTAAAGAAATGTAACTGAAGGGAGAAAAAGAGTTCTTGTAGGGTTTTGAAGCCGGAGTCACAACTACGCGGTTATTGCCAAATTACTTTCAGGCAGCCACCGTGCCGAGTGCGCAGGACGTTCATCAGCCCACTCGCTAAAAAAGGCCTGAGCATGCAAACTGCCACCAAAAAACTAAACAAACGCAGAGTGAAAAATGAGCATTAAGCGCCGAGGTTTTAAGTTATGGAAATGTATATGATTCCTTGTGCCGAGGACGATGATAAAATTTAAGTGTAAGGGGCTACTTTTGCAAATAATAACAACAATGAATAAACCAAGCACCAAGCATAAGTGACAAAGAAAGAAAAGGGTAACATTCAGCGGAAGCAAATGCTTTAGGAGGACAGGCAGCTGCTTGGAAGAACTGCGAGGTGTAATGGCTGCAGAATGCATTTGGATAAACAGAGTCTTTCTGCCTAACTTTGCAGGCATTACCCCTCCGCAAAAAAAAAACTTTCAATACAACTGCAGTTTAAACACATTACAAAGACAGATGCATGTTGAATTTTACATAGGGGAGCACTCCCCCGGACACCCAGATGGAAAGTCAGGCCCCCGTGCTGCTAGGAACGTTTTTTTTCCTCCTCCTCCTCCTTCATGCTGTGGACATACAAATTAATATTCAGTTCGGTGTTTCCTAAAGTGTGGAGCACTCCCTTTTGGAGAGGGGTAGTTGGAGCAAAATGGATGCGAGCGCGGGCGCGCGCCACTCTGCGGTGCCGGAGTCTGCTAATTGCGTAAGGAATCTCTGGGGTCCAAGTGAAACACTGGTTGGAATGGTATTGGAAACTGGCATGTGCTAAAACGCTTTGCTGAATTTGCGACTATACAGAGCATTTGCAAGAAATTTAGCCCAAAATCAACACTACTGTTTTTCCTTAAAAAAAAATAAAAAAATCCTAAGGGTTCAAATAAGTGCTAGAAAAAGCCTAGAGAACTTAATAGAAAATGTCTCCTTCTGATATCCTCTTCAAGGGATTTCCACGCTCTGAAGTTTTGCTGTATAAATGGTTAAAAACACCTACAGAAAAGATCCCATTGTCTCACAAAACTCAAAGTTTTGGGAATAACTATGTAAATATACACACACGCAATACATACTATATATATATAACATGATATATGTTAGAATAGTTTTTATACTAGATATACTATATTCTTTTATATATATATGTACACACACACACACATATATATATAAGAAAAAAATCTATGTTTCATCCTGTTGAACACATTAACATTTTACCAGATCGGTGAAAGGAGAGAAATTATGCTTTAAGAAAGTATGTTTTTTATCGTAGCATTTAGTGGAAGAGATGTCAAGAAATTATGCACTGTGAGTTCCAGTAACGTGTAGCGTATCATAATCAATAAGAATTAAAGAAATTTCAAAATAACTTCTAGTATTTAGCAAAGAATGACATCCCTATAAAGTTCTACTATCTATGGGCTTGATCTTAAATAATCTAAAATTGATCTTAAATAATCTTAAATGCGCTCCCATTTATTTCTCTGAGTGTAATCAAGGACTATTTTTAGTTTAAGTTTTATTACATTAAGCATCTATTTGACTTATTTGTAGAAAAAAAGAAACTAAAGTATATAACAGTATACCATAACACCCATAATTTTTAGGCGATGCAGCAGTTAGGATGATCTGTGGCTGCTGTTAACGTTTATTAAAGACAGCACCCAAAAACCTCAACGGAAGGTGCGTATCATGTGATGTAGCCGTTGCCAAAGTGCATACGTGTTTCGGTGAACAGATGAGTGTTTGTGAACATAAAACCTACAAAATCTGTTGGCAAATTACAGCAAAATTCTCCAAAGCCTGTATAAAAAAACCTTGTGCACCCCCTTTTCTTCATTTTTGGACGTCTGTGCTTTATGAAGTGATAGAACTGGAACATGTCTCTTTTTTTTTTTTTTTTTTTTTTTTTTTTTTTTTTTGTCTGGCTGACTTTACTGCCTTCTGCTGCTCTCTTTTATTTATTTATATTGTGCGGATGAATGAAGGAGATTGTCCTTAGCTGGGCAAGCAAGCTAATGCATTTGAGAGAATCGCTATTAGTAAAACACGCGGTTGGCAGCTTCTGGTCAAAGGCGTTGGAGCAACGTGCTCGCGGAAAGGCATCAAACCATTTTTACAAAGTCACATCTTTGGTCTGGAGGCAGTGATTTACCGTCAACTTTTGGAGGTGAGATCGCAACTGCATCGTATAGTGGTTCATACCAGGCACCCTGAGATAGCACTTTGCTGCGACGAGATGAATTTCTACACCTATATTAATGAATATAAGAAAATGAAAAAGCAAGACTTTACCCAGCGGTAAGGATCTGATCCGTTTCTCCCCCCGCCCTGAGGATGAAGAAAGATATTTTGCAGACACTGGCTTGTACAAATGAAGGATGTATAAAACAAAGCTTGAGCTCCTTGGATCAAATCCAAACCATCGCGCACATCACCACTGAGCATACAGACAGGAAAGTACAGATCCATCAGTATATATATAAAAAAAAAAGCCTCAGAAAGGTGATTTAGTATGTATAGGGAAAACAGATTAGGGAAAATAAGTTTAGATTAAAAAGATGGTAGATTAACAACCGTATAATGGGCAACCCTCTTGCGTAGCCCAGCTGAGGAAGCGTTTGGGGCTACGAGGACATGTATTTCTCGTGAGCAGCCCAAGTGAGCGTGCAAGGGAGCGATGCCTCCGTGTTAGGACTGCGTTTCCAGGGAAAGAGAAGATGACGCGCCTCAAAAGTGCCCTCTGAACTCACACTTCGTACTGACAACGTTTTGATATAAAGCCTGGTGACAGCTTCCCTCCCCGCTCACCTCTCAAGAGTACTTATAAGCAAGGGACGCGGTGGATCCTTCTAGATCTCATCTACCTCTAGATTTCGCCTGTTACTGCTGTGCCTTCGCTGCAGGCACGCTCCAAAACCGCTAACTTCATTTGCACTCAAAAAGGCATGGGAGCCACCGAGATCTGAATCATCTCAGTCCAGAGCAAACATAAATTTGGAAGGCGTCAGCAAAAAAAAAAAAATCCCAACCCAAAAAACCCAACAAAAAAAAAAAACCAAACCCAACCCCAAATTTTATATTCTTTCAAGTGGAATTTTTTTTTTCTTCCCAAACTTGAACTATTTTTAAATCCTATTTTCCCAGTGTTAAATATACTTTGCCTAAAGCAGGGGAAAAAAAAAAACCAAACCCAAACCTCCTTCATGCCTAACAAATTCAAGTTGCTTCCTCTGTATTTGCACAGGCCACTGAACCGTTCCTATGTTCTTTATGCTGCAAAAGGTACAGCTCGCACAAGGAACTGTTGTATCTGGATTACATCAAGTAATATTCACTCCGGTTTGCAGACGGGAATTTCCTTGCCAAGTTGTACATTATTAATCCCTTGGTAAACTGAAAGGAAAAATATCTGCTTCTAAACTCTTCATAAAACGAAGAAGGGAAATCCATGCTTGGGGGGGTGGGGGGGATTAAAAATCTAATCCATGGAATTTTAACCATATTTATGAACACTGACGTTTAAAGTAAAGGGATAGGAAAAGCTGGAGTAAATTTCAGCTACTTATAAACACAATTAATGACAATATTTGATATAAGATGGATGTTTATGACATTAAGATAACTCCAGATTCACACCAGTGTGTCTTAAAAAAAATAATTTGCTCCAGATATTTTAGGTATTACCTTTCACCTACATATTGTAATATTCATTACCTAAACTTCTCTGGCTGAATGAACATAAAACTGACATCGATGTATGTGGAAACAATTTGCCTTAGGGGAAGACATTCCTACACTGGCTTGGAAAAACTGCTGAATGCGCAGACTTACACTTTATGACAGGAGGTAACACTTGGCGTGTCATTTAATTTGCATCTTTAATATAAGAGGTGTTCAGTTTTTTCCCTCCAAAAAACAAAACGCGAACTTTAATTAGTCCATCCCATCAGGATAAATTGACTACTACCCAAAGGTCATTGCTCCTCGGCAATAGCGGCTGCAAGGCTTTTGGGCTGGTGGGAATCCCCAGTAAAAATTTCGTGGTAGGCTTAGGCGCAGACGTGGGTGTGCGCGCAGTGCGGCTGGAGGCGAGGAGAACGGCATCATAGGATCACAGAGTGGTTCAGGTTGGAAGGGACCTTGAAGATCACCTAGTTACAACCCCCTGCCATGGGCAGGGACACCTCCTGCCAGACCAGGCTGCTCAAAGCCCCATCCAGCCTGGCCTTGGGCACTTGCATCGACACGGCAAGAACACTGTAGGTTATTCCTTATCAAGATAGCACTGAGAAGGTGAAACTATTTAGTTATTACAGGTTAGAAAATCGTAAAAAGGAAAAAAACCCAAACTGCTATAATCTTTTAGGAAAGCAGGCAGCTGCCTCCCACGTGTTGGGTCGTACTCAGGCCAAGCAGCCACCTGCTTGTTTTGGTGGGTTTGGGAACAGCCGGAATAACCCCAGCTGCGGGTTGCTGCACGGGATGATGCACGCCTAGAAACTCTGCAACAAGTTGAAGTGTCACCAAAACCCTCAAATCCATGGACACCCGTTAATACTCCAACTGGACCCCCAGTCTTCCACCAGTAAGAGGACTGGGGAGGCTGGCAGCCCTGCAAGCGCTCCCCGCTGCCTTGGCCCCGCGCAGTGGGGCATCCCCTCCTCTCCTGTGCCCCAGCCCCACCATGTAATGCTCATCCGTGGCAGCACTAACGCGTGATTAGTCCCTGGGGATCTTAATGAGACAATTATCTAGATGAGAAAATGATTAGTATGGCAAAGTCCATAGTGGAACTCAGAAGCCGAGCAGGGGAAATCCCCTGCCAAGCGCACACCGTTTGTGACATGGTGTCCTCAGCACCCATTGCCTCGCTCTGCAGACCTGCTCCTCTTCTACCTCAGTAGAAACGTAAATATTTTTAATACACACCGTTTTCAAGCTTGGGTGATCAAATTTGGGTGCCCAATTTGATTTGACATATCTAAATAACAGGCAAGGAAAAAGCATTCACAAAGCTTCCCTATGGACCAGTTGTTTTTCTAGCTCTTAAAATTTCGGAGGTATTGATGCAACTCAGACACTGTTATGCAAGCACATGAACAGGATGAATTATTAATGGTCTAACAACTAATTAAATGACTGCCATACAAGTCTCTGAGCAGTTCTCATGTCGTGTATACAAGTAACAGATTCAACCGTAAGACAAACTTCTAGTCATGATAAATATTCCGAATAACAATGCAAGGAGTTGCAATAAAGTGAGTCCAAATGCTAAACTTCGATTAGTAGGAAAAAGGAATAGATGTAGATCTGCTATAGATGTTTTCTATATTATTTCCTGTTACATACTTGATGTGAGCTACACACACAAAAGTAGTAGAGAGCGCCAGTCCATTTTGAAGAGAAAAAGTGCAAAAAATAGGAGGGTTCAACTGATAATCAAATAGGAAGTTTCACTGCATTGTGTGGCTTTGCCTTAGACAAAGAGGAACTGCTCTCTTAGTACAGCAAATTAATAAGAAATTAATTTGGAAGCAGTGTACTTCTGAGAAAGCAAAGGAGCTACAAAACACGAGCACATCGACACGGAGCTCCACAATACCCGCATGGCCGTGGTAGAGCCTTACAGGACGAAGGAGAACACCTGGCAGTAGAAGACTTCTTGACATCATAGTTACCAAGTGGACATGGGGGAAAAAAGCAGCGATCCCTCTTTATAAGCTATACAGGAAAGGAAATTTATAATAGAGATGGGAAAAGGGTTTGGGATACTCAGATAGGCCACAAAATGAATGCACCGTGTGTATTGCGCTGAATGAGACATTGAAAGAGACCTGAAGGGAGACTCCAGTAAATACATTAGGAACTAGTAAACTAATTCCTAAACTTTTATATTTTTTTTATTATTGTTTTTATTTTTTCTCCTCTCAGCACCAACTAATTCACCTACTGAGAAAGGAAACTGCTGTTGACTCTGGTCAGCTGATGCAAATGCCATACGAAATGGCTTGGCATCCTTGTGAAAAGGGGTACATGAGAGCTTATTTTGCTCTGAGAGGCAACACTGGTGACTTGTATTATGGGCTTTAAAGTCATCTTGGCATATGCTGGTACATACTTTGACAGTAATTTGAACCTCTGAAACCCATAGGCAGGCTCATGAAACCATAACAAAGCTTCCAGAAGAAATGACATTATAATGACACTCGGAGAAAGAATCCCAATTGGAACAGAAAAAAAAGTGGCCAGAAATGTGAATTCTTAACTTCTGTGTTTCCAAGTAAAGGAGGGCATGCTGAGAAACAGTTTCATGCTTTCTTTTATTTTGCCATCAATATTTGAATCTATAAAAATATTTACACATCTGTATACTTTAAAAGAAAGTCCTCTCATACTTGGTGTGCACTGAACTGTGATGGTTGCATTTGGGTTTTTCAACGCCAGGGCAGGTAGCAGCCTGCAGTCCCCTCGCCGCTGGTCCCCGGGTACAGCATCCTTACAGGGAGGCACACAGGATGTGCGTATTTTCCTCCCTTCATTACTCAAAATGAGAATCTTGTGTAGGTTTTATATAAATAAATATATTTTTTTGAAGTTCTTTATGTGTTGCTTAAACCCTTTTAAAGACATTTGTAAGAATAGTTGGAGTCCACAGAACAAACATGTTCTTGATACTGACTTTAGGAGCATTTTTAGGTAGAAACTAGCAAACAAGTAACACTTCAGTAAAATCACGTTTCCTTACTGCTTACTTCACCAGAATCCAACTTAACCCAAGCTCCTGGAGGTCATCGCTACAGTGGCAAATTGTGCACCGTTGTCCCGGGGCGCCGGTGGGGGCAAATAGTACTTGGCAGAGTCAAAGGCAAAAACTATTTCCCTTGGCATTAACGAGCAGGCCGGCCGGGATGCTCGAGCTGCACACCAGCCAAAAGACAAACCACCTATTCAGCTGTCTGGTTAGTTAACTCCAGTGGGCTAAGTGAAAACGCAGGTCTAAACACTGGAATACAGCACCCTGACGTATAGGAATTCAAGAAGAGTTGATTTTTTCCTGGCACTCGGTTTTCTTCCATATTATCCCGCTCCCTTAGGAAATCTCTCAAACGCCCTTTGGTGTGAACTATATGTCTACCAAGAAAACATCTTCGCATAAATGATATACCAGAACATTTAGGATCATCCCTGCAGGGTTTTCTTAGATCATGCTTAGTAGCAATAGTTATGCCAACAATATTGAATATCCCAGACACACAGGGTTGCATTTCATCTGTGTTTCCATTGCTACGATGGTCCTAGCCCCTTGTGTATTTGTATTACAGATCTCTTTTACCATGCTAAGTTGCTTGTACCACGTGCTGGTTTTTTGTTTGATGGGACACACCCAATAGAAAAACAAAAGCAAGCTCGGTCGTTGCCCAGCCAACAAAATCTCGAAGACTGAGCCACGTTATGAAACCTAACGTCACATCTCCCCGCGCACACACAGTATCTTATTTTCATTGTCACACTAGGCTGCTAATGCACACAGTTAAGTGGAGGATGAATTTTCCAGCTTTCAAAAATCTGTGTGAAGCACTCCAGAGACACATGCATATGGTAGCATCCCTACGGGACAGGTGATTAAACCTTCACGCCGAGATGAATGCTCTGCAAACTCAAAATAGCAGATGGGTGTGGTGTAACTTAAGGAGGCCCCCAAGTGCTCTGAATTCCACATTATATCTCCTAAAAATGAACTAAATACAATAAAGTACTGTGTGGATATTAGCAACAGGTTCCTCTTCAGGCAGCTCTTCCACAAAGCACCCATCTTTTCCTTCATTTGAATAGTCTTAATAGAACATGTCCATAACAGTTACTTTTTTAGGGCTTTATCAGATCCCATTAATGGAAAAGCTATTTCAGAATCCTGAAGCAAGTAGGATATAACACCTCTAAAAATAAGGTGCAACAATTAGAAAAAAAAAGAGTAAAAGCTAACAAAATTAAATATATCTGTTATGTGGTCTGCTTGAGCTGATCATGTATCGTTATTAAAGTAACTTTATTAAGACATATGAGTTAAGCCTATTTTACCCAGATATAGGTAACAAGGTTTGCATAACTGAAGTAATATTTTGTGCTTGGGGTACTCCTCCTATATCTTCTACTTCTGATCTTCTTTATATTCTGCATTGGGATAAATTACTCCATAGGAAATGCCTATTTTTCTCCATCGACTAGATCTAAAGCAGAGGTCTTCATGTAGATTTCGTTTTATACAACTTTTATATGGCACTATCTTTACTTACGAACTCAAATGCAATATTCTAACGTAGCTCATTCGTATTTATAGAGCAGGCTGTTACAGAAATGAGGGCAATAGCAACCACAAACACGCTGCGCGGCCAAGACGAGAGGTTCTCATGCCTGGTGTCCTTCAGAAAACGCTATTTCTACATGAAAAAAACAAAACCAGAAGAACTTCCTCCAACCCTGAGTAGAAAGATGCTTTGCTTTGCTCACAGCATAAGCGTACCCCTTGGCACGAAGTTAAGAAACACAGTTCTTTACTTCTACCAGGGAGTCTCCCAATAACCGAACCAGCTATCACTTTGTTCGCCTCACAAGCTTAGGTTCCTTAATGAGCACACAACATATAAGATACAAAAAGAATGATGCTGATATGGGCAAATATTCGTGTATTTCAGTACCATCAATTTTTCAACAAAGGAAACTTTTATTTCCAGGCTTCCTTTTCCAGAAGGTAAGCCCTTCCCTGGCTTATCCATAAATAGGTCATTTAGGGTATAAATCAGCCCAAAATCTGAAGCTATGTAAAATGTACCTTTCTCAGTTCCTGTTTCATTGGCATTTCTAAGACCGTGTTTATACTCAGATGTGAATTTAAAGCTGTCATTACTGGATCAAAAAAGAAGAAAGTATTAAAGGCGTGCAGAATCCACACACAGGTCTGTGTTAATGGAGCACAGATGCACCCTATACTTAACATATACATCCATACGTACACATGCACAAACAAGTAAGATTGCAGGATGCGTCTGAAAAAGCCACTCGCAGGAGTCCTGCTGTTGAATGACGTGAAATCAATATTGTTGATTACATATTTGCACATAAAGACTATCATTGCATGGAATAGTATTTATTCAAGCTGGTTTTCAAAAATGTCATTAAATCACTACCTGCTTTACCTCTTTACAGGTATGGAAAGGCGACCTAAAATAAATGTCGCATTCCTCTGACTTCCCCTAAGCCCAAATTACTAAATTCCGCATGTTAGCATAAGTAACGCCTGAGCTTTAGGTCTGAGCACAGAGAAACTGTCTGGGAGCTCAGCCAACTGCTCCTACTCAGCAGCAAGAGTAGAAGCTCTCTGGCCTTTATTCAAGAGCGGTGGTCAGATTTAAATCGGGTGGAATTTATTGCATATCGTAATTTTCGACTGAAATGAAATACTATTGGATAGGAGATTAACATGGTGATGCGGCAATAAATAGCTTTGTGTCATTTCAAATGTGAGGTATGTTATTTTCAGAAAGTGTCAATGTGCTTGGGTGGTTTCTATTACAAAAACAATCCCGAGCCCAGTAGCTATAACAGCAACATCCTTAATAACCAACTTCATAGAACTTATTGCTATAATAGGTCACTGCTTGTGTTTATGAACTTTGAAGAATTTAACTATACTTGTTTATGTTTGGTGCTGCTTTTTTATTAAATTAGATGTCCAGACAAATAGAAAATATTCCAGGAATATTTTCCTTTTTGTTTACACCACAGGAAAAGTCTAAAGCATCCAAAAGAAAGAAAGAAAAAATAAATGACTGTTGTCAGAAGTCCCCTACTGTGTTTGTGACGTCTTTGAAAAGCAGGATTTTATTACTTCTATTTCTCTTCAATTTTCTTCGCTGTTCTCTTTTACTTGATTTTTGGAAGTGTATAGGCTAAAACTGGCTATTTGAACCTTGACTTATACAAAGTTCTTTTTTTTAATTCCCCTTCTTCTACTTACAAGTAGCACACCTTCTTCCATAGGTGGGAAAATCATGTTTTGGTCAACACTGAAACCCTATCTTGAAAGTGTAAGATCCTTTAAACAAGATGCAAGTTAGGTGGAGAGGGAACACGCATCTCTCAGATGAAACTCGAGGCTGGTTGAGAGTTCCAGCTTCTTAAAAAATGCAAAAATATTCTATTATCTCCGTTATCTAAATGTATTTGCATATACAGTAGGGGTGCCAAAAAAAGCAGAGGTACGTTATCAGAATCATAGACTGTGTCTCACTAAACCACATCTAACTTCAGACGCTTTTCATATCACCTTTTCAGCCAAAAGGGGCTAGTTCAAATCCAAAAACTGTCTTATCAGAAGTAGAGTCTTGTATAAGCACTGTAAACTATTCAAACTTGAAGAAAAAAGTCTAACAACTGGAAAACACCGTAGCAAATATAAATGCTTAGTTTTCAGACTAACTTTGGTGGTTTCTCTTGGAAATGTATATTTGCGAGTATTGCGTACCAACTGCATGCAATGGAATTTCTGTTCTCTTAAAACTCGCTGTTAGGAGAAGTCAAGTCTAATTTCCCCGGCCACGCTGTGCCCGCTGTGTTTGGATTGCGTACAAACTGTACGCAATAACCTGATTCTTCTGTTATGTGAATTGTGAAATTAATAGGGGAAAATGCTTGATGCTTCACCTTTATATTGCTTTATAGACCTAAGTGTAAATTTATTTTTTTTTTTTTACGTTAATTAAAAACCATTTGGGAAATTTATAAGCACGCCCATCATCAAAGCTAAAACAATGAGTTTTGCGCCCAAGTATTTAAAAAATTAAAATCGTAATGACTTATTGAATTTCTGTTAAGTTTAAAAGATTCTTTGAAAAAATTAAATACATATAAAAAGCTTATTCTAACTTTATAGTTGGAGCTACAGGCATATAAAATGTAAGTCTGTATGGATTAACTTAAACATAGTTTTAATTTAGGAAGTTAAACTCAGGAAATAGGTTATTAAAAAAAGAAAATGCCAAGGATTTTAAAATTAAAACAATAAAGATAAAATACTGTTTTTTTCTCAACAACAGAGTGCAAATGCGCTGTATATACATTCAACCAACCCTTGAGCTATTTCCAAAACCAGTCTATTATGAAACTGCCCCAATGAACGGTTAACCAGGACAAAGTTAAGAGTCCAGGCAGAGACGAAAAAATGTTTCTCTTCCGTGCGGATGTAGAAATCTCCAACCCGAGTAACCCGCGTCCTCCTGCTCCTACTGTTTCGCCAGGAACATCCTGTCCACTGCAGCCCCCAGCCGAGAAAACCAACAGAGAACAGAAGATGCAACCCCAGGCAAACCTCCGCATCCCCGACCGGCCGGTTGCCTCACCAAAATTCCCTTCAACATGTGTCCGTGAGAGGAGATTGCACAGCGCGGCTGGGGAAATCAGACTCGACTTCACCTAGGAGGGAGTTTTAGGAAAACAGAAATTCCAACTGCATAGAGAAACAACAGCAGTTCCTCTGGTGAAATGTTGAAACACGTAGAGATTACTGCAGGAGATAAAGCTTGAGTTAACATTTGGTAAGCAGATAATTAATTTGACCATTGTGTCCCCCAGTGCAGCTTTTCTAATAGTTGACAAATACTGGTTTTTGCTCATATAGGAATAAATGAAACTTTCTTATATTTTTTCATTTGTATTCTTACAAAGGTTATTGTTATTACAAAATGCTAATTAGAAGAAAATAAATATCCCTTGTCCAACTTTGTTATGGATCTACACATGAAACGGGACCTGCAGATCACTTAGGGAATGAATACGTTAACATATTGCAGGCAGATCTGACCTCTCACGGGCATTCCCAAAGACAATGGATCGAGACAATCATCATTTATTGATTTTGTTCTGTCATGCTTTTAATTTTCCTGCTCTTTAGTATTTAAAATAGTCAAAATTAATTCTTGGGATGTTCTGACTTGCCTTTGATCATCACTTCGCCTGAGGGATGGTAGAAAGAACTTACATAACTAAAATAGCCAGAATCACATACTTGGAACAGCTTCAAAGGGCGTCATTTACCAACATCCTCATTTCCTTCTCTGAGCATGCAATGTGATGCAATCAAGCAGTTACTTAACAGAAATAAAAAATGTTCAGCCCTAGGATCCAGTACAACCCCAAAGAAGCAGGAAAGGGTGGGGAAAGTTCTCATTTGTGGTTTGTTTGTTTTTTGGGGTTGTGTTTTCATTTTTTATTTTAGAGGGATGTTGGGGTTTTTTTAATAAGGTCAGGAATTTCTTCTTTTAGACATGATCTAACTTCACAAAAGAGAGCCTTTCTCTAATTTGAAAGGGAATAAGCCGAAGTTATAGACTGAAGCTGTAAAAGAGAAAGGAGGAGAAATAGTTAAAGACTTGAAAAAGGAAAGAAAATGTTGAATTCTTGTGACACCAGAAAGGCCTCCCTCGCATAAAAGATTTCAAGATAAGTGATCCGGCCCAATAAGGATCTTCAGGAGAAGAAAAGTTGGGCAACAGAATATTGTCATCACAGGAACTTCACTGTGACCCGCCACTGCCAGGTCTGGGCAATATACTGCACAGTAGCTGAACTGGACACAAATTTGGAAGGGAAAACCAGTTTTATACCAGTGGCATGAAATCACTGTCAGAACCACATGGAGAATAGGCTGTACGGAAAGTTCACCAAGTAGGTGGTGTGCACTTAACCTCCTTGAGGAAGGACTTAGGAAAGAAAACCAAAAAGAATATTTCGTTTAATCTTGAGTTCTCCTGTAGCGTATTCATATTGAGTCTCTCTGTTGATTTTAGTTTCTGTTTCTTCAGCATGAATTTAGGATAACGCGTAGACTTATCAGCACTTGTTAGTCTGTTTACTCTAAAAAAGGTTTTGCTTGTAAAATATTTGACACCGGACGTAGATGCCCTTGGAGGAGAGGCACTTGCATGTCCCACTCGCTCATCCCATTGAGTTCAGGCAACCGAGCTGAATTTGCAGTGAAGGGTACATTTCATACTTATCAGCTAAACAAATAGGAGACAAGAATAGCTTAGCAGAGGAATAGCCAGTAGGTACTTACATGAGCCATCTAAGAAACAAATGATTTTTAGCACCCCGAGCCGCGGGCATACATTCCTCGTGATCTGATACATTCAGATTTTTCATAGCTCATCTGATCAGATAGTTAAGTCTAGGCACTTAAAATGATTAGCTCTTGCAAATTATTTGGCTTCCTACAAAAAATATATTTGACAAATAAAATACCAATTCTTATTTCCGTTTCTATCAAATTAATAAAAAAAAAATGTCTTCACTTGAGTGCTTTCATCCTAGTTCTGTAAGACTACACCCTCCATTAACCCTGCCCACAGCTCACTGGTAATTACTGAAAGCAGGTACTGAACTAAATTTGATCCTATTTCTTATAGGCTTATTCCCCACTTATTTCAAAAGACTTTTCCCCCGAGTTTCAGGGGAGCACGGCTTATCCCAGCTCTTCTGCTTTGCGGCACCCCCTGCTGCTGCACCCAGAGAGTTTCCACCTTCGGGGGGTGGATTCTGCTTCGCGTCACGCAGCGCAAACTTTCAGAGGTGAGGAAAAAGCTTGCGGCCTTCTGCTTTCGTTTTGGAACAATTCATGCAGGCAGTTGCCAAGACTATTACGGGATTTGCAGATAAAAATCCGTATACAGGTAACTGCAGGCACAACAACAAAATCGCTTATTTACTGAACGAAAACCCACACCTGCGAGTTTTTAACACACAGCCAGCTACGTGTAGCACGCTGGTAGCTGTGTTATTTATAGTCGTCTGTCCAGATGGCTGAGAGAAATAGTTGTTTTCCCATTTGTTTACTTGCTCTTACTCAAATGGCAATTTCTGCAGGAATTTTCTCTTGCCAACTAATTGTCATGAGCATATATTCTTCATGAAGGAAATGTTTTCTATAGGTGCTGTCTCTAACAAGACCAATGACAAATGTAGTTTGATCAGAAAGTCTTCACCATCAGCACAGAAGTGGACATGAAAAGCACAGCTAAATTACAGCTCCAAGAAAACACTGCGAAGCTCAGTCAGGCCTTTGGAAAAACAAAATTTTCAGCTGTTCCTTTACAAAAAACCCATGATGGTTTCAACTTTTCTTCCTGACTAGGGACAACACCAATACGTCTCAGGAAAGAAAAATGCTGCGCTCTGAACACGATTAACCCACGCTCATGAGAATAAAAAGTTAAAGAGATACTAAGCATTGTTTCCAGCCCAATGAATCTCCTTCGGAGCTGCAGCACAGCAGCAATTGCCAAGTAGATGCGCTTCTCAAAATACTTATCTGAGTATTTCATCTGGGATGGCGGCCATTTATTTTATTTATTAGTCTATGCGGAGCAATTTAAGTTTAATTTATTCCTTTTCAGCTAATCTGTGCTTGAGTGATTTCTGATCTCATGTTGTGAAGAAGGCTGAGGATAACTTCTAGTTTCCTTGCAGTTATAAAACTATCTTTTTTTTTTTTGTCTCCTCTCCTCACAAGAAGATGGAGCGCAAAACACATCATACGCTTGAACAGGGCACTGAGCAGCAGACGACCTTCCAAAACAAGTACAAGGAAATTTCTTAGCACAAATGTTTTTATATTTAGAGCTACCCAAGTCTCATATAACTAAAGAGGCTTGGAGTTTCTTTTGTTTTGAGGGTGGTTTTTTTTTTTTTTTGGTTGTTGTTGTTGTTCCTTTTTTTTTTTTAAAGGAACAACCTACATGCTATTTTAGGGGCAGGAAAGTAGTCTTTTCCACAGATCCTTCAACATGCCCTGTGCTGCTCTGTCCCCAGTAATCCCACCTACACCACAGTTACCTCCCTCACTCTGTGGCAGAGAACATCATGCCAGGACTCGAGCCCGGGCCAGGGGCTGGTTCCCTTCCTGCACCCAGCTCCATGGGCTGGTGCTCCTGAGTGGGTTCCCCTTCACAGGTCTAATTAAGCACTAATCTCCGTTTCTAAATCAGTAGTGTAATTTCAATCAAAAAAGCAGGGCTTGCTCATGCTACAGCTTGCTTAGTTTTCCTCGAAGTTTCCCCTCTTACTCCTGCCATGGTGCCTTTCTCTGCCATGTCTGCCTTACTTCTGCTTTGGCGTCTCCTTGTTCAATCAAGCCCATTTCATTCAGATTCTGTCTAAAAAATAAGTTTCTCTTGTCCACCAGCCTGCCTTCACCTGTTATTGTATGTGCGTTACTGTGTGCTCTTGTGCCTTCGCTCTCTTCTTAAAAGGGAGAGGAAAACACTGTGGAGAGGATGAATAAGCCACAGAGAAAACATACCAGATCTCTATCCAGGTCACAGCGGAAACCAAACAATATTTTTCATATGATGAGCTCATATCACTTTCCAAACCCTTCAAGACTCTTTAATCTTCCAAATGCGGGAAAGCAAACACACAAAAATTGATCACAAGTAAAACAGAAGTAAATCAAAGTTTTCTTTCACCTTTTTGCCCTGATGGCAGCTTAAATGTATTTATGTTATTTACATCTCTAGTCCTGTTAAGAAATCTATCTACTTCTAGCTTATCAGGCTCCTGCGTAAATAATGGTCCTGCTGGCTTTTCTGTAGCATCCCCCTTTTGACTGTTGGAAGCAATCTGGGAACAGCAGGAAAAGCTGTAAGCTGAGGAAAAAGTCTCAATTACAGGACATATTTTGGCAAGTGTCAATGCAATGAACATCTGGTAAACATTGACTTGGCCAACTGAACCGCTGATGTTGTTGTCAGATAATACTATGGGTAGGAATCACTTGCTGAGGGGGGCCCTTTCAAGACTCAGTAATTTGAAGTTTATCTGAAGCTGAATATGTAGAAAAATAAATGCGTTATACAAATTGCAAGAGTTTTTTAACAGAAACCTGTAATTTTTTCAAGATTGGAAACTCTGGCAAGTTTATATTTCCATTTTCAGTGGATATTACCTCCTTCTGAAGGAGAAAAGATTGATGATTTCCATTTAGGTTTATAATGTGTTTTTAAAAGGGTAATTACATATGCCAAATCTTAATCTTTGTCCTTCAGGGTTTATATAAACTCCCAGCAGGATTCAACGGGACTTGGCATCAAACAGCAAGTGGACAATCATTTGGGCCCTGAGCAATTACTGGAAAAGTGGCAAGGAAATGAACATCAATTGCTAATTTTGACTTTCTTCTGGAGAAAACAGATTCTTTCTTGAACTCTTTGGAAGAATTAGAACAATCGGTACAACAAATTATTACCACATGGAGAAACCCAAGCTAGCTGAACAAGCTTATGACTACAGTGCCATGTGGTGGGACGGACTCGAGTATCAGAAGCAGCAACAGCACCTGGGCTAGAAAGGTTCAAAAGTTGTAAACTCGATGGTTTGGGGTATCTAAAAGTCAATAGACTCTTTTCAGAAAGCTTGACAGAGATCTTGTAGTTCCTTTCATTAAGGGAGCCTCCGGGAATTTGTCACAAGCCAGTAAGAAAATGACTGAAGATGCTAAATGCAAGATCATGGTTTTCTGCCAGTTTGAAATGAATCAGCCCGACGGAAACAATTGAGTTCATTAAGCATTATCTTTAAGTGAACTTTGAGTCATGCATTATAATATTTAGTGCCATAGGCTGAGCAAAGAGATTATTGGCATTTCATGAAAAAGATCAGAAATGAACTGAGCACCTTGATGCTACAATGAAGAGACAATGTACTGAAGGTAACTTGGGAGATAACGGAAAGATTGGATTTTTATCAAGCTTATTGTACTCTGTTTTTATTTATTGTAGCGTTTGTGATTTCATTTCAGCCTAATACCTAACAGCATTCCATACTGTAATTTATCTTGTCTACAAGATCTTTTACGGTAGCACCCCAGAATCATATCTCTGTTCAGAAGAGAAGACATCGCTGTATTAAATATAAGCCTTGAAGAAATGAGTATTATAAAGATGAAACACAATTCATTCTGTACTTAGAGGTAAATATGCCCCACTCCTCCTTGTAATACTAGCCCCCAGGGCCCTCTGGCAAGCCAAAGGCTGTGTCCAGGTGCCACCGATCCCCAAGCCCTCCCATAGGCAAGGGGCATGCCTTCCACCAGGCTGGAACCTGGCCCCCAGGCAAGGACCCGGATATCCAGGGCTACTTCCCCAGTTTCACTGGAATAGGTAAGAGAAAAGACCTACCCCTGTCTCCATTCTTCTCAGACATTTAGGAGTTTATTAAACTGGGCATTTTAAACTTCAAACCAAACCAGTGTTGGCACCAACACACATTTATTACAAGGGCTGTGATACTCAGGTTGTGTTCTTAAACCCTGGAAACTGGAGCCATTTACGTATTTCCTACCCTCTCCGCTGTGGGGAAGGCAACTTAAAGTTGAATTTATTTCTTTTAAACACTTAAATTTCTTAAAAAAAATAATTTAAAAATGTTTATTTAAAAAAAAAAATCTTAGGATTTAGGAGCCCGAACTCATGTGTTTAAAACACTAGTAATTCAAATCATAGGATGAGAAACAATAGAAATCATTGTTCATTAAAAAAACCCCACCTCCAGATGAACTTTTTCAAATTGATGTATTCAACAACTGAGATATTATTGCTAGCCCATATATTCACCATCCTAGCATGCAAAAACATATGGATGTAGTTACTAGTAACTTGAAGCTGCTTTTATATTATAGTAAATTAAATATTTTTTGACTGTTGAAATTCCAAGTCTTTCAGACATATAAAACTAGGAGATATTGTTTGAGTGTGTTTTAATAGCATGCACTACTTATGATTTTCAAGCTAGCTTGTAAACTAAAAAACTGCAGGAGTAAATCTGTTACAATAACAGGCAATTCAGAAGAAAAACAGTAACATTAAACATGAGGATTTAAAAACTGCTCCTTGCTCTTTCTTTACATGATTCTTAGAGACTTATTTTACAGCTATCAGTGTGCATTTGCTTGAGCAAAGACCTCTAATTTTATTTATTGATAAAACTAGAATCAAAGTGTAAACTAAAAAAAAATATATAAATATTCACTACTATTTAACTAAGAAAAAAGAAGTTACAACTTGTGTGGAGCACTCAGCTAGACCAAAGCAATTTGATTTAGGCAGAAATAGCAAATGGCCTAAGTCCTGTCCTGCTGTCAGTCAGAAAATCCCCAAAACTCACTCCATCTGAACCGCTGTTCGGGGGAGAGGCGGAAAGCTCTGGCGAGGCTGAGACAGGCTATGTTCCTCTCTCCAAATTGTTAATCGTCTTCCGAGTCCTAAACCGTCCTTGCTTGGGTCAGCTGGGTAAGAGTTTGCACCAGGCGTCGTCATGAAGATTTGTCATCCCTCTGGGCCTGTGCCAAATCCCACATTAGCCCTGAACGCCAGGCTGCTCCGGGGTTAAATATGGTTTAAACTCAGCAGTGTTACTCCAGCGAGCACCCTAACACACCTGAAAGCCCCGTAGCGTAACTGGCAGCGGCTGGGCTGCCAAATTCGATCACTGTACCAAAAATGGGATTTACGTCCCCAGAAGGGACGTCTCCGCTGCCCCTCCCCAGGTGCAGACACCTTGGTCCACAGCAAGCAGCTATCACCCAGAGGCTGGCACTTTCTGCTGGCATTACAACCTCACGCAGCAGCTTTCCCCTAGCTAAGGAATGAATAGCCTCTAGGACATGCTCTGGCACCACTGAAGTAGGCAGCTGTCAGGAACCAGAGAGATACGGCAAAGGGCTGAGATGCAAAGCTGAGGGACACTCTACAAGCAGGTCCAGATCTGAATGGGGCAGGCATGGTGGCCACACACGGGTCGGGGTAGCTCATCTGCACTTTCCACATGAAGATCAGTAATTATAGACCTTCCCATGCAGAAATTCAGAGTTCAGAAAACCCCTCCTTGGAGGGCCCCATCCCGCCTGAGGTTGAACTGACTTGTCCCATTCTCTCCAACCTTCCCCGTCAGAAGCAGAGATGATGGAGTAAGAAGGGGCCATGTGGGAACCGCTGTCAGGGGCAGCATTTGGTCAAAGCCACTTTCCTGCCAACACCGTCACGGAAGAAGTTTTTTCCATAGGATACTCAAGGCTGTATGTTCCTTCTGAACACATTCCTACGGCTCATCCACGCCGACTGACCATGAACAAGAAACAGAGAACATCTTGGCCTGTGGTGGAGGGAGGGAGAGAGAAACATCTGCAGGTCTAATTTTTTTGCAAATATTTTTTCGTGGACGTATTTTTTGAAACTTTTCCTAACAAGATGGCAGTAGCAAACCGAAAGGGTAAGAATTTAGACGTGAAGTAACATCTTATTCTAGCTATGTTTCACTTTCAAAGACTCGGTAGATAGTATGATGTGTAGAAATTCCCCTCCAGTCAGTGTTACCCCTAAACTAAAAACTTCATCTACTTTCTGTTAATGGTCTTCTGTTGAACCCATGCAAGTCTCCCAGCTATGCTAAACTTACAGTCAGCCAAAAATATTTATTTCTGCATTAATACTCTATTTTATTTTAACATAATTGACTTATTTCCTCTCTTTGGTATTAATGAATACTCAAGTCTGGAAAAGCTCAGACTGCTCTAAAATGCCAAGATAAACATGAGCAAAATCACATGCTTCCACTTGCCCCCTCCAGCTGTTTCTTGGCTGCTCTGAACTGGTGTCCAAGCAGCCCTGCTGGGTGAGAGGATGTGTACGTCGCATCGTACGAGCTGAGGAAAGAACGGCTTAACAGAACCTCCTGGATGGATGAGTAGGAAATAAAATTATTCAAGAAATTAGAAATAAAACCGACTACGTAGACCAAAGCATTTCTGAGTTTGCCAGAAAACTGCAAAGTGTGTGTGAGCTGTATGTTTACATACAACACATTTTAGAGGTTACGTACACACAGTTAAATTACAGAAGTTTGAAGATCACAAGAGAAAAATCCGCTGTTCTATACTGGAAACTGCCTAACAAATCTTTTCAAAAGGGTTTATGGACCTTTCACAGATGTGGAAATTAAATGTACACTCACGTTTCTGTGAGCGCAGGGTAGGTGTCACCAACAGTTCATTTCAAATGACTTCGCTGTTAAGGACCTAATACTCCACTCCTTTGCACTAAACCAAAACTAACTTGTGGCCTGATCAATCTGAAAATGGAAAGTCACCTCATAATTTAAACAGGTACATTGGAAAAATGTTAACTTCCACTCCATGGAAGCTGTACACGTGTGCACATGTAGGACCTGGCTTTGACTCAAGATCCAGTTCTGCAAGGTGTGCGCTTCTGCAAGAACTGTGTCATCCATCGAGTTCGGTGGTTTAATACCACCTGGACAAAAATTTAAGATCCTTCATATCAAGACCATAAAGTCTCTTCCTGACCTACTTGCAAACATATACCTGGAGGTACTCGATTTTCTCTCAGATTGGGTTTAATTAACAGGTTGTAGTTTAGGGTGACATAGTGATGAACGTAGCCATGACACAAGCAGAGATTAGCGACTGTCATCAGTCTCGCTAGATCTGGTAGAGTGCTATGTTGGGGCCTGCCTTTAGGTACCAACACATAGAATATCAGTGGGGGGGTCCATTTGTTTAAACTTTTATTTACTTGTTTTTATTTAGGACTTATTTACTTGCTTGTCCTCTCTAATGTTGTGTCATATTTACTAATAAAACCATATGTTTGTTTCTAGATAACTGCTCAGAAGCTCCCTGGGGGTAAGGAATGAGATATCTACCGAAACCTAGGTATGGCTGAAACCACCCAGCCAACTGGGGCGTCTCCTGAAGGGCCAGAGACAAGCAAAATCTACTGGCAGACAGCAGGTATTGCAAGAGTGGAAAAATGCCAGAGCAAACAGCGGCCACAAAAACAGCCGCGGTACAGTCAGCCTTAAAACTATTTAGAATTTTTTATTCCATAAAATTTTTTAATATTTTGACCTCACTGGGAAGAAATTCTGCTTTAAGATCAGCTCCAGTGAACTGTGGGTAATGCTATTCCCTCCTTCAGAGGACTGCAGCCAGAAGGCTAGGTCTTGAATTCAACCATCAACTCAGTGGTTGCCATTACAGTGTTACAGGCAGGCGCTTAAATAAAAGTACATATTCTATAAAATCCTTTGTACAGCAGAAATGGAGTAAAAGAACACAGAGCATGCTGTCTTTACTTCCCAACGTAGCACTGCAACCAATTTTTGAACCCTAAGAAGCATTTGACAAACCCCTAATGATGTGCCGAACCCGCTGAGCTTCTTATCGTCTTGGGAAAAATCTGTGGCTTTGAAACTAGAAATGAAAAATATTTCTGCAGATCAAATTGTTTATTCCATTTCACAGATGAAAAATAGCGGAGCTGGCTGCTGGTTTGCTAGACTGCGAGAGGAGCATCAGGACAGGGTGCTCTGAGCCAGGAACATCAGACTGAGAGGTTATGAGATTAAAAGACAACAAAAACTCCCACAGTCCAGGACAAATGAGCACCTAAAATATCTACTGTGAGCTGAATAATGAGGGAGGTGGCACTACAAGCATTTCCCTATCACCCCTGCCTGTTCAGGTTCAATATTCGCATTACCCGTCGCTTCTGAAGTGAATAACTGTACAAGCAAAACACGCCAGACCTTGGAGCAGCCGTTCCCTGGACTGAGAGCTGTTATACAGTTTATTGAGGCAGCTGGGGTTTTTTTTGGTTAGTTGGGGTTCGGTTTTTTCAAATTTATTTTATTTTTACATTTTTTTCCAAGGAAGTGGAACATACTACAGCACAAGAGACAGCTGCCTATGACAGTTTATCATAAATACATACGCCGACTTGACAGGTGATTAGAAGCCTAATTTATCTAAAGACCAGCACCAAGCAGAGAAATAGATGAGAAACATTCCTTATTTTCTTATGTGTGGGCCCAAATCCTGACTGAAATGACACAACTCCAGGGATGGGAAAGCCACAGAGATCTCTGGATAGGAGGGCATGGAGGCACCTCCTAAAGCAAGGAGCTGGGGCTCGGGGACAGTGCTAGGAAAGGGGGATGCTGCTGCTTTCTCCTCCATGGCCACCCACCGGCCCTCTCCCTCTTCCACCCCCTCCTCTCCTCCCACGTGTGCTGTGCCCTTCGCATCCCCAGGGGAGCGGGAAGGGTCCAAGTCCAGGGCAGCAGCAACAGCCACAGGTTGTCCTGCTCGGAGGTGGACATCTCCCCGTCTGACAGCACCTGCTGCTCTGACAGCCCATCTGCATCCCTGCCACTGCAGGCATGTACACAGCGCTCCGGCACGGTACATACAGCACACGTGGCTGCTGTCACAGTCTCTTATTTAACTTGACCCGATAGCAAGAAATTCAGATGTCATCTCCAGCACCAAGAATCTTTGAGTCAGCTCTCATGCAGACCATCAGCGCGAAACTACTAAGGCAACCTGCCTCCGTGAACGAGACCCCTCCAGACAAAATCCATCACTAACTTGTGCTAGTTATGATCGTATTTCCAAAAAAATGCTTTAAGAGTGTTCTCAAGACTAATTGCGGAACTCCAGCAAAGTGCCAGAAATCTGTCCAACTGATACGGATTCTCTACCATTAGGCAATTTCTTCAACATTACGAGTATGTTCCTCACTATATTCCTTATTATAAACTCTCTGTATACTTCCAGATTACTTTAGTCATCAACGTCTCATTTGCCTGGAAACCAGACCCCCAGGTTTTTCATTGCCAAAGCAGCTGTCACTGCAGTGGGAAGTGGAAGGGCACAGGGGACACTCCCCTGCAACGCCCCAACTTAATTTTCAAACACCACCATCAATCTAAAATGTTTCACATCCCAAAATTGGGTTTCTTTTGTTTACTTCGGGGAAATCACTGCTCAGACATGCTGGGAAGAGCTCCATCTGACAACGTTCAAAAGAAATGTCTTCCCATTAGCTCTGTCAAAGGCTGTATGAGTTTGCATCGGAGAAGAGAAAACTAATTGTAATTCCTACAATAAACGCTTAGCTGGGATAAATTGTGCCTCCTCCTTGCTGCCGGCTAACGCTTGCTGCTGTTTTGAGGAATCTGCCAGCTGCATTCAGTTTTAGTTAGTCACTGAAATGAATTCAGTTCTTGTGCTACGACCTGGCAACTGGTTAAGGTGCCCAGGATATAACCTTCAACGTGTTACATGTAAGTATATCTATAGATACAGAGATGAACATTTTGGTATTTGACTTTGCGTACTGTTTTTGACAGAATCACAAGTCAGAATCACCCACTTTAGTGTTAGATTAAAAATATTTGCCCTTGCACATTTTCCATTTAAAGCCAAGCGTTTAACGTCAACGAGCAGATATTTGCAGTATCAAACCCCAACATTTTTATCGAATTCTTTCTTACACACAGTAAGGTCATTTTAGATCACTTTCTGTTTTTCCTTCTGACATACAGCTTAGCTGGGAGGGGTGGCTGACACAGCAGAAGGCTGTGCTGCCATACAGAGAGACCTGGACAGGCTGGAGAATTGGGCAGGGAGAAACCTTATGAAATTCAAGAAGGGCAAGCGTAGGGTGCTGCACCTGGGGAGGAGTAACCCCATGCACCAGGACAGGTTGGGGGCTGACCTGCTGGAGAGCAGCTCTGTGGAAAGAGACCTGGGAGTCCTGGTGGACAACAGGATGACCATGAGCCAGCAATGTGCCCTTGTGGCCAAGAAGGCCAATGGCATCCTGGGCTGCATCAAGAAGAGTGTGGCCAGCAGGTGGAGGGAGGTCATCCTCCCCCTCTACTCTGCCTTGGTGAGGCCGCCCCTGGAGTACTGTGTCCAGTTCTGGGCTCCCTGGTTCAAGAAGGCCAGGGAACTGCTGGGGAGGGTGCAGCAGAGAACTACCAAGATGATTAGGGGACTGGAACACCTCTCTGATGAAGAAAGGCTGAGGGATTTGGGTCTCTTCAGTCTGGAAAAAAGACGGCTGAGGGGGGATCTTATCAACACTTATAAATATTTAAGGAGTGGGTGTCAGGAGGATGGGGCCAGGCTCTTTTCAGTGGTGCCCGGGGACAGGACAAGAGGTAACGGGCACAAACTTGAGCATAGGAAGTTCCACCTCAACATGAGGAGGAACTTCTTTCCTTTGAGGGTGGCAGAGCCCTGGCACAGGCTGCCCAGAGAGGTGGTGGAGTCTCCGTCTCTGGAGACACTCCAAACCCGCCTGGACGCGTTCCTGTGCAACCTGCTCTGGGTGATCCTGCTCTGGCAGGGGCTTGGACTGGATGATCTCCAGAGGGCCCTTCCAACCCTACAATTCTGTGATTCTTTAACATACATAAACATATATATAATTTCTGTAGTTCTTCCCGCTCGATGGAGAACTCAACTCCTCCATTTTCATTACGTGTCTGAATAGATGTTGTATTCTCTTACTTTCAGTTCAGACAAAGCAGATTACCATTATTATATCTTAACAAGTCCTACAGGCTCCAGCCTTATAATGCTGCACACTGAGCACATAAGTAACGAATAGTGTGTCCCATGTCCCATTTCTTACTGTCTAGGAACAAGGCAAGAGGTTAATGCAAGGAATATATGGGAGAACACAAGACAACAGCCAGAACATTCAGAGGCAACAGCCAGAAAATTCATGATCACAACACACCATCTGCCTGCCCACGGTTAATTTTTTTTTCTTCCTTTTTTTAACTGTCACAAGAGAGATGGCTGCTCATGGACTCTAATGGCCAAAGGTTGCCTTGCAAGTTCCTGTAAGACATTTCAGCCCTATGTAGGAAATAGCATCTTTCCATCCTTTTGGCAAAACAAAGCAGTCAACAACAGAGACACAGGCTGGGCCTGAAGCAGTAGAGACAGGTACTTGGCATAAAATAGCTGATGGCATCCTCTTGGTCTTACCAGCAATGTATCGCATCAGTCAGGAAAACAGTCCCTCCAGTAATATTTTGGTAGAAGCATCATTTATCAACAATTCTGGTCTACAGGGCAGGTACCAGATGACTGGAGGGTGGCTAATGTGACGCCCATCTACAAGAAGGGTCGGAAGGAGGATCCGGGGAACTACAGGCCTGTCAGCCTGACCTCGGTACCAGGAAAGGTCATGGAGAAGATCATCTTGAGTGAGCTCTCACGGCAAGTGCAGGGCAGCCAAAGGATCGGGGCCAGCCAGCATGGGTTTAGGAAGGGGAGGTCCTGCTTAACCAACCTGATCTCTTTCTATGACCATGTGACCCACCTTCTGGATGCAGGGAAGGCTGTGGACATTGTCTATGTGGACTTTGGTAAGGCCTTTGGCACCGTCTCCCATAGCATTCTCCTGGAGAAGCTGGCGAATCATGGCATAGACAAGTGTACTCCTCGCTGGGTTAAAAACTGGCTGCATGGCCGTGCCCAGACAGTTGTGATTAATGGGGTGAAATCCTCTTGGTGGCGGGTCACCAGTGGTGTCCCTCAGGGCTCAGTTTTGGGGCCAGTTCTGTTTAATATCTTTTATCGATGATCTGGATGAGGGGATTGAGTGCACCCTCAGTAAGTTTGCAGATGACACCAAACTAGGTGGGAGTGTTGATCTGCTTGAGGGTAGGAAGGCTCTACAGAGGGACCTGGACAGGCTGGATCGATGGGCCAAGGCCAACTGTATGAGGTTTAATAAGGCCAAGTGCCAGGTCCTGCATTTCGGTCACAACAACCCCCAGCAATGCTACAGGCTTGGGGAAGAGTGGCTGGAAAGCTGCCCGGCAGAAAAGGACCTGGGGGTGCTGGTGGACGGCCAGCTTCACATGAGCCAGCAGTGTGCCCAGGTGGCCAAGAAGGCCAACAGCATTCTGGCTTGTATCAGGAACAGCGTGGCCAGCAGGAGCAGGGGAGTGATGGTGCCTCTGTACTCGGCACTGGTGAGGCCTCACCTCGAGTGCTGTGTCCAGTTCTGGGCCCCTCTGTACGAGAGGGACATTGAGGTGCTGGAGCGTGTCCAGAGGAGAGCTACCAGGCTGGTGAGGGGTCTGGAGACCAGGTCATATGAGGAGAGGCTGAAGGAGCTGGGCATGTTTAGCCTGGAGAAGAGGAGGCTGAGGGGAGACCTCATTGCCCTCTACAACTACCTGAAAGGAGGCTGGAGAGAGGTGGGTGTTGGCCTCTTCTCCCAGGTGAATAATGACAGGAGCAGAGGAAATGGTCTGAAGTTGCGGCAGGGGAGGTTTAGGTTAGATATTAGGAAGAATTACTTTACTGAAAGAGTGGTCAGGCACTGGGACAGCCTGCCCAGGGAGGGGGTTGAGTCACCATCCCTAGAGGTGTTTAAGAAACATCTGGATTTGGCACTTCAGGGCATGCTCTGAAGGGCAGAGATTGTAGGTTGTTTGGTTGGACTCGATGATCTCAAAGGTCCTTTCCAACCATGAAGATTCTGTGATTCTGTGATCAAAGACGACTAGACTGCATTTCTGAAGTCCTTAGAGTTCACAAGGAGAGAAGCATACAGGAGCACAGACTGTTTTGTGGATGAAAGATTTTAGAGCCCAAGCTTTGTCATAGTCAATTTAGACCCACTTCTAGGTCCAGGGAAATATCTGATACAAACTGAGATATCAGCCTGAACAGAAGTCAGCTCCAAAACAGAGACGAAGTCTGGTAATGATCAAGAAAGAAACACTGTCTAAAGTCATATTTGTGAATGGCTGTGGTCAGCAAGAAACAGTCAGTGAACAACAACAGCTGAAGGACAGAACAAATTTTAGAAAAAAAAAATCTTGGAAATTGAAAGTGAATCTCCATAAAAAGTTAACTAGAAATATCTTTCCATTTTGAACAAGTTCATCTTGTAGCCAGTGTATTCTGGGTTTTAGCCAGTTTACAATAAAATGAGCCAGTTTTCAATAAGAATACACTATTTCCATGATTCTACAATTTAGACACCTCATGCAACTGCCAGCATAGAATCTCCAAGCAGGGAGATACTCCAAGTAAGCATTTAAATACAGTTTGAATTATTTTCTAATTAGGACCAAATGTTGCCCAAGCCCCGACAGTATTCCCTTGCTCTAGATCCAAGGCACTATACATAGAACTGAAATCTGGACCGGCTGCGAACAAGCTTGTAGGAGTACTACACACATGTTTAGAGTATTGCGCCACGGAGGCTCTATCATCCACGTCTGCTAAGGCAAGAAAAGTGATTTATTAAAATCGTGTTTGGTAATAACTCCGAAAGACCTCGCAGGAGACAAAGGCCCTCTGTAGTTGAGGCCCCACAGAAGGATGGTGAAAACCAGATATCCATGCATCGGCAAAAATGGATAGGAGAGAGAAAAGGTGGACTGGGAAAGGAAAGCAACGACTTCCCCAGCTTCCTTCAGCAGGTCAGCGCTAGTGACACCTAGTGACACTGCTTTGGCCAACCCTCTTTTCTTGTTAGAGCAACAAACATTGCAGGTCCAGCTCTCCCTGCGATACATCATAACTCTCACAAAAGACAGAGGGGTACAGTATTTCGCAGTCAGTCTCCACAAGTGTCGTGCATTTACTCAGAGGCTGTTTGCGGACCTTCAAGCTGTCGTAATTTTCTAAGCCGTGCTGTACTTGTACTTCTGCTGCTGTGGTTTGGAGAGGGATTTGGATAAAGCCGGTGGCATGAGAATATTCACAGCAACTCACAGTTTCTTGATGTATGGCGGGGGCTGTGGGATGATGAAGCAGATGTGTTTCCCATTTAGTTCATGTAATTAGTTTTGATAGCACAAACCACAACTCTTACAATGCTAAACTAGCTACAAGCAAATGTTTGTGTCTACACTTATTCTGTTGTTTAAAAACAAGCTAAAAACAAGCAGAGTATAAGTGTAGAACTTGTTCATATTTAAAATTGAGGGTACAGAAAGATCACAGCAGATTCTCATTACAATCTGCTTTCTCATCTGAACTAATACTCACAGCAATCTCGCCGTTAATGACTAAAGGACTAAGAGAGAATGGGGATGTCACCACCTAGGCTGGAACGAGAGACAGCTGTGGTTTAGTTCTATGTCACTCTCTCCCTAATCTGTTGTTCACACTGCAGAAAGTCTCTCATGCTGAAATCTTACTGGGCTCGTTTTGAAACACAATAATAATTACAACACTTTTATATCACAGTGCGCGTATCAATTAAAAAAAACCCAACCAAACAAAAAGAACATCACTAAACTTTTCTTTCTTAAGGAACATTTGTCTTCTGCTACACTATTACTACAACATATGTACTCTTTTGATTTGCCCTAAGTATTATTTCCATGCTTTTTATAAGATACAGATGTTAAATTGATGGTTTGAAGTGTTTCAAACTGGCCCTCCGCTCCCCAGCAATTATTGAAATATTAGTACCACATTTTTAGCCATCTCAACGTCCTGAAACCTCATATGAACTGGGAAGGTTTGTTGGTTTTCATTACCTCCAAATTTTTCCTTCTCCATGTCCTTTCAAAGCCCATGATAATCATGCTTGCAAACTGGCTGATTAACCAAGATTTGTCCCTCCCCTGATTTTGTTTTGAGGCTATCCTGTTCTCCAGGCAGACACGGAAGCTGCTGCTAAACAGGAGCATTTCTACATTTCTCATTGGCACGAGACGTTTTTGCAGTGAATGCAACATCCCAAGTTTTAATTAAACCGCCACTGCTCAAATTTATTTACTTATTTAAAATGCTGTGAATTACCACATTCTTCTTTAGGAGACTTCAAACCAGTTTAACCGGTGAAAGTTATTAATTTGAGATTCTGCTGGCCCCGGTGAGCGGGGACAGTGCTTTGTGCTTCCGAGAAGCGTGTGGCTGTGGATGCCCCAGTGTTCCCCAGGGGAAGGCCAGCAAAAATCACTCCTGAAATGAGATCAGGGGCTTGGAAGCCATTAAAAGCACAAAGTCTTATTACGCCTCATAGGCTCTGTTATTATTACTTTGGAGGAGGACAAAAAAAATAAAATAATTCAGTTTATTGCTTCAGATTTAGTAAAACTTGGACCAGAAAGATAAACGAGTTGAGTGATATGGCTACAGG